>NW_026990259.1:0-300000 GCF_963921805.1 Phalacrocorax carbo | reverse complement strand
GTGAGGAGAATTAACCCCTTCTCAGCCAAAACCAGCACAAATGGATTAAGAGCAGCCCTGTGGAGGACTTGGGGATACTGGTGGACAGAAAATTGGACATGAGCCAGCAATGTGCACTTGCAACCCAGAAAGCCAACCATATCCTGGGCTGCATCAAAAGAAGCATGGCCAGCAGGTCAAGGGAGGTGATTCTGCCCCTCTACTCCGCTCTGGTGAGACCCCACCTGGAGTACTCCATCCACTTCTGGAGTCTGCCTGCCCACCCATCCCCACCTCCCCTTCTCTTTTGCTGAGCATGATGGTATGGAATACCCCTTTGGTCAGTTTGGGTCAGCTGTCCTGGCTCTGTCCCCTCCCAGCCTCTTGCACAAAGCACAGCACTATGAGGGATGCTATGGGGAAAGTTAATTCCATCCCAACCAGACCCAATGCAATCTACACTCCTTATTCCATACCATTTGCATCATGCTCAGGTCCAAGATAATTTGATTGTTGGGCACCAACACCGGCTTGTTTTGGGTCCCTGATGCACTCATCTGGTTTCTTGCAAAGCTTACTCTTCATCGGTTCAGGTAGTTCCTGCTACATTGCTTCCTACAACATACAGCTCATATCACAGATTATTTTTCCCCTGAATTTAAATGGGCTTGAGTGTTGTGGTTTAGCCTCAGCCCACAACTCAGCCCCACACAGCCACTCACTCACTCCCCCACCGTGGGGATGGGAGAGAGAATCAGAATGGTAAAAGTGAGAAAGCTCGCGGGTTGAGATAAGAACAGTTTAATAATTAAAATAAAACAATAATAACGTAATGAAAAGGAAAATAATGAGAGAAAGGCGAAACCTGGCAGGGGGGAAGGGGAATGAACAACCAAAACAAACAACACATGACACAGGCACTCGCCACCCAATGCCACCAGTCCCTGAGCCGCAACCACCTCCCCTGCATGCCAACTCCCCTGGTTAATATACTGGTCATGGTGTCACATGGTATGAAATATCACATGGGCCACTTTGGGTCAGCTTTCTTGGCTGTGGCACCTCCCCTCTTGGCTTCTTGCCCAAATGGCAGAGCATGGGAAGCTAGAAAAGTCCCTGACTACTATAGGCGCTACTTAGAGACACTGAGACGTTAATTAACAACAATTAAAGCATCAATGTGACATCGGCACTATACCAGCTATAGTGAAGAAAATTAACACTACCTGAGCCAAAACCAGCATATTCTCCACCCCTTATTCCATACCATTTATGTCATACCCAAGTCCCATACAATCCAATACAAACTCACCAACCACCACCCATCCCCTTCCCATCCTTTAACATAATACACAGACATCATTCCCTTAGTTCATAGACCTTCCCTGTAAAATGTCCATTGAGTTCACCCAGTCCATGACTCTGGGCTCCATCTGTCATATCAGTCTTTCAGGGTGGGAGAGATGGTGTGTGTGGTGTTGGGTTGCTGCATACCGAGTCAGCCATCGTTCCATCACTGCTGCACTTTGCTTATTTCACAGTTTATCTTCCATGGGTTGGGAGGCTCGTACTCTGATATCATTGATACAAAAAAGAGGTGACACACAATATTATATAGCAGTTTGCATTGTGCCATTCAGTTCATTGGCTGTTTTCGCCCAAAATCAAATCCCCTTGAGGTACACACCGGACTCCTCCATCCTCCCACATCACCCACCAAGTGCACCCAGGTCCTCGAGCAAAAGCAATCCCACGAATGTGTTTGCCTTTGCCTGAGGCAGGAAGAACCCAGACTGTTTTGCCCAGCATACTTTTTGTGTGCACTACAGGGACTCTATCCCCTTCCACAGTATGTAGGATTTCTGACTGGGCAGGGCCAGCTCGGTTGGCAGATCCCCTAGTGTTGACTAACCAGGTGGCCTTTGCTAAATGTCTATCCCAGTGTTTGAATGTTCCACCCCGCCATTGCTCTCAGTGTAGTTTTTAATAGTCCATTGTATCTTTCAACTTTCCCAGAGGCTGGTGCGTGATAGGGGATGTGATATACCCACTCAATGCCAGAGGCTTTACCCGCTTCGCTTGCTTGATGGAAGCGCATGTTTCACATCCGTGGATAACCTGTGCAATTGTGTCCATGGTCGAGTCCACCCCTCGATCACGAGCCCACCTGTATGTTGCATCGCTCCCTTGATGGCCTGAGGTGTCATGGGCTAACCGAACTAGAAATAATTCACCCTTATGCTGCCAGTCCAGATCCACCTCAGCCACTTCAATCTTGGCAACCTGATCTACCTGCTGGTTGTTCCGATGTTCTTCAGTGGCCCGACTCCTGGGGACGTGAGCATCCACATGACGTACCTTTACAACCAGGTTCTCTACCCGAGCAGCAATATCTTGCCACAATGTGGCAGCCCAGATGGGTTTGCCCCTGCACTGCCAGTTGTTCTGCTTCCACTGCTGTAGCCACCCTCATAAGGCATTAGCTACCATCCAGGAGTCAGTATAGAGATAGAGCACTGGCCACTTTTCCCATTCAGCAACGTCTAAGGCCAGCTGGATGGCCTTTACCTCTGCAAACTGGCTCGATTCACCTTCTCCTTCAGCAGTTTCTGCTACTTGTCGTGTAGGACTCCATACAGCAGCCTTCCATCTCCGGTGCTTTCCCACAAGACAACAGGACCCATCAGGGAACAGGGCATACTGCTTCTCATCTTCCGGTAGTTTGTTATACAGTGGGGCTTCTTCAGCATGTGTCACCTCCTCCTCTGGTGATAGTACAAAATCTTTGCCTTCTGGCCAGTCCATAATCACTTCCAAGATTCCTGGGCGACTGGGGTTTCCTACTCGAGCCCGCTGGGTGATCAGTGCAACCCATTTACTCCATGTAGCATCAGTTGCATGGTGTGTAGAGGGGATGTTTCCTTTGAACATCCAGCCCAGCACTGGCAGTCGGGGTGCCAGGAGCAACTGTGCTTCAGTACCAACCACTTCTGAAGCAGCTCGAACCCCTTCATATGCTGCCAATATCTCTCTTTCAGTTGGAGTATAGCGGGCTTCGGACCCTCTGTATCCCCGACTCCAAAACCCTAGGGGTCGACCCCGGGTCTCCCCTGGCGCTTTTTGCCAGAGGCTCCAGGTAGGGCCATTCTCCCCAGCCACAGTGTAGAGCACATTTTTTACATCTTGTCCTGCCTGGACTGGCCCAAGGGCTACTGCATGAACTATCTCCTGTTTAATCTGTTCAAAGGCTTGTTGTCGCTCAGGGCTCCATTTGAAATCATTCTTCTTCCGGGTCACTTGATAGAGAGGGCTTATGATCAGACTGTAATTTGGAATATGCATTCTCCAAAAACCCACAACCCCTAAAAAAGCTTGTGTTTCCTTTTTGCTAGTTGGTGGAGACATGGCTGTTATTTTGTTGATCACATCCATGGGGATCTGACAATGGGCATCTTGCCATTTTATTTCTCAAGAACTGGATCTCCTGTGTGGGTCCCTTCACCTTACTTTGTTTTTATGGCAAAACCAGCTTTCAGAAGGATTTGGACTATTTTCTCTCCTTTCTCAAAAACTTCTTCCGCTGTGTTGCCCCACACGATGATGTCAATATATTGAAGGTGTTCTGGAGCTCCACCCTGTTCCAATGCATTATGGATCGCTCCATGGCAAATGGTAGGACTGTGTTTCCACCCCTGGGGCAGTCAATTCCAGGTGTACTGGACACCCCTCCATGTGAAAGCAAACTGTGGCCTGCACTCTGCTGCCAGAGGGATTGAGAAGAATGCATTAGCAATATCAATTGTGGCATACCACTTGGCCGCCTTTGACTCCAGTTCGTATTGAAGTTCTAGCATGTCTGGCACAGCTGCACTCAGTGGCGGAGTGACTTCATTCAGGCCACGATAGTCTACTGTTAGCCTCCACTCTCCATTAGACTGCCGCACTAGCCATATGGGAGTGTTAAAGTGTGAGCAGGTCTTACTGATGACTCCTTGGCTCCTCAGTGGGTGAATGAGCTCTTGGTTAGGGAGCTCTGAGTTAGGGAGTCTCTGTTGATGCAATATTGCCGCCGGTGCAATATTGTGGTGGCGATCGGCACCTGTTTTTCTTTGACCGTCAGCAACCCCACAACAGAAGGGTCCTTCGAGAGACCAGGCAAGGTAGACAGCTGTTTAATTTCCTCCAAGGCAGCTACACCAAAAGTCCACCTGTACCCTTTGGGTCCTTGAAATACCCTCTCCTGAGGTAGTCTGTGCCAAGGATGCACGGAGCCTCGGGGCCAGTCACAATGGGGTGCTTTTGCCACTCCTTCCCAGTTAGGCTCACTTCGGCCTCCAATACAGTTAGCTCTTGGGATCCCCCTGTCACTCCAGCAATGCTGATGGGTTCTGCCCCTATATAGTTTGATGGCATTAGGGTGCACTGTGCACCAGTGTCCTCTAAAGCTTTATACTCCTGTGGGTCTGATGTGCCAGGCCATCGGATCCACACAGTCCAGTAAGCCCGGTTATCCCTTTCCTCCACCCGGCTGGAGGCAGGGCCCCTCTAGTCCTGATCATAGTATTCATCACTCACTTCCAGTAAATGTGAATCTAGAGTCTATTAAGCTCAGAAATAAAATCAGCGCTTCTACTCCTTTGTCTGGGTACCTGCTCACTGGAAACTGGAGCAGCAGCTTTCCTGGAAAAACGTCCCTGAGTGATTGTTCTTCCTTCCAGCTCACACACCCATGCCTCTAGGGTCGAGGTAGGCTTGCCATCCCACCTCCTCATGTCCTCTCCATGGTCACACAGGTAGAACCATAGGGTGGCCCGTGGTGTGTATCCTCTCCTTTGAGGAAAAGGACTATTTTTCATAATGTCTGAGACTCTACTCTGTGGAGTAGGACATATCTTTGAGTTGCTGGACCTCTTGGGACAGTTTCTGCACAGCCGAGACGAGGGTGTAAGAGGCACGTGCTTTGTAATCCCGGAGTTGATCAATCACATCTGCCACTGTTGGTGCCTCGCCATCTTTCCAGGACACTATTGCTAATTAGTGTACATGGGACAATGGTGCACTCTGTACAAACTACCACAACATGGGCTGTGTGCACTGGGCTTCATCTGGATGACTGTTGATCGTCCAGGTCACCATAAATCACCTCAAGCACAACTAAGTCCCTCAGGTACTGGATACCTTTCTCCATGATTATCCACTTTTCTGGACGATATGTAACATCTTCCTTGAAGGGATACCGTTCCTTCACTCTGCACGGGAGTCACCTCCAGAGGCTGAGGGCTTGTGTCCCTTTTCCAATTGCTTTGTCAATGCCCCCTTCCCCAGAAAGGGATCCCAGTTGTTTGGCTTCCTTCCCCTCTAATTCCAGGCTACTGGCCCCATTATCCCAGCATTGGAGCAGCCAGGTGGCAATGTGCTCACCTGAACAACGGCTGAAATCTTTTTGCATATCTCGCAATGGGTGGTCTCTGTTTCATTTATGCCTTCTTCCTCCTCTTCTCCTGGTGATGGCCCTGCTCTTTCATCCTCTTTTTCTAAACAAGTTGCCTTTCACTTCTAAGATTTCTTCTTGTGTATGGGGATGACTTATGCTGACACAGGTTGATTCTCTGATTCAGCTGCAGTGCCTGTCGTGGGGGTTTTATTGGCTACAGTGCTTGTCTTTCGATCCAGAGACCTTCTCTTCCCCTTGGGAGCACTGAATACTGTTGAACAGGGCTCGTTCGGCATGGGCCAGGCCCCAGCACGTTGCAGTTATCTGTGTTTCTCTGGAGTTCCCAGTGTAACAACGTACTTCCTCCAAATATTCTACTAGCTTTTCAGGATTCTGCACTTGTTCAGGGGTAAAGCTCCAAAACACTGGGGGTGCCCACCATCCTAGGTATTTGCCCATGCTATCCCACATGCATTGCCACTCGTGACTATCAAGCCTTGGAGCAGATATCTGGATCGTATTCTTGAATTGCTTTCTAACCTTAGCCAAAATCAAAACAATATGCCTAAAAACTAACAATAACTATATCTTAACTACCCAAGGATGTTCAAGATACAAAAAGGTGGTTGCAATGAAGGTGGAGACATCATAGAACAAGGTTAGCAAAGATGCAATTCTGTATTTCCTCCATATACTATCTCATAGAGGAGGAGGTATAAGTAGCAATTGCTTCAGTGAGATGGTATCCAAAGTACTGTCATGGTTCCAACACAAAACCCAAATACCAGATAAAGCTGAAGACCAGTGTTTGCATAAGAAGTCTCTTAGGCAAAGCATCACCAATCACAGCAGAACACAGCAGACTAAACAAACCAACACCAGTCTTTAACGCTTACTGCAGAAATGAGAGCACGGTGCTGTGACCAGCAGCTGTTATTATCTCAAAGTCTCTGAGCCCCATGTTGGGCACCAAAGAAGACACTTGTGGTTTAGCCTCATCCTGCAACTCAGCCCCACACAGCTGCTCGCTCACTCCCCCACTGGCAGGATGGGGGAGAGAATCAGAAGGGTAAAAGTGAGAAAGCTCATGGGTTGAGATAAGAACAGTTTAATAATTAAAGCACAACAATAATAACAACAACAATAACATAATGAAAAGGAAAATAACAAAAGGCAAAACCTGGGGTGGGGAGGGGGGGAAGGGGGATGAACAACCAAAACAAACAACATGTGATGCAGCTGCTCACCACCCACCAACCCAACACCACCAGTCCCTGAGCCACAACCACCTCCCCTGCACGCCAACTCCCCCTGTTAATATACTGGTCATGGTGTCACATGGTATGGAATATCCCATTGGCCAGTTTAGGTCAACTGTTTTGGCTGTGGCCCCTCCCCTCCTGGCTCCTTGCCCACGTGGCAGAGCATGGGAAGCTGGTCATGGTTTTAGCTGGGATAGAGCTGTGCTTTGGTCTTAGCATGAAAACAATGTTGATAACACACCTATGTTTTAGTTGTTGCTGGGCAGTGCTTGTACTAGTCAAGGACTTTTCTAGTTTCCCATGCTCTGCCGGGTGCACAAGAAGCCAGCAGCATGGGGCACGTGGCACACACTGTTTGGGCCCACAAAATATGCAGGGTTCCTGTTGATCCAAGGCCTTGACACCCTTGTACTGTGTTAGTGGTTTGTGGGGGATGGGCATTAAAGTAGACTAACTGGGCTATTCGTGAGCCTTGCACAATAGTGCAGGGTGGGGTGGGAGTCCAGGCCATAATTTTGATTTCACCAGAGTAATCTGAATCAATAATGCCAGGTAAAACAAATCACCCTTGCAGGGTTGTAGACAATCATGGGGCACCAGGGTAAAAGATTTCATGATTGACCCCAACATGTTCCTTGAATATGGGGATCCCAGTCCACACACTGATGTTTTAGTTGTTGCTGGATAGTGCTTGTACTAGTCAAGGACTTTTCTAGCTTCCCATGCTCTGCTGGGCGCACAAGAAGCCAGGACGGGAGGGGGCACAGCTAAGAGAGCAGATTCAAACTGGCCAAAGGGATATTCCATATCATGTAACGTCATGCCCAGTATGTTAACTGGGAGGAGCTGGCATGGGGAGGGAGGCAGCAATCGTGGCTCGGGGACTGGCAGCGTCGGTCAGCGGTTGTATTGTTTGTGTTTCTGTTTTTTTCCCTTTTTTCCCGTTTCCTTTTAATGACATTATCATTATTGTTATAATAATAATTATAATTATTATTTTATTGTAATTATTAAACTGTTCTTATCTCAAGCCACAAGTTTTTTTTTTGTGCTTTTGCTCTTCCGATTCTCTCCCCCATCCCACAGGGGTGGGGGGAGTGAGCGAGCGGCTGCGTGGTGTTTAGTTGCTGACTGAGGCTGAACCACGACACAGTGGTGATAATGCTGAGATGTTTTGGTTGTTGCTAAGTAGCACTTACACTGGTCAAGGACTTTTTCAGCTCCCCGTGCTCTATCGGGTGCACAAGAAACTGGGAGGGGACACAGCCAGGACAGCTGACCCCAACTGACCAACAGGATATTCCATACCATATGACATCATGCTCAGTATATAAAGCTGGGGGAAGAAGAAGGAAGGGGGGGACATTTGGAGTGATGGCATTTGTCTTCCCAAGTAACCGTTATGTGTGATGGAGCCCTGCTTTCCTGGAGATGGCTGAACACCTGCCTGCCCATGGGAAGTGGTGAATGAATTCCTTGTTTTGCTTTGCTTCTGCATGCAGCTTTTGCTTTCCCTATTAAACTGTCTTTATCTCATCCCATGAGTTGCCTCACTTTTACTCTTACGATTCTTTCCCCCGTCCCACCAGGGGGGAGTGAGCGTGCAGCTGTGTGGTGCTTGGTTGCTGACTGGGGCTAAACCACGACAAACATTAAAGTAGGTATGTGGGGATATGTCTTCCAGTTCATCCTTCTTGAGTGCAGAGACATAAGTCCTATCACTTATCTCCAGCTTTGGGGTTCTACATGCCAGCCACTGCTGCAGCAAGAAAGATGCCATAGTGCTAGGATTCGAATGTGCTAGTTGCAGTTGCTGTGGCTGGGAAAAAGGAAATAAGAGCCAAATTCTTGAGTCTCATATTGAAAACATGAGACTTGACAGGTCAGAGTAAAAGCTGCTGATAGAAATTGTTAAAATTGTTTCATAATACTCTATTGTATTGAAAGAAACAGAACAAATATTCCAATTTAAAAGAGGTTAAACAGTGCAGCAATGAAAATGCATTTGCAATATTTTTCACAGAATAAACTGTATGCTTTATATGGTGATATGTGGCATACATTTACATGGTGTACATTTACGTAAGTGAAATGGGCCCGTTTAACTTTTTTACTTTTTACATTTAATGCACAAAAACCAAGATAGAAAATCTAAATAGTCACTGCAAATACAGCAGCTACTTCGGATCCAGAGAACCACAGCTTTCACGCTTCTGTAGTTCATTCACAAAAGATATCTATCTAAATTTCCTATGGCGTCAGTCGAATCTTGGCCTGCTTTCTTCCTGACACAATGCTATGTGATTCTGATGTCTGCCTGGGTGCCCAGTCCTCTACTATTCTTTTCCTAACAGTTTTCAACCTGTTGGTCAGCTGCAGTCAAATCTGACTAATAGGTGGACGTCTCCACAAGATAACTAAGTTCAAGTCTTGTGACAGATAGCAGGGAGATGGGTAGAGGAGAGGGACTGTACTAATGAGGAGATGGAAGGGGTAGGAGGAAGGGATATTTTCTGTCTGATATACTGCCAGTTCATCAGTACCAACATACTGGCTAGTCCATCCCCCACATGTAAACTGAAACCAGCCTCATAATACTGTTTCTGATCTTGCTGTCAGTGCAAAGATGTGGGAAGGAGCTCGTGGTAACACAGAGGGTTTAGTGCATATAGGAGGGAACTAGAAATACTCAAGTTATGGTGCTACGTCCTGGTTCCTACTATAGGTTTTTTAAACCAGTTTATACTACAAGAAAGCTAGAAAAGTAGCATAATCAACTACTCGAGTATTCCTGCTAAAAGTGACTGGGAAGCCAGTGCGGCCATACTGCCCTCATACTTCATGATCTCCAATCGCCAGAACAGCCTTTTTGGTGGCTATCGCAATTGGAGTGATCCAGGCCCAGCATGGTCTTTCACTGGGTAGAGACCAAAGGAGGGAATGTCGTGGTTAACCCCAGCCAGCAACTAAGCACCACACAGCCACTCGCTCACTCCCCCCACCCCTGGGTGATGGGGGAGAGAATTGGAAGGGCAAAAGCAAGAAAACTCATGGGTTGAGATAAGAACAGTTTAATAGTTTAATATTAATAATAATAATGATGATAATGATGATGATGTAATGAAAAGGAAGACATCAAGAGAGAGAAGTGAAACCCAGGGGAAAAAAACCCCAAGTGATGCAACATCTCGCCACCTGCCAAACAACACTTCCAGTCCCTGAGCCACGATCACTGCTTCCCCTGGCCAACTCCCCCCGGTTAATATACTGGGCATGATGTCATATGATATGTAATATCCCTTTGGCCAGTTTGGATCAGCTGTCTTGGCTGTGCCCCCTCCCCTCCTGGCTTTTTGTGCACCCAGCAGAGCATGGGAAGCTAGAAAAGTCCTTGACTAGTGCAAGCGCTACCCAGCAACAACTAAAACATCGGTGTGTTATCAACAGTATTCTTATCCTAAATCCAAAACACAGCACTATACCAGCTACTAGGAAGAAAAGAGAGTTACTATCCCAGCCAAAACCGGGACAGGGAAGAATGAAAGATGAGAGCTACCTTTGCCTGACTTTAACCAGATTGAAGGTAAATACAGAACACTAACTTTCTGTCAACTTTCTTAAGATTTCTCTGCTTTAATAAATGGAAATATTATAAGCAAGCAATGCATTTTCAGGATCAATTAGCTATGCTACATTGAAATATACCTTTCGACTTGATACACCAGGCTTCTGTACCTAAACAAGGCCAATAAAACTGTATGTTATATTCCCTTTTTGCTCTAACGATAGACAGCCACAAAATGCATTTAAATAGCTTTGGCTTTCCACACATACTCAACATCATCTGTCTTTCATCCTGTCTTTCTAAACATCATCTGTCCTTCAAAGACATCTTCTGTACAAAGGAACGTTCTTCCCTGATGGTGCGTTTCAGATGGTGCTGATGTTCTGTCAGAAATGCATGATGGAAATGTGTTATTGAAAACTGAACTTTGCCTCCATGTTCATTTGGAATATACAGGCACTGCAGTCTGTCGTGATGGTGAGTTACCTGGGTAACAAACAGCCCAGCCATGATAGCGTATAGCATGAGCTAATTAACCTGTCTTCTCAGCAGAATAGGTTTGCCTGAGAAAGCCAGTCTCAAAGTTCCATGCTAGACAATTCCTGAATATATTTGGAAATAGCTTAACCATCTCTACATTGCACTAGATGGTGCATTACACAGATATACAGGGGTGCATTACACAGACAATCAGAGGCTTTTGATCAGAGGCTACACTTCTTTCTGTGCGACTGCAGACCTCTATTTTTAGAGATTTAGTTATTTTCACTATTGTTTGTTATCCTAATCAATTGCCTTTAAAACATCTGATTTCCCTTTGCAGGATCAAGCAGTGGAGATGAGTCATCTGGATGCAAGAACAGTTTTCTTAGTCATAAGGGTAGCTATGCAGTCCCCGTGCAGATTTGTACTCTAGCTTACAAGGAATCACTTAACTGAATTTTTGGTCTGTTCAACAGAGAAATAGACATCAACCTGAGGTGTTCTATGGATGGTGATAATGTATCCCATGATTGCTTCAAGTTTTTGTCCTCTATTTTTAAATAAGTTTAAAGTTATGACTGGAGAAAACCTTGAAATCAAATGTAAAAGTGTTGTGATATTTGCCTGAATTTGCAAATTCCAAAACAACAGGTGGAAGAGGTGTTACTGTCCAATTTGTATCAGTGAGATGTAAACTCAAATGTTCATGGACCATATTTCAATGTTAATGTTGACCAGCAAAGATTTGTTTTGTTGGCCATCAAAGTAAGGGGAAAACCAAAATTGTATTGTGTAATTCTCCATCATCTAGTAGCTGGGATGTTTATTCTTGCTTAATCTTGGTGGATCTGTCAGAGTACTAGAGTTATTGTGTTCCCTAGACAAGAAATGACTGAGAGAAAACTAGCAAAAATGAGAAATCTGACAGAACATTGCTGTCCTAAAAAGGGAGCACAAGGTACAAATGTATTTGCATTAATACACTGTTTTTAAGGCAAAAAGAAGAATAAGATGGATGGATGGATGGATGGAAGTTAATAATTAATTAATAAAATATATCATGATTTGTTCAACAATGTACAGTTTACATCTTTTGGAAGCATTATATGTGAGAACAAAGTAAGATTAATAACTTGGCAAAGACCTGGTCACTAACTGTGAGAAACACATGATTAACTGGGGGTGCTATTCAGACAGAAGTATTACAGATTAATTTCATAGACAAAATTTTACATTGATCTCCAGTATGTACAAAATTACTAACTTAACTAGTTCCTAGTCTACAAGAATATGAAAATATCACTGCTATTTTGCCTATCCAAGGAGTATTTCTTTTTAGTTAAGTTCATTAACTTTCTCTATTAGGCTGGGGACTTAAAGAACTCACTGTTAACAGAAATGACATGAACTTTTTACATTTGCGTCACTGCTTATGAGAATTTGATCCATGTTTTTCTAAACTAAAAATATTTTTTTCAACTACATATAGGTAAGATGTTGTTTAGTGTTGGCTGTTGAGATCTATCTCGAGTTCTTTTCTATTTTGTATCACTACAAAGGAATAAGCTGCCTTCCTAAAGGTTTTGGGTCACAACTGAAGATAAATTTAACAGTAGCAAATAAAGTTGTTATTGCCTCAAGCAATGACACCAGTCATTTATCTGAGATTAGTCATAGGATGCCAAGTACATTTTAAGTGGAATTTAAAATATAAATGCTTTGTAGTAAAGGTAAAAATGTATTGACATGAATGTGTTTAAGCTAAAACAAACTAAATATACCATATTAAGGATATAGTTTCACTGCACAGGTCAAAGGTCAGAAAGGTTAAAAGCTGGTATGTTAAATAAATGGACAGGGAAAAGGTGTGAAGCAGGCCATCAACACGTAAACCAAGACTGGTGACAGTTGCAGACATAATAAATTAATCATCTGTCCAGTTACCATTTTTAATAGAAAATTCTTTACAAGCATTTTCCATCATATTTGTGTTGTTCTTGGTTGGCCAGCCAAGTTTTTTCACTAGAACACTGGATCCTGTTGGATTCCTGTTTCATAAAGCCACTGGTTGCCCATCTGGAAACAGTAGGAATTCATAGATAGAAAATTTCTTTGGAGATCAAAGGAAGGAGTTGAACGAGTTACACTGAGAATGTAATTTGTTGCCACTAGCACTGTTTTACAAAAGTTTTCAATTTCTTTCTTGTGAGTGTAAAAGTGACAGTAGTAGAACCAGCAGAAAAGACATAAGTGCCTACCAGGCAAAGATTTATTATGTGGGGATGACAAAATTTATGAAGAGTGGGACAGAGACACAAGGCTGAGACCCCTTACTTTTGTCTTTACAGTGAGTGAAGGCAACAGCAGCAAAGGACTTCTGAAAGCTCTTGTTTTCAGGAGCAGTGCTGGTGACTACATTAACCAGGGAAACAAACTGGTGAAAGTCTGTATGTGGGTTATCTCCCAGATAGCAGTGCTAGAGGAAATTGAAAGAAAAGAAATACTGTGAGAAGTTAGAGACTGGCTAACTTAAGAAAGATGAAAAAAATTTGGTGAAGAAGAACTAGAGAAAGAAAAGGTACTAGAAAAAAGCAAAGGGTTATAAAAGAGAGAAAAAGATAGTGAAGATGTCAGGTAGATCCAAGACATAGAAGCAGTGGAACTGGGAATAAAAAGGACTCAGAGAAAGGCAAAAGAAGGAGGACTGCCAGCTTTCTCCTCCTTTTAATTTACTTAGTTCTTAGAATAAACTTGGTTGCTCCTTGGTTTCAATTATTATAAACTGCTATATGCTAAAGCACCAACTTGCTAATGGTGAGGTGTAAACCCAGGTGAGGTGCAGAGCATATCTGGTGAAGCTGTCTTGGCCCTGAAGAAGCAGCCAGGGTGTCACTGCGTGGTGCTCCTGGGACTGGTGTGCTGGGAAGCCAGGGCAGAGCTGGCTGTGATGCTGACGCAGGGTCCTGCCTGCCTGCCAAGCCTGGTTGGGTGATAGTCCTGCCAGCACCAGCAGCACAGCTGGCAGGGCAAAGGAGAGGTGGTGACAGGTCTCGGAGGCTGAACACAGTGATCTGTGGAATACCACTAATTTTTCAAAGAGTGTCTTTGGCTAAAAAAATTTTGGGAAAAGCTGCCTAGAAATTTCAGAGGTTATTACTGGTTTGTGTGATAGATTAGGTTGTGTTTCTCCTCTCTTTTTAATCTTTTTGTTATGCTCACAGATTTAAAGAAGTTGCATGTGTTTTAAAATTGCAGCTTAAAATATATCACAGAATCACAGAATGGCAGGGGTTGGAAGGGACTGCTGGAGATCATCTCGTCCAACCCGTCTGCTTGAGTAGATACACCTATAGCAGGGTGCACAGGGCTGCATCCAGGCAGGTTTTGAATGTCTCCAGGGAAGGAGACTCCACAGCCTTTCTGGGCAGCCTGTTCCACTGCTCTGGCACCCTCACAGGAAAGATGTTTATCCTCATATTCAGGCAGAACTTCCTGTATTCCAATTTCTGCCCATTGCCCCTTGTCCTGTCATTGGGCACCACTGAAAAGTCTGGCCCCATCCTCTTGACACCTACCCTTCAGATATTTATAAGCATTGATAAGATCCCCCCTCAGTCTTCTCTTCTCCAGGCTGAACAAACACAGGTCGCTCAGCCTTTCCTCATAAGAGAGATGCTCCAGCCCCCTGAACATCTTGGTAGCTCTCCGCTGGGCTCTGTCCAGTAGTTCCCTGTCCTTGAACTGGGGGGCCCAAAGCTGAACACAGTACTCCAGATGCGGCATCACTAGGGTGGAGTAGAGGGGGAAGATAACCTCCCTCCACCTGCTAGCCACACTCCCTTTTATGCAGCCCAGGATACCACTGGCCTTCTTGGCCACAAGGGCACAGTGCTGGCTCAGGGTCAACTTGTTGTCCACCACCACTCCCAGGTCCTTCTCAGCGGAGCTGCTTTCCAGCAGGTCAACCCCCAGCCTGTACTGGAGTATAGGGTTGTTCCTACCCAGGTGCAGGACCTTGCACTTGATCTTGTTGAATTTCATCAGGTTCCCCTTGGCCCACCTCTCCAGCCTATCCAGGTCTAGTTGGACGGCAGCACAGCCTTCCGGCATATCAGCCACTCCTCCCAGCTTAGTATCATCAGCAAACTTGCTGAGGTTACACTCTGTCCCTTCGTCCAGGTCATTGATGAATATGTTGAACAGGACTTGACCCAGCACAGACCCCTGGGGAACACCACTAGTTACAGGCCTCCATCCAGACTCTGCCCCATTGATCATGACCCCTGAATTCTGTTGTTCAGCCAGTTCTCAATCCACCTCACTGTCCACTCATCCAACCCACACTTCCTTAGCTTGCCTATGAGGATGCTATGGGAGACAGTGTTGAATGCCTTACCGAAGTGAAGATAGACAACATCCACTGCTCTCTCTTCCTTAATCTACCCAGCCAGTGATGCCATCATAGAATCATAGAATGGTTTGGGTTGGAAGGGACCTTTACAGGTCATCTGGTCCAATGTCCCTACAATGAGCAGGGACATCTTCCACTACATTAGGTTGCTCAGAGCCCTGTCCAACCTGACCTTGAATGTTTCTAGGGATGGGGCTTTCACTACCTCTCTGGGCAACCTGTTCCAGTGTTTCACCACTCTCATTGTAAAAATTTTTTCGTTATTTCCACTCTACATCTACCCTCCTTTAGTTGAAAACCATTATGCCTTGTCCTGTCACAATAGGCCTTGCTAAAGAGATTACCCCCATCCTTCCTATAGTCCCTCTTTAAGTACATTGTTGGCTCATGTCCAGCTTTTCGTTCACCAGTACCTCCAAGTCCCTCTCCGCTGGGCTGCTCTCAATCCCTTCATCCCCCAGCCTGTACTGATATCAGGGGTTGCTCTGATCCAGGTGCAGGACCTTGCACTTGGCCTTGTTGAACCTCATGATGTTCTCACAGGCCCACCTCTCCAGCTTGTCCAGGTCTCTTTGGATGACATCCCATCCTTCTGGCATGCCAACTGCACCTCTCAGTTTGGTGTCATCTGCAAACTTGCTGAGGGTGCATTCGATCCCACTGTCTATGTCTAGAAGGCTATCACGTTGGTTAAGCAAGATCTATTCTTGATGAATCCATGTTGACTATTCCTGATAACCTTTTCCTCTACATGCCTGGAGATGACCTCCAGGATGAACTGCTCCATCACCTTTCCAGGGATGGAGGTGAGGCTGATTGGCCTATAGTTTCCCAGGTCCTCCTTCTTGCCTTTTTTGAAGACTTTCTGAGTGACATTTGCTTTCCTCCAGTCCTCGGGCACCTCTCCTGTCCTCCACGACCTTTCAAAGGTGATGAAGAGTGGCTTGGCAAGAACGCCCACCAGCTCCCTCAGCTCTTGTGGGTGTATCCCATCGGGGCCCATGGATTTGCGCGGATCCAATTTGCATAGGTGATCTCTGACCCAATCCTCCTCAACCAAGGGGAAGTCTTCCTTTCTCCAGATTTTTTCTCTGTCCTCTGGGGGCTGAGATGCCTGAGGGCCAGCCTTAGCATAAAGACCAAAGCAAAGAAGGCATTCAGTAACTCTGTCTTCTCTGCATCCTGTGTCACCAGGGCCCCCACCTTGTTCAGCAGTGGGCCCACTGTACCCCCAGTCTTCCTTTTACTGCTGATGTATTTAAAGAAGCCCTTCTTGTTATCCTTGACATCCCTTGCCAGATTTAGTTCCAAGTGGGCCTTGGCCTTCCTCGTTGCATCTCTGCATACCCTGACAATGTTCCTATATTCCTCCCAAGTGGCCAGTCCCTTTTTCCGCATACTGTGAACCTCCTTCTTCCTTTTGAGTTTCTCTAGAAGCTATTTGCTCATCCATGATGGTCTCCTGGCTCCTCTGCCTGACTGCTTCCTTATAGGGATGCACCAATCTTGAGCTCGGAGGAAGTGGTTCTTGAATACTGTCTGGCTCTCTTGGACCCCCCCAACCTTCTAGAGCCCTAGCCCATGGGATTCCTCCTAGCAGGTCTTTGAAGAGGCCAAAGTTGGCTCTCCTGAAGTTCAGGGTTATAATCCTACTTTTTGCCCTGCTTCTACCTTGCAGTATCCTGAACTCCACCATCTCATGGTCATTGCAGCCAAGGCTACCCCCAACTCTCACATCCTCAGCCAGCCCTTCCTTGTTTGTTAGTATAAGGTCCAGCAGCACATCTTGCCTCGTTAGCTCCTCCAACACCTGCATCAAAAAGTTATCTTTGAAAGTAGTCTAGATAAAGGCATATTTGAAATTAATTTGGGAATGACTAGGTAACAACAAACCCCCTACACTAAGACTACTTTGTAGAGTCAGTGCAACATATTTTTAAAGGAGTTTAGAAATTTGAGTTTTAGAAGTCTTTTCATGCTTCACTGTATTAGTTATGAAATCCACACTAAAATGCGTCGTGACTTAAATACATGTAGGCCAACAGTTGTTATCTTGACTTAATAATAGCTTTTGTAAAATCTGATTAACTTTTAATTTGTAACACACCTACATTTCACAGCGGTAATTGCATAATCCTGCAATAACCTGGAGATAATCTGTTGATGACCCTAACCCAGCTTGTACTGTGTTATATTCTGTACGCCTGTCCATTCATGAAACTATTTTTAATGACATGATTAAGAAAACAGTCTTTACTATAAACAAAAAGGGACAGCTCCCCTTCATAATTGTATAAAATAGATTTATAATGATAACAAATTAATGAAATAAATGCTGAACATAGCCCATCAGGAAGGCCAGATGACAGCAACATAACAATATTGATACCTTTTATTTATAATGGAGCTCCTTGTCCCATTTCATCAGTCGAAGATTGACATACTTACATAACGTATTTTTTTCCTACTTACTGGTTCTTTTACTTTTTGAGTGGGTGAAGAGAATGTTTGGCCATAGGATAAGAAATATCTTCAATTTTTTAAAGATTAACCCATTTTAGTCCAACACATGCAAACACATTGGCCTAATTGTTTGGATAACTTCTAGCTCCTAATAATAAAATGGCTCACACTTACTTTTAAAAACTAACTTTTTAGTGTTTAGAGATATGATAACGTATTCATCAAAATATATAAAGAACCACCTTTTCGTTAATATATGAGATGTGCATTACTTTATCGATAAAATATAAAGAGATATACAAACAGTTCAACTACTTTTTCAAAAAGTCTTCCAACAGGTACCCGAGACACTTAAAACTGTTTATTTATCCTGTAAATGTCTAGATATATTTGGGAAATTAATATTATGGAAAATATAGTAAAAGAGCAGGATTCATTTTACCTGAATTCTGGGATACTTTTGTGACATAAGATGATATATAATTCCAGGTATTAATTTTGGGGTAGAAAATTGCAGTGCTGATAACATCACAAAGTGCTTGCTGAAATTCCAAATGCTGATAAGAGCATTTTTTTCTAGTTTATAGCTATCTGTTAATTAACATGGCAACCAAAGCAAGTCTGTATACTAAAATGACTGATTAATTATTAAAACGATAATGTAGCAGTATCTGCGGAAGTTTCTCTGGAGCATAAGAATGTAAAAAGAGTTTTAGACAAATTGCTTTGACTTTATTTTCAGTTCTTTGCTTAAAAAGTTTGCACTGGCCCTGTGCTAAAGGATTAATGTGAGGCTTTGGAGCAATGAAAGATGAGCTGATGAAGTTTTGAATAGAACCTGAGTGAAAATTTTAAAGTTATAAACCTTTCAACTATGGCAAGTCCCATCTGAAAAGAAGTGATTGGGAATAAATTAGACCGTGAAGTGGGAGTACATAATTACCTAGACTTAATAGAACAAAAGGATACATACTTGCTTTACCAGGACAATGAGCCACCATAGGCTGCTACAGGTATGTGTGGGAGACTCTAGCCCCGGAATGGCTAGCAGAAAGAGGGCATTGAAGTAGGAAAACAGGCTCCAGGTCGGAAGCAACCTTGGGCCCAGCTGTTGGTCAACAGAAGAATGTGAGGCCAGCTGGTGTTTTACCAAGGAGTGTGAGCCCAGCTGTTGCTGATCGGTAAAACAATGTGAGAAACAAGTAACTGCTAATTGCAAGGCTGAACACAAGAGATAAGCATGGGAGGAGTTGGCATCTACCTCCCAGCCAAGGATGAGCTATGCTTTTGCAATATGTATGAGCTAATTTACGAACGGTATAAAAGATATTTGCTAATTGCCAATAAACGAGACTTGATGATCATCATCGGATGGTGCCTGTCTCCCGCTGGTTTTCCGTCAAATGGTGACCCCGACGTGATACCACGGACGGTCCAGCGTAGGGTTCGGGTCCTGCAAGCAGAGGGACGGCAAAACAGACAGCGCAGCTGGTCTGCGTACCCTGGGCGACCACATAGGTGGGCTCAGTCTGCGTGCCCTGGGCGACCACATAGGTGGGCTCAGCCGATACGTGCTGCCGAGACCTTGGGAGCTGCAACGGCGCCGACGAGCACAACGCAGAGGCAAGCAGCATATGATTTCTTTACATCCCTCTTAGAAAGGCGTAGCATTAAGGGTATAGCTCTACGCAAAGAACTACCGTTGCTGATAAGCTGGGGATGCGAGAAGGGACACTTTAGTAACCCACACTTGAAAAGGACTATTTCGGATACAGCAGCGAGAGACGGAGATGCACTGGCAGACGGCGGCCAGGGGGCAAAGAGGAGTCGATTTATGCATCATTTTTGATACGTCCCGACCCTCCAGCCTGGATCCAACCTCGGGATTCAAGAGGGGATCCGCTTTCCGCAGTTGAAGCTAACCCGGGAGCGAGAGCCGTACAAAGACGCTGATTTTCCTCACATCGGGCGATGGAGGTCGAGGTAGCTTTCGAATTATTAAAGTGCTTTTTAGAAAAGCGGGGAGTAAGTCAGTTAAAAGACTTGTCAGGATTAGTTGCAGTGGGTAAAGCGAAAGGGTTTTTTAAAGAACCGGAGTCGATTTTTGAAGTAGAGGAGTGGGGAGCCTATGGTGATTGTTTGTGGGATTGGGTGATAGATGACGATAAGACAGCGGGAAAGTTAATGAAACCTTGGCGGGAAGTGATTAACTGTATGAAAAAATATAAAACTGAAAAAAGATTAGCAACAGCCGCCTCTGATCGGCTAGACAACTGTGACCCCAATGCTGGAAAGATTGGAATTGGCTTAGACAATCTCTCTCCTCCCTTCTCGGGGATCCCAGTTGTCGTACCTCGAAAGCCCCTTATTCCCCCCCTCCCGCCCCTGATAAATCTACATCTGTAGAAACTAGCGGAGGAGGAATAAGCTTGGGAAAGGGAGGTGAAGATATTGAAAATTTATGTGATGTAGTCTCTCCGGTGCAGGAAAATAAGCCGAGCACGTCTAGTCACCGTTCTGTGCCTGCTGTGCGTAGCCAGGTTGACTGGCGAAAAATTGGGTTAGAGGCATTACAGAACGGGGACCTAGAGACTGCCGATTTGTTAGCTCAGGCTTTCCCTGTCATCTATCAACCGGACCCTGCTAACAATCAAAATTTATTAGCACACCATAATCCTCTTGATTGGAAAATTTTTATGAAGGGCCCATTGCTGCGTCAATGTGTTATGGAAAACTCCAACCATGCTACTAAAAGCATTTTAATTACACTTCCCCTAGACGCAGGCATTGAGGTGATGCTTGAACGCATGAGTCGGGTACCTCCCGGCCCCCGAGCTATGTTAGTTGAAGCATTGAGGGAAGTTGGGCAGGGAATGGTACACGTTCAGCAACAAGTTTGTGCCGCTCTCGCCCCATTGGGTCCAGCCAAAAACTCTCAACAGTAACCAAAGAGGGTCACTGTCACATGGACTTTCCCAATCCCACTGACATGGCTCACAGAAGAGCCAGTATGGGTCGGGCAGTGACCGCTCAAACGGGAAAGTCTACAACAAGCCCATATATTAATAAAAGAACAATTAGATCAAGGACATCTCCGACCTTCAACAAGCCCCTGGAACACCCCTATTTTTGTTATCAAGAAAAAGTCAGGGAAATACAGGCTGTTACATGATCTACGGGCAGTAAATCAGCAAATGCAAGCGATGGGGGCTTTACAGCCTAGCCTTCCAAATCCAGCCATGCTACCAACTGACTGGCGTTTACTAATTATCGACTTAAAGGACTGCTTTTTTACTACAAAGCTGCATCCTCAGGATACCCAGCGGTTTGCATTTACATTACCAGCAATCAACAGAGAGGGTCCTGACTTACGCTTCGAATGGACAGTATTGCCACAAGGCATGAAGAATAGCCCTACTCTGTGTCAACTCTTCGTAGATGCTGCATTGAAAGAAGTGAGGCAGCAATGGCCGGACACTATAATTTACCATTACATGGATGACATCTTGTTTGCGCGAGTACAACCTTTCTCAGCACAGCAAGAATTATATTTACAGCAACAGCTCCAGCTACACGACCTAGTAATAGCAGCAGAGAAGGTTCAACGTTCACCGGTATGGAAATACCTTGGGTGGCGCATCAGTGACTCTCAGTTTTTCGCCCAATGTTAAAGGGCACTGACCCTGCCGCGCCGGTCCGACCGACTGCTGAACAACACACTATGATACAACGTCTTAGCTCCGAGATCGTCCAGAGAGCAGTAGACCGCCTGGACCCCGATCTCCCCATCGATCTCACCATATTCCATGGTTCTACTCACATTTTGGGTGCACTTACTCAGTGCAAAAAGAAAAAAGGGGGAGAAGATAAGGGTGTTGGAATGGCAAAAGTTTTGTTTGTGCAAAAGTTTTGTTTGTATTAAATCACTTATGCCTATTTGCAGAACACGATAACCCTCCTGCGTGGGTGCATGGAAATGACGATAGGAAAGAGTCAAGACAGGCAGTAATGGTGAAGTATCGAGACCCTTCCACTGGTCTATGGCAAGGGCCCGTAGAAGTCAAGTATTTTGGTCGAGGTTACGTGTGTGTGCTTACCCCCACAGGTCTGAGGTGGATACCCAGTAGGTGGGTAAAGGCTATGCCTAGTGAACAGAAGAACGAAATCTGCGAAGTAGACGGTGAAGACGTATGACTACACCGGTAGAGGTAGACAGGATATGGATAGTGTCCCTGATGCAATAAGTGCCGACCCTGGGCACTAAGAGGATGTCATAACTGTTAATAGTGCAGGTGGGTAAAAACCCATCGAGCTAGGAGGTGGTGTGACAGTTGCTACTATCACCACTTACAGACACATAAGGCTTTAATCATCACAGGCCACGAGGTAGAGGGTTCTAGACGATATACCTGAAATATGGGAAGTAACACCAAGGCACTGGGAAAAGAAAGAAAAAATGTACACGAGAGTACTCCCATTAGTCATCGTAAGTATCGTGATAAGAATCACCGAGGGCATATACATACCGCCCCAGCCCAAACAGAATGTATGGGTTACCCTGGCAAATCTAATAGGCCAAGATTCCATCTGCCTATCATTGTCATCACCAGGAAATCCCTTCTCCACCTGTTTGGTTGGAGTGCCAGTTGATAATTGAACGCTAGTGATACCACAAAATACACCACACTTAGGAAGCCTTTGTGATACTCCCCAGAATTGTGTGAATAATTGGGACGGTTGGGCAGTCCATCGCCCTCAAACTAATCTTGAGCCACAAGAGCTTGAGCTATTGGGTTCTTTGTCAATGGATGCTTGTTTATATTTTACTTACACAGGAAAGAACCAGTCTCTTTCTTGGTCTGTGAATGCTACCCTAAGTATATATAAAAATGCTACTGCTTGGTGTAACTATACCTCTGTAAATATATCACACTCTAACAATATGCCTATTGCGCTACCTGCAGGTTTGTTTTTAATTTGTGGAGATCGGGCTTGGCCTGGCATCCCGTCACATATAAAGGGAGGGCCTTGCTCTATAGGTCGCCTAACGTTTCTTACCCCTAACACTTCAATGATTTATCAACATCATAGAAAGATGAGAAGCGAAAGGAGCACTCATAAGTTTGAGGATAACTGTGACTCTACAGCTGAATTTTGGAATCCTACAAAGATCATAGCTGTTTCCTTCTTGGCTCCTGGAGTTGGTGTTGCTCAAAGCCTCACGACATTAAACAAGCTAGGGTGTTGGCTAGCTAAGCAAACAAATGCCACATCAAAGGCATTATCTGACTTATTACTAGACATAGACTCTGTAAGACAGGATGATCCATGGCATTGGTTTAACAGCTTGTTTAATGGATGGGGCATTGGCAATGGGATCAAGAGTATTTTGCAGATGGGATTAATAATATTTATACTGTTTATTATTATATTAATGTGTGTCCCTTGTATATCGCAATGTATGCAACAAACGATGGAAAGAAGTATGACTGCCGTGTTCCTTTCTCAAGGAACAAAAGAAAAAGGGGGAAATGTGGGAGACTCTAGCCCGGGAATGGCTAGCAGAAAGAGGGCATTGAAGTAGGAAAACAGGCTCCAGGTCGGAAGCGACCTTGGGCCCAGCTGTTGGTCAACAGAAGAATGTGAGGCCAGCTGGTGTTTTATGAAGGAGTGTGAGCCCAGCTGTTGCTGATCGGTAAAACAGTGTGAGAAACAAGTAACTGCTAATTGCAAGGCTGAACACAAGAGATAAGCATGGGAGGAGTTGGCATCTACCTCCCAGCCAAGGATGAGCTATGCTTTTGCAATATGTATGAGCTAATTTACGAACGGTATAAAAGATATTTGCTAATTGCCAATAAACGAGACTTGATGATCATCATCGGATGGTGCCTGTCTCCCGCTGGTTTTCCGTCAGGTATGGTTAACTACCTAAAGAATTATTTTTCAAATTTCTTTTGTCCCATACCTATCTATTCCCTTTCTACCTCTTCCACATATACCTAGCTTCTCCCTGTCTTTTGAAACTTCAAGATAACAATTCTGAACCAGCCCACAAGCAACAAAATTCTGGGGAAACCATCCTCCTGAAGAGTTCCCAAAGTTTCTGTCTCCTGTGATATCCAAAGAAATCACAAACAAGAGTGCTGAAGAACAGAAAAAGGTCTGGTTTGTGAAAGAAAAGGAGGCACCAGTTCAGGTGCTGGGTATTTGGGAGGCTGGCTTCTGATAGTAAAGATATCTCTTTGTAATAACCAGAATAATAAAGCCAAATTTTATTTCCTTATCACTGAAACGCCCAGGCTAATGAAATTCTTTCTCTGGGGATATCAACAAACAATGACACATCAATGATATATTAGATTACCAGACAGTGTGAATGTTTTCCTTCCTCTTCATGTATATATGCTTGTGTTACACAAAATGAGCAGAAAAGGAAGACTTTTCAGCCTTCGCTCCATTCTCATCACTAATTTGCCTTGGTAAGACTTGGTTAATAAATCATAGGACCTCTTTGGGTTTATGAGCCGTCTGTCTGTCAATGTGCCCTGAGCATTTACAAGACATCTAACTCTTATCTATTCCAAATAAGAAAGAAAAATTCAGCCTAACCCTTACTCTAGCTGTTTATCTCATTAGTGAAGCAAATCAGGTTCATGATGGGTAAATGTGTTCCTGAGCCCAGAAATTGTTCTGGCATGGACTTGTTGTGCTCTTCTGAGGAGAGATTTGGGCACTCTGTGACGACCAAATTCATAAGGGCTCCAGTCTGTTACACACACTGTAATGAAATGCTGCAAGAGGTTATCTTCATTGTACTTTATTGTGCCAGCCAGCCCTCTATTTTAAGAATCCATCGCTTAATGGACAAGGATCTGTGCAACTGAGTGAGGGAGATCTGGAAGGATGTAAAATGAGAGGATTGATCACTTGAGATGCAAGGTTGCCTTCAGAAACCTCTTGGAAATTAATTCTGTTCTAGAGACCACATGAAAGATTTCTGTGCCCATAGCACAGTGAAAGCCTTTGTTCAGTTGGTGCCAGAATTACCATCCTCTGGTCATTTCTTTTCCCCCTCTGTTAGTCTCTTTAACACCAAAAATGTCTGAAAGAGCAGAAGAGCCAGTGAAGGGTAATAAAGCTGCTACAGCAAAAAAGTCTGTTTCTACTGCCATTTTAGGACTTTCACAGTGATGAAAGGCATCTCAACTCCCACTCTGCCTTGAAGAGTATGGAGGTGTTAGAAAACCTGTTTGTTCAGACAATTCCCTGGGCTGTCAACACTCACATTTCACTTGACATCATATCAGGTACCCTAGAAGCTGACTCCTTTAGCTACCTTGAGCTGGAAGTTTATGTAAGAAAAAGGAACAACCAAAACCACTCACTACACCATTTTCAGCATGGCGGCTATAACACCATAACCCACTTTCTGTTGCAGGACAACATTTATTTAGATATGGGCAGACATAGTCAATGACTAGGACCATGCTGGGTGTTGTGGTTTAGCCAGCAACTCAGCCCCACACAGCCACTCGCTCACTCCCCCACCGGTGGGATGGGGAAGAGAATCAGAAGGGTAAAGCTTGTGGTTTGAGATAAGAACAGTTTAATAATGAAAATGAAACAATAATAACAACAACAACAACAACAATGCAATGAAAAGGAGAATAATGAGAGAGAGGTGAACAACCAAAACAAACGGCACATGACATAGCCGCTCACCACCTGCCAACCCAACGCTACCAGTCCCTGAGCAGCAACTGCCTTCCCCATGCACCAACTCTCCCGGTTAGTATACTGGGCATGATGTCACATGGTATGGAATATCCCATTGGCCAGCTTGGGTCAGCTGTCTTGGTTGTGGCCCTGCCCCTCCTGGCCTCTTGCCCACGTGGCAGAGCATGGGAAGCTGGAAAGGTCCCCAACTACTATAGGCGCTATTTAGCGACACTTACCTGCTACTTAACAGCAACTAAAGCATCAATGTGCCATCTGCACTTTAGCAGCTACAGTGAAGAGAATTAACTCTGTCCCAGCCAAAACCAGCCCACTAGGACATGACAGATCTCCAGAAGCCACAAGATAAGTGAGGGTGAGTCCTAGTAAGGAAGTGGAAAAATTTGCACCTTTCCAAGAACTTGTGCAGGAACTGTGTTCGGAGGCAAGGCTGAAGGTCAAGCAGCTACAAAGCTCACCTGCAAAACAGGCTCCAGGATGAAGGGCAAGACAGCAATGAAGTCAGACAGACAGAAGGCTAATGAAATAGAAAAAGGAAGCAAAAGATCAGCAATACCCAAATGACACACAGCGATAAGGGAGAAGAGCATTTGGCTCATGGCCAGCATTTAGTTTCTCTTCAGCCAGGTCTGGAGGTTAAGGTCTTATTCACCATAGATAATAGTTGTAGCTAGGCTGCCAGTTGCCCAGGCAGATGTATTAATATGCAGTTAATTAAAAAAAAAATCAATATGCAGGACTGGTACATCTTGACACAACTTTGAAATGGTAGTTGGAGTCTGAAAAACACAATTCCATTTTTTTGTAATTAAAGTTGCATTTTTTGGATGCTGACCTGGCATCCAACCAGGGTCAACCCACCAGAGTTAGCACATTGTTCCTTGGAGAGCTGATGAATTTCCTTGCCACACTGCCATATCTAAGATCCTTAAGATGCTGTTGCCTCAAGGAAGTGACAGTATTTTGGGTCTATATTAGTCCCTGCATGCCTCCAGTGATCTAGTATGTATCCTGCATAACTGGAGTCATATATGAATTGATAGGGACACAAATGGAAGAAGACTTCAAAGGCATCAGACAGAAACTGGAATTTAATCTTTTGCCCTATAAGCCTGTGGCCTTTTGCCCTTTGGCCTTCTCTAATCTCAGATAAATATTCTGAACTTCCATCCTCGTGGAAGAGTTAAGCAAATAATTACTGATCTGGAACGGAGTTCTCCCCAAAAGAGACAAAGCTGTGCATGTGATCATCGATGAGGGGAATTAAGTACTCCAATCATACACATAAATAAAAGGAATTATGTCCTAACCAGCTTAATGAAAGAAGCAAAACTCTTAAGGTAAGTAAGCAAATAGAACTTCCTTGATCTTACCAAGAGAGCTAAAGAATGACTACAGACATTCCTTGCTTTTTAAGCATCAGATGAATAAGAGGGTAAAAAAAGAGTGCAAGGTAGAAGTAGGAATATAGATACCCAACCCCATTCTACAACTGTTCAAAAAATGTTTTTGCCTCCTCTAACTACCTTACTACCTGATTGGTAATAAATTAATTTCCCCAAGTTGAGTCTGTGTTGCTGTACGCTTCTATGGGAGAACTTATCTTGGGTCGCATATCTCCGGGACACAGGGCTCTACCCACCCTGGGGACAGTGATGCACAGACATCAATATGATGGATACAAAATGTCCGTTTATTTAACTGCGTCACATGCTTATATAGCTCTTGTGCTTCCTGTTCCTGCCACTCCTATGGGGAGGAGTCTATCTTTCCGTCACATCCCGTGATCTTCCGGTCGCCGATCCCTGTCTATTCCCCTACAAGTCTGTTTTGCCCGTGATGGTAATTGGTGAGTGATCTCCCTGTCCTTATCTTATCCCACAAGCCTTTTGTCATATTTTTCTCCCTCTGTCCAGCTGAGGAAGGGGAGTAATAGAGTAGCTTGGTGGGCACCTGGCATCCAGCCAGGGTCAACTGACCACATAAGCCATTGCTTAAATTGGTCATACTCTGAAGAATTTCTATGAATGCATCACATATTTTGCCATTTCTAATAGATTTCCCAGATTTTCCAAATAAATAAAATGTAGTCAGCTGTAATCATAGAATAGTTTGGGTTGGAAAGGACCTTAAAGGCCATCTAGTCCAAGCCCCCTGCCATGGGCAGAGATACCTTCCACCATACTAGGTTGCTGAAAGCCCCATCCAACCTGGCCTTGAACACTTCCAGGGAGGGGGCATTCACAACCTATCTGGGCAACCTCTTCCAGTGTCTCACTACCCTCACAGTAAAGAATTTCTTCCTAATATCTAATCTACCCTCTTTCCATTTAAAACCATTACCCCTCATCCTATCACTACACTCCCTGATAAAGAGCCCCTCCCCATCTTTCCTGTAGGCCCCCTTTAAATACTGGAAGGCTGCTATAAGGCCTCCCTGGAGCCTTCTCTTCTCCAGGCTGAACAACCCCAACTCTCTCAGCCTGTTCTCATAGGGGAGGTGCTCCAGCCCTCACATCATCTTCGTGGCCCTCCTCTGGACCCACTCCAACAGGTCCATGTCTTTATTATGCTGGGGGCCCCAGAGCTAAACACAGTACTCCAGGTGGGGTATCATCAAAGTGGAGTTAGAGGAGGAGAATCACCTTCCTTGACCTGCTGGCCACACTTCTTTTGATGCAGCCCAGGATACAGTTGGCTTCCTAGGCTGCAAGCACACGTTGCCAGCTCATGTCCAGCTTTTCATCCACCAATATCCCCAAGTCCTTCTCCACAGGGCTGCTCTCAGTCCACTCATCCCCCAGCCTGTATCCATGTTTGGAATTACCCGACCCAGGTGCAGGACCTTGCACTTGGCCTTGTTGAACCTCATGAGGTTTACACAGGCCCACCCCTCTAGCCTGTCAAGGTCCCTCTGGATGGTATCCTGTCCCTCAGGCGAATCAACTGCACTCAGCTTGGTGTCATCCATGAACTTGCTGAGGGTGCACTTGACCACTGTCTATGTCATTGATGAAGATATTAAACAGTATTGGTCCCAGTATGGACCCTTGAGGGACACCACTCGTTACTAGCTTCCACTTGGACATTGAGCCCTTGAGTGTAACTCTTTGGACACAGCCATCCAGCCAATTCCTTACCCATCTAACAGTCCACCCATCAAATCCATATCTCTCCAATTTAGTGGCCAGAATGTTGTGGGGGACTGTGTCAAAGGCCTTACAGAAGTCCAGATAGATGACATCTGTAGCTCTTCCCTTGTCCACTGATGCAGTTGCTCCATCGTAGAAGACCACTAGGTTGGTCAGGCACAACTTGCCCTTGATGAAGCCATGCTGGCTATCTCAAATCACCTCCCTGTCTTCCATATGTTTCGGCACGTCTTCCAGGAGGATCTGTTCCATGATCTTCCCTGGCACAGAGGTGAGGTAGACTGGTTGGTAGTTCCCAAGGTCCTCTGTTCTACCCTTTTTAAAAATGGGTATGATGTTTCTCTTTTTTCCAGTCACCAGGGACCTCACCTGACTGCCATCACTTTTCAAACATCATGGAGATTGGCTTGGCAACTACATCTGCCAATTCCCTCAGGGCTCTGGGATACATTGGGTCCCACTGACTTGTGTATATTCAGGTTCCTCAGGTGGTCTCAAACTGATCTTTTCCTATGATGGGAGGGACTTTGTTCCCCAGTCCATGTCTTGAGGTCCATCCACTCAAGAGATGTGGGAATAGATATTACCATTGAAAACTGAGGCAAAAGTTGTTGAGTACCTCAGCCTGTTCCATGTCAGTTGTCACCAGCTCGCCTGTCCTATTTAACAGGCGTAATACATTTTCTTTAATCTTCCTTTTCTGGCTCTTCTTATTCTTCACATCACTCGCCAAATTTAGCTCCAGTCATGCCTTGGCCTTCCTGAGTCCATCCCTACATATCTGGGCAGCATCCCTGTATTCTTCCCAGGATACACATCTGTGGTTCCACTGCCTGTGCATTTCCTTCCTTCACTTTAGTTTGACCAGCAGGTCCTTACTGAGACATGACTGGTCTCCTGCCTTCCATGTCTGATTTCTTACACATGGGAATCGAGAGCTCTTGCGCTCTAAGAAAAACTTTCTTAAAGAACTGCCAGCTCTGTTCAGCTCCTTTGTCCCTGAGGGAAATTTCCCACAGGGTCCCACCTACTAATTCCTTAAACAACTGAAAGTTTGCTCTCCTAACATTCAGCATCTTAACTCTATTAGCCCATATCTCTCAAGATTCTGAATTCCACCAGAGCATGATCACTGCAGCCCAAGCTGCCACCAATCTTGACATCCCTAATTATTTCTTCCCTGTTGGCAAGCAACAGGTCCAGTAACACTTCTCTGGCTGGGCTATCACCTGGATTAAAAAGTTATCCTCAGTGCATTCCAAGAGTCTCCTTGACTGCTTACAGCTTGCTGTGCTCCCTTCCCAGTAGATGTCAGGGTAATTGAAATCCCCCCAGCAGGATCAGAGCCTGGAAGCATGATGCTTCCTGTAGTTGAAGTAAGAACACTTCATCTACAGGCTCCCCTTGGTCAGAGGGCCCATAGTAAACACCAACCACAAGGTTTCCTTTGTTGGCATAGCCCCTAATTTTTACCTATAAGCTGTCAACCTGTCCATCACTGGTTTTCAAAGACAGCTCTGTGCAGTCAATACATTTTTTTACATGGCAGGCAACCCCCCTCTTTCTTTCTTCTGAACAGTTTATAACCACCAATTGCAGTGCTCCAGTTGTGTGATTTATCCCACCACATTTCAGCAATAGCAATTAGATCATAGCTTTCCAGCTGCACAGTAGCTAGCAGCTCCTCCTACTTGTTACTGATGCTGCATGGATTGGTATAGATGCACTTCAGCTGGGCTATTGACCTGGTCACCTTTTTAGAGGAACATCCCCTAATTCCTTTGAGGCATTTTACAGGTGTTTCCTTATTGGTTCCTAATACATCAGCAGCTCCTGGATCTTCTCTGTTGCTCAAAACGCCATCCACTTTTACAGAAGTTTTTTCAACACTACAGAAGGGAAGCTGGAGGAGAGATTTAGTCTACAGTTTGATACGCTCTCCAAAGCAGCACAAGTCAGTGTCACCACTGATAGAAATAGTCCTGTTCTTACAGGACACACTTCAAGAAGTTTGTGCTACAGATGTGACTGGTGCAGCTGTGCTGGGGAAGTTGCACTACATGAATGGGTACAAATGAAAGGACAAAAGCCTTGCTAGTCTTTCTTGACTGTCAGCAAAGCCACAATTAAATAATGTTGGAGAAGAGTTGCATTTTGTGTTTTGGAAGGTTTCTTCCCATATCTTCAAGCTCTAACTCTGAATTAATTGTGTAAAGCAGAATAGTAAAATGTTGTTAAAATATAGCACACCAAAAAGAAAAGCATTTAATTTCTATGCAGTTAATTTCTGTGGCAGGCTGAGAGATATCACTGATTTCTGTTTCTGCAAAATGTGGAAATAATACTTTGCATGTTAAGCCCACCAGTGCCATATTTCACAGTCCTATAATATCTATTGAACTGCTGGGGAACCAGCTGCTGCTAGATGTCAACATTAGGATGTGTAACAATGAATAATTGAGAGCCCATTCTGCATTTGATTGCCTGGCTCTGTTTCTGTCTTGACTTGATCCTGGCCGCCTCCTGTCTCCCTTTCATGCCCTGTTCTTTTGACAAAGGGTATTTTCCAAAAGTAGTGATTCAGTGCCCTAAACTGCTAGAATTCTGTTTTCCTTCTTCATTTCTTCTTTTTTTCCACTTGCCTTTCTGCAGGTGAAAATATGATGAACTTTCCCCTCTGTAGAACTTGCTGTATATTTTTTGCCAAAATTAACTTTTGGTTATTCACTTGGCTCTGGCTTTTAAACAAATAAAATGCATTGTTCTATATTTAGATTACTAAAATGATGTTTCAATTATTTATTAATAATAGGCAGAGCAAACCAGCCTAACAAGCTTCCTCTTGACAAGACAAGCTTTCTCGTTCTAGATGAATAATGCAAGTTGGAGAAATAACATGGCTCCTGCGTTTTATGCATAGGTAGATAATGTCCTATCCTTCACAAAGGCAAACAAGAACACTTTTGGGAAACAGCCATCTCCCAGAATAGAACACTGCATGCTTGCCATAGTAGAAAGAACTTTCCAAGTAAGTTACAGTATTTTCAACTTTATGTTTTAAGATTTTGATGTGCAGCTGTTTTGGGTGCCTTGCCTTTGCAGTCATTACTGGAGTTGCTGCAGCAGGAGACGTTACAAATGAATGGTCCTCCTTACTGTCAGAAGAAACACCTGGCTCCAAGGGGCTTGTGTCGTCCCCAGCAGGTAGGAAAACAGGGTGATGTTTGATCCTGATGAAGCAATGAAATTAAACCGCAGGGAGATGCAGAATGTCCTAGAAAAATATGCTCAATGCCAGCACTTGGTTTACTTACTGGTTGTAATCTTCCCAGCAGGTCCTGAGACATGGTGTCAAATGAGAGACAAGAAAAAAAGAAAGAGTCAAATTATGCCATTTCTTGTTGAAATGAGTTATTCTGATTTACAGGCTTTGAATGCCCAAAGGTTCTCAGATTCTCCAAGGGCTTAGGTGAGGAAGTCCCCACTGCCATATGCTCAGCTGTGCTGGTTTTGGCTGAGAAGGGGTTAATTCTCCTCACTGTGGGGGTCAGCTACCTTTCCAGCTTCCCGCACTCTGCCGCGTGGCAGGGGGGGCTGGGAGGGGCAGGGCCATGGTGGGGGCGGCTGACCCCGACTGGCCAATGGCAGGTTCATTCCATACCATGTGACACCATGACCAGTATATTGGGGGGGGGCAGTGGTAGCACGGAGGCCGCGCGGCGCCGGGTCGGTGGGCGGCGAGTGGCTGCGGCACGGGCAGTTTGTTTTGGCGGTTCGTTCCCCCTCTCCCCTCCCTTCCCCCTCCCCCGGGGCTTTGCGCCTCCCGTTGTTCTCCTTTACATTGCATTTCTACTGTTGTTTCTTTTAATTATAATTATTAAACCGTTCTTATCCCAACCCACGAGCGTTACCCTTCTGATTCTCTCCCCCATCTACCGGTGGGGAGTGAGCGAGCGACTGTGTGGGGCTGAGCTGCCGCTAAACCACAACAGTCTTTTTGGCGCCCAACGTGGGGCTCAAGGGTTGGAGATAACAACAGCTGCTGGTCACAGCACCATGTTGTCCTTTTTGCAGTTGGTGTTAAAGATTGGTGTTGGTTTGTTGAGTCTGCTGTGTTCTGCTGTGATTAGTAATGTTTTGCCTACAAGATTTGTTATACAAACACTCGTTTTCAGCTTTATCTGGTATTTGGGGTTTTTGCTGAAACCCTTACTGTACTTTGGATACCACCTTGTTGAGGCAATTAGCAATTATACCTCCTCCTCGGAGAGATTTTATATGGAGGAAATACAGAATAATACCTTTGCAACTTTGGTCTATGATGTCTGTGCCTTTGTTACAACAATGTCTTTGTATCTTGAACATCCTTGGGTGGTTAAGGTGCACTTATTGTTAGTTTTTGGGCATGTTGTTTTGGTTTTGACTAAGCAACTTAAGAATATCACCCAGAAATCTTCCCCAAGGCTTGATAGTTACTAGTGGCAGGGCATGTGGGATAGCATGGGCAAATCCCTAGGGCAGTGGGCACCCCCAGTGTTTTTGAGTTTCACCCCCGAACAAGTGCAGAATCCTGAAAAACTAGTAAAATATTTGGAGAAAGTATGTTGTTATGCTGGGAACTCCAGAGAGACACAGATAACTGCAACATGCTGGGGTCTGGCCCATGCATACCGAGCCCTGCTCAACAGCATTCAATGCCCCCAGGGGGAAGAGAATGTCTCTGGATTGAAATGCAAAGTGACTGGCACTGTAGACAATCCAGCCCTGATGACAAGCACTGCAGCCACTCAAACCCCCACAACAAGTACCGGAGCTGGCTTAGAAAATAAACCCGTACCAGTATCAGTTGCCCCCATACACAAGACAAAATATTGGAAGCGGACATCAACTCGTTTAGAACGGGATGATGAAGAACCAGGGCCATCACGGGGAGAGGAGGAAGAAGTAATAAATGAAATAGAGACCACCCGATCCCTGTCCTTAAGCGAGTTGCGAGATATGCGAAAAGATTTCAGCCGTCGTTCAGGTGAGCACATTGTCACCTGGCTGCTCCGATGCTGGGATAATGGGGCCAGTAGCCTGGAACTAGAGGGAAAAGAAGCCAAACAACTGGGATCCCTTTCTGGGGAAGGGGGCGTTGACAAAGCAATTAGAAAAAGAACACAGGCCCTCAGCCTCTGGAGGCGATTCCTGCCCGGAGTGAAGGAAAGGTATCCCTTTAAAGAAGATGTTACATATCGCCCAGGAAAATGGACAACTATGGAGAAAGGCATCCAGTATCTAAGGGAATTAGCTGTGTTTGAGGTGATTTATGGTGACCTGGACAATCAACGGTCATCCAAAGATCCAGATGAAGCCGAGTGCACACGACCCATGTGGCGGAAGTTTGTACGGAGCACACCATCCTCGTATGCAAACTCATTGGCAGTGATGTCCTGGAAAGATGACGAGACACCAACGGTGGCAGAGGTGATAGATAGACTCCGAGATTACAACACAAATATCTCCTCCTCGCTTGTCTCTGCTGTGGAGAAACTATCCCAAGAGGTCCAGCAACTCAAAGAAGATCTGTCCTACTCCCCACCTCGACAGAGCAGTGTCTCAGCTGTTAGGAATAAGCATCCTTTGGCTCAAAGAAGGGGATACACACCACGGGCCACCCTATGGTTCTACCTGCGTGACCACGGAGAGGACATGATGAGGTGGGATGGCAAGCCTACTTCGACCCTACAGGCACGAGTACATGAACTGCAAGGAAGAACAGTCACTCAGGGAGGCTCTTCCAGGAAAGCTGCTGCTCCAGTTTCCAGTGAGCAAGTCCCCAGACAGAGGAGTAGAAGCGCAGATTTTATTTCTAAGTGTAATAGAGGGACTCCTGATTCACATTTACAGGAAGTGAGTTGTGACTGCCATGATCAGGACTAGAGGGGCCCTGCCTCCAGCCGGGTGGAGGAAAGGGATAACCGGGCTTACTGGACTGTGTGGATCCGATGGCCTGGCACGTCCGACCCACAGGAGTATAAAGCTTTAGTGGACACCGGCGCACAGTGCACCTTAATGCCATCAAAGTATATAGGGGCAGAACCCATCAGCATTGCTGGAGTGACGGGGGATCCAAAGAGCTAACTGTATTGGAGGCCGAAGTGAGCCTAACTGGCAATGAGTGGCAGAAGCACCCCATTGTGACTGGCCCCGAGGCTCCGTGCATCCTTGGCATAGACTACCTCAGGAGAGGGTATTTCAAGGACCCAAAAGGTTACAAGTGGGCTTTTGGTGTAGCTGCCTTGGAGACGGATGAAATTAAACAGCTGTCTACCTTGCCCAGTCTCTCAAAGGACCCTTCTGTGGTGGGGTTGCTGAAGGTCAAAGAACAATAGGTGCCAATCGCCACCACAACAGTGCACCGGCGGCAATATCGCACCAACAGAGACTCTCTGATTCCCATCCATAAACTCATTCACCAACTGAGGAGCCAAGGAGTCATCAGTAAGACCCACTCACCCTTTAACAGTCCCATATGGCCAGTGTAGAAGTCTAATGGAGAGTGGAGACTAACAGTAGACTGTCGTGGCCTGAATGAAGTCACTCTGCCACTGAGTGCAGCTGTGCCAGACAGGCTAGAACTTCAATACGAACTGGAGTCAAAGGCGGCCAAGTGGTATGCCACAATTGATATTGCTAATGCATTCTTCTCAATCCCTCTGGCAGCAGAGTGCAGGCCACAGTTTGCTTTCACATGGAGGGGTGTCCAGTACACCTGGAAGCGACTGCCCCAGGGGTGGAAACACAGTCCTACCATTTGCCATGGACTGATTCAGACTGTACTGGAACAGGGAGAAGCTCCAGAACACCTTCAATACATTGATGACATCATTGTGTGGGGCAACACAGCGGAAGACGTTTTTGAGAAAGGAGAGAAAATAGTCCAAATCCTTCTAAAAGCTGGTTTTGCCATAAAACAAATTAAGGTGAAGGGACCTGCACAAGAGATCCAGTTCTTAGGAATCAAATGGCAAGGTGGTCGTCGTCAGATCCCCATGGATGTGATCAACAAAATAGCAGCCATGTCTCCACCAACCAGCAAAAAGGAAACACAAGCTTTCTTGGGTGTTGTGGGTTTTTGGAGAATGCATATTCCAAATTACAGTCTGATCGTAAGCCCTCTCTATCAAGTGACCCGGAAAAAGAATGATTTCAATTGGGGCCCTGAACAACGACAAGCCTTTGAACAGATTAAACGAGAAATAGTCCATGCAGTAGCTCTTGGGCCAGTCTGGGCAGGACAAGATGTAAAAAATGTGCTCTACACTGCAGCCGGGGAGAATGGCCCTACCTGGAGCCTCTGGCAGAAAGCGCCAGGGGAGACCCGGGGTTGACCCCTAGGGTTTTGGAGTCGGGGATACAGAGGGTCCGAAGCCCGCTATACTCCAACTGAAAGAGAGATATTGGCAGCATATGAAGGGGTCCGAGCTGCTTCAGAAGTGGTTGGTACTGAAGCACAGTTGCTCCTGGCACCCCGACTGCCAGTGCTGGGCTGGATGTTCAAAGGAAACATCCCCTCTACACACCATGCAACTGATGCTACGTGGAGTAAATGGGTTGCACTGATCACCCAGCGGGCTCGAGTAGGAAACCCCAGTTGCCCAGGAATCTTGGAAGTGATTATGGACTGGCCAGAAGGCAAAGATTTTGGAATATCACCAGAGGAGGAGGTGACACGTGCTGAAGAAGCCCCACTCTATAACAAACTGTCAGAAGATGAGAAGCAGCATGCCCTGTTCACTGACGGGTCCTGTCGCCTTGTGAGAAAGCACCGGAGATGGAAGGCTGCTGTATGGAGTCCTACACGACAAGTAGCAGAAACTGCTGAAGGAGAAAGTGAATCGAGCCAGTTTGCAGAGGTAAAAGCCATCCAGCTGGCCTTAGACGTTGCTGAATGGGAAAAGTGGCCAGTGCTCTATCTTTATACCGACTCCTGGATGGTGGCAAATGCCTTGTGGGGCTGGCTGCAGCAGTGGAAGCAAAGCAACTGGCAGCATAGAGGCAAACCCATCTGGGCTGCCACATTGTGGCAAGATATTGCTGCCCGGCTAGAGAACCTGGTTGTAAAGGTACGTCATGTGGATGCTCACGTCCCCAAGAGTCGGGCCACTGAAGAACATCGAAACAACCAGCAGGTAGATCAGGCTGCCAAGATTGAAGTGGCTGAGGTGGATCTGGACTGGCAGTATAAGGGTGAACTATTTCTAGCTTGGTGGGCCCATGACACCTCAGGCCATCAAGGGAGAGATGCAACATACAGGTGGGCTCGTGATCGAGGGGTGGACTTGACCATGGATATTATTGCACAGGTTATCCACGAATGTGAAACATGCGCTTCCATCAAGCAAGCAAAGCGGGTAAAGCCTCTGTGGTATGGGGGACGATGGCTGAAATATAAATATGGGGAGGCCTGGCAAATTGACTATATCACACTCCCACAGACCCGCCAAGGCAAGCGCCATGTGCTTACAATGGTAGAAACAACAACTGGCTGGCTGGAAACATATCCTGTCCCCCATGCCACTGCCCGGAACACTATCCTGGGTCTTGAGAAACAAGTGCTGTGGCGACATGGCACCCCAGAGAGAATTGAGTCAGACAACGGGACTCATTTCCGAAATAGCCTCATAGACACCTGGGCCAAAGAGCACAGTACTGAGTGGGTGTATCACATCCCCTATCACGCACCAGCCTCTGGGAAAATTGAACGGTACAATGGACTGTTAAAGACTACACTGAGAGCAATGGGGGGTGGAACATTCAAGCACTGGGATACACATTTAGCAAAAGCCACGTGGTTAGTCAACACGAGGGGATCTGCCAACCGAGCTGGCCCTGCCCAGTCAGAAATCCTACATACTGTGGAAGGGGATAGAGTCCCTGTAGTGCACACAAAAAGTATACTGGGCAAAACAGTCTGGGTTCTTCCTGCCTCCGGCAAAGGCAAACCCATTCGTGGGATTGCTTTTGCTCGAGGACCTGGGTGCACTTGGTGGGTGATGCGGGAGGATGGAGAAATCCAATGTGTGCCTCAAGGGGATTTGATTTTGGGTGAAAACAGTCAATGAACTGAATGGCACAATGTGAACTGCTATATAATACTGTGTGTCACCTCTGTGTTGTATCAATGATATCAGAGTATGAGCCTCCCAACCCATGGAAGATCAACTATGAAACAAGCCGTGCAGCAGTGATGGAACGATGACTGACTTGGTATGCAGCAACCCAACACCACACACCATTTCTCCCACCCGGAAAGACTGATACAACAGATGGAGCCCAGAGTCATGGACTGGGTGAACTCAATGGACATTTTAATGGACATTTTACAGGGAAGGTCCATGAACTAAGGGAATGATGTCTGTGTATTATGTTAAAGGATGGGAAGGGGAGGGGTGGTGGTTGGTATGGTTGTATTGCATCATATGGGACCTGGGCATGGTGTAAATGGTATGGAATAAGGGGTGGAGAATGTGCTGGTTTTGGTTGAGAAGGGGTTAATTCTCCTCACTGTGGGGGTCGGCTACCTTTCCAGCTTCCCGCGCTCTGCCGCGTGGCGGGGGGGGGCTGGGAGGGGCAGGGCCATGGTGGGGGCGGCTGACCCCGACTGGCCAATGGCAGGTTCATTCCATACCATGTGACACCATGACCAATATATTGGGGGGGGCAGTGGCAGTGGGGAGGCGGCGCGGTGTCGGGTCGGCGGGCGGTGAGCGGCTGCGGCGCGTGCAGTTTGTTTTGGCGGTTCGTTCCCCCTCTCCCCTCCCTTCCCCCTCCCCCGGGGCTTTGCGCCTCCCGTTGTTCTCCTTTACATTGCATTTCTACTGTTGTTTCTTTTAATTTTCATTATTAAACTGTTCTTATCCCAACCCGCGAGCATTACCCTTCTGATTCTCTCCCCCATCTACCGGTGGGGGAGTGAGCGAACAACTGTGTGGGGCTGAGCTGCCGCTAAACCACAACATCAGCATATCCTATTTCCCAGAAAAACCATGTTAGGCTGTTGTTAAAGCCATGGATTTTTATATGTATCGATAGTGTAAAGAAATAAAGAAAAAAAAGGCCACAAGCCTCACACTATAAGTTCTCTAAGGCAGGGAGTTTCATGACAAGCATTCCTTTATATATTCACAGGAGATAAAGGAATATGTATTTATGCAACATATATGAATGCAATATGCATGCTGTATACAACAACTGACACATTTTTAGACTATTCTGAAGTAGGTAGTAATTAAATTATTATTACTTATGTTTGTTAAGATTCTGTTGTACAGAAAAAACCCAAACCCAAGTGTCTCTGTCTGAACTATTTAGGAAATAAATGCAGGCAAGGTAGGATGTTCTGACATTCCCATAGAAAATGTCACCATTTTAGTTTTCATTTTCTTCATCTTAAACATGTGGGTGGTGAAGACAGCTGATTAATGTGTCTGTGAGATCAAAAATAAACTGGGTCTTTGGAAAAGATCTAAATAGAAAGAAGGCAAGAAGACAGCATGGACGGAGACAGACAGAAAACTGGAGAAGGAAATAAGAGTCAGCTATACTGGTGTCTCTGACAGCACTACGTTGAGTGTGGGGAAGTTCAAATGAATTCTGAGGTGGGGCTGAATAGAAGACTGAATGTTCAAATGTAGTTTGAAAAAAAAACCTCAATGCATTAGAAAGTCAATTCAAAGCTAAGGTTTCTCTCTGGGGTGGTATAATATATTGTGGCATAAACAAAACAGAAATCATTCAGTTACTTAGAACAATTTTTCCAATGGAGTATAATGAGAAGTACGTCCATGAAGAAAACCCCCAGGAAATCTGCCATCTCAGGTTGTGGTTCACTCATGTCCTGAAAATTTTGCATACATGTTCTCAAAGGTACTGTGACCCTTCCTTCTCCAGGGCAGCAACTCCTGGTTCCCACCCATCTGCTCAGTGCTCTGGACTGTACTGTGTCCATGCACCTGGGCATCCTATCATGTCTGTACTGGTATACTCTAGTGACATATCAGAATTGTGTTTGGGGGTCTTGGAGAGGACTGCAGCATTGCCTGGTGATTATTTCTTGGTCACTGCCTAGACTAAAGATTTATTAAAAACTTTATGAGACATTTAAATGAAACTCTTCAAAATAAAAATACCCCAGAAACTCTGACTATGGTTTATGGTTTTTGAAACTCAAGTGTCACAATGAAGCAGAAGAGATTAAGAACATACTAGGGAAAGTTCTTCCTTATTGTTTCTCACTTAATGTGTCGTGGTTTAGCCTCAGTCAGCAGCCAAGCACCACACAGCCTGGTGGGATGGGGGAGAGAATCAGAAGAGTAAAAGTGAGGTAACTCATGGGTTGAGATAAAGACAGTTTAATAGGGAAAGCAAAAGCCGCATGTGCAAGCAAAGCAAAACAAGGAATTCATTCACTACTTCCCATCAGCAGGCAGGCATTCAGCCGTCTCCAGGAAAGCAGGGCTCCATCACACATAACAGTGACTTGGGAAGACAAACGCCATCACTGAACATGCGTCCCCCCTTCCTTCTTCTTCCCCCAGCTTTATGTACTGAGCATGATGTCATATGGTATGGAATATCCCTTTGGCCAGTTTGGGTCAGCTGTTCCAGCTGTGTCCCCTCCTAGCTTCTTGTTCACCTAGCAGAGCATGGGGAGCTGAAAAAGTCCTTGACTAGTGTTCTACTAGCAACTTAGCAACAACCAAAACATCTCCACATTATCAACACTGTTTCCAGCACAAATCCAAAACATAGCCCCATACTAGCTACTACAAAGAAAATTAACACTATCCCAGCTGAAACCAGGACAATCTGGTGGGAAAGTAAAACTGACTCTGTTGCCACAATTTGATTATTTTCTCTGAGTTGCTGATAAATATGGGGTTTTCCCTGACTCTAGACACAATAAGGTATCTGGCTAGCACATAACAGCTTTTTCAATATCATATTTATTCCTGAAACACATAAAGAGAACAGATAGTGCCAGCTGCTAGTCCTGTTTCTTTGTATTGCTGCAATGCTTAGAGATTCAACCACGTAGTCTCTGCTCATACCTGGGAAGTTACTGATAGGCTGGGCATAAGAATTGGATTTCTTGGTGCACTAGATTATGTGCCTCATTCCCATTGTTCTACAGAATTTCCCCAGATGAATTCATTTTGGTATGAATTACTTCAGGGTTTATCTACAAGGATCAAAATAGAAATGTAAAAGATTCACAGAATCCCAGGTTGGAAGGGAACTCAGGGATCATCTAGTCCAACCTTTCTAGGAAGAGCACAGTCTAGACAAGATGGCCCAGCACCCTGTCCAGCCAAATCTTAAAAGAGTCCAATGTGGCCAAGTCAACTACTTCCCTGGGGAGATTATGCCAATGGTTGACTGTTCTCACTGTGAAAAATTTCCCTCTCATATCCAATCAGAATCTCCCCAAGAGCAACTTGTGGCCATTCCCCCTTGTTCTCTCCATGTGACTCCGTGTAAAAAGGGAGTCTCCATCTTCTTTGTAACTACCCCTTAAGTACTGGTACATTGTAATGCGATCCCCTCTGAGCCTCCTTTTCTCAAGGCTGAACAAACCCAGTTCTCCCAGCCTATCCTCGTATGGCAGGCTTCCCAGTCCTTTGATCATCTTGGTGGCCCTTCTCTGGACCCCTTCCAGCCTGTCCACATCCTTTTTGTATAGTGGGGACCAGAACTGTACACAGTACTCCAGGTGTGGCTGACAAGTGCTGAGTAGAGTGGGATGATGACTTCTTTCTCTCTGCTGGCGATGCCCTTTTTGATGCAACTCAGCATCCTATTGGCCTTCTTGGCCACAGCAGCACGCTGTTCGTTCATATTGAGCTTTCTGTCCACCAGGACCCCCAGGACCCTTTCCACAGATCTGCTCTCCAGCCAGGTGGATCCCAGTCTGTGCTGCACTCCCAGATTATGTTTTCCCAGGTGCATGACCTTACACTTGTCCTTGTTGAACTTCATAAGCTCCTTGCTGGCCCACTCTTCTAGACTATCCAGATCTCCCTGCAGAGCGTCTACTTCCCCACTCAACTTGGTGTCATCTGCAAACTTCATCAGGCTACACTTGATGCCGTTATCCAGGTTGCTTATAAAGATATTGAATAACATTGGGCCCAATATCGATCCTTGGGGGACCCCACTAGTGACAGGTTCTGTTGGAAAGATCCCTCATTTCATCAGCTCAGGGACAATATGTACAGCTGCAAACAATTCATTTTTCTCTTTGCCTCCCCGGAAAGGCGATGGAGCAGTTCATCCTGGAGGTCATCTCCAGGCATGCAGAGGAAAAGAATTTTATCAGAAAAAGTGAACATGGATTCACCAAGGGAAGATCATGCTTGACCAACCTGATAGCCGCCTGTGATGGCATGACTGGCTGGGTCGAGGAAGGGAGAGCAGTGGATGTTGTCTATCTTCACTTCGGTAAGGCATTCAACACTGTCTCCCATAGCATTCTCATGGACAAGCTAAGGAAGTGTGGGTTGGATGAGTGGACAGTGAAGTGGATTGAGAACTGGCTGAACAACAGAATTCAGGGGTCATGATCAATGGGGCAGAGTCTGGATGGAGGCCTGTAACTAGTGGTGTTCCCCAGGGGTCTGTGCTGGGTCAAGTCCTGTTCAACATATTCATCAATGACCTGGACGAAGGGACAGAGTGTAACCTCAGCAAGTTTGCTGATGATACTAAGCTGGTAGGAGTGGCTGATATGCCAGAAGGCTGTGCTGCCATCCAACGAGACCTGGACAGGCTGGACAGCTGGGCCAAGGGGAACCTGATGGAATTCAACAAGATCAAGTGCAAGGTCCTACACCTGGGGAGGAACAACCCCATACACCAGTACAGGCTGGGGGTTGACCTGCTGGAAAGCAGCTCCGCTGAGAAGGACCTGGGAGTGGTGGTGGACAACAAGTTGACCCTGAGCCAGCACTGTGCCCTTGTGGCCAAGAAGGCCAGTGGTATCCTGGGCTGCATAAAAGGGAGTGTGGCCAGCAGGTGGAGGGAGGTTATCCTCCCCCTCTATTCCACCCTAGTGAGGCCGCATCTGGAGTGCTGTGTCCAGTTTTGGGCCCCCCAGTTCAAGAAGGACAGGGAACTGCTTGAGCAAGTCCAGCAGAGAGCTACCAAGATAATCAGGGGGCTGGAGCATCTCTCTTATGAGGAAAGGCTGAGCGACCTGTGTTTGTTCAGCCTGGAGAAGAGAAGACTGAGGGGGGATCTCATCAATGCCTATAAATATCTAAAGGGTGGGTGTCAGGAGGATGGGACTGGGCTCTTTTCAATAGTACCCAATGACAGGACAAGGGGCAATGGGCACAAGTTGGAACACAGGAACTTCCACCTCAATATGAGAAAAAGCATCTTTACTGTGAGGATGACAGAGCAGTGGAACAGCCTGCCCAGAGAGGCTGTGGAGTCTCCTTCCCTGGAGACATTCAAAACCCGCCTGGATGCAGTCCTGTGCCCCCTTCTCTGGGTGTCCCTGCTCAAGCAGACAGGTTGGATGAGATGATCTCCAGAGGTCTCTTCCAACCTCTACCATTCTGTGATTCTGTGATTATGTAGTTTGTGCCTACTGAAAGACCCCTGTACCAAACAAGGTGCCATAGAGAAGCAACTTTCCATTAAATTTTAACATGCAACTCGGAGAAAGTAATCTGTAATTTGGTCTTATTTAAAGCAGATTGTGTTCATCATATTCCAGCTATACGCTAATAGAGTGATATGCTGGTTTAGGAGTCAGAGACTACAGCATGCCTGTCAAAGCAGCTGGCTTTCTGCCCACTTGAATGAATGGCTCAAAAAGCCAGTTGCTCATAACCTAAATCATGAGTCAATTATCTGGTAGTGCAGTGGCAGCAATGCTAGCATCATTACAACCAGCAGCAAATTACTCAAAACAACGAATTGTCTCAGTTTAATTCCATCACTAGTACAGACAACAGCCATATTCACTTTTTGTAAGTGCAGGGAACTTTGGCCATGCTCACCCTGTCTAAATTTGCCTTAATTCCTTACTCACCTAACCTAAATTTATTTCCCTCTGCCTGCTGTTTCCCAGTGCCTAGCTATACACTTACTCAGGACCTCTGAACTTCTGAGGCCAACAAAACAATTCACTGCATGGCTCAGTCCTGGATATGTATTGTGTCAATTAGCCTAATTCTTGTCCTGAGCTTTATGGGGTGGCAGATGACATCTGCTTAGGGAACTTCCATCTCATATAATTCAATGGATAACATAAGTGTGCCACTCAAAGAAAGCACACTATTTGTAAAGAGTACCTTTCTTGTGCTTGAGCTCTGTGTGCTCAAAGCCCCACAGGGAAGGCACATCTTGCAGTTCAGAGCTTCTGGGGAATAACCCTCACAGAATCAAACCAACTGGAACAGCATCCTAGTGGGAAGAAATGCTCCGTGGCATCATGCAAAAGTGTAGAAATATAGAAAAATCATCCTCATTCAGGCACTGGTACATGTGCAGTGTCCTGGTTGGAAGCCAGAGCCCTGACTAGATCCCAGCTTATACTGACCCAGGGGCTCTGCAGTCAGAGGCTGCTCTCAACCCTGTTGTGATCTTCACAAGCAGAGTTATGTCCTGCATTATTTAAAATTTTGAATGAAACAAATGTACCTTACTAAGTAACATAGAGGCAGTACATGCAATGGATGGTGTGGCACGTTAGATCTTTCTCTCCTGATGTCTGCAGTCAGGTACAGTATTAAGCCACAAAGATGAAGGAATAGTGTGTCAAGCTGTTAGATGCAGTGATTATAATCTTTGCTTTTGACTAATAACAGTAGAGAAGGGATGCAAGAGAGGCCTCACATTAGAAACAACATATGGGACAATTCCCTCCAATATTCCCTCCTCTTCCTTCTGAAACTTTAGTCATTGGCATGGTCTGTGAAAATGCATTTCTCTCTGAGGAAGCCTGAAGTTCTTAACTTTCCAAGCACTCACCCAAATCATAAAACCATAAACTGAAGCTGTATTAAATATTTTGTGAAGTATATTTTTTTCTCACAGGGAGAACCTATGCAAAGAGATGATGCAAATACAAACTGCTTAAAACCTGTCTGATTTGGAGGTAACATGTTAAACCTGATTAATGTAATGACATCACTGATGAAGATACCTTCACTGGTGAAGATACCTTTACTGAAGCTTAAGAATACTTTTCAGTTGTGGCTGCTAACTCTTGTGAAAGGTTGTGGTAATTTTCAGTGCATCTGAAAAGAAGACAATTAGTTTGTAGAGTTACTAAGTTGCACATTTGGATTTTGTTTTTAAACAGTCTGGTTTTGAAAGTACTGAATATCTCCTTTATAGTGCTTTTCACCAACTACTCAGGATCTCCAGGATGCTACACGAGAGCAATTAAGGATTTACCACCTTTATCTCAAATTTAGGCTCAGCATGTAAGATCCAGGCACAGAAGAATTTTTCTTTTGTCTTATTTCCCCCTCATTCCAACAGTTAATTTTATTTGGTTCCTTTTTACTGAGTCTTCATTTTAATCCAATTGTCTCATTTAGCCCTCCAAGCCAAGTTAAGGAGCAATAAGGTCTTTAAAAGACAATTATTCTTCATTACTAGTTCAAAGAATGAAATGCCCAAGTCACACAACTTTTTCAGGATTTCAGTTTTATCTTTATCACTACACTTATTAACCTCAGTGGGAGAAATACTACTGATATATAAGTTGCGTTTTGTTAAATATTTCACCAGGTATGACAACCTCCATTCTGTTTCCCATTGTTGCTCTAAGCAATACATTACTCCGTACAACTCTCTTGTTGGTTTCACTGAACATTTTGTAAAATCAAACAGTAACAGACCAAATTACTTGTTCTACAGTTCCACTGAAATCCATCACCTGCAGGATGCACTTGGCCAGCCGGTTCAAACTTTGCATTCATTTTATCATATAGTGGGACAATTTTCCTTTCATAAATCATAGACTAGCCCAGATTGGAAGGGACTTAGAAACATCATCTGTCCCAACCTTTCATGGGAACAGAGCAGTTGTTTGTATCAGAGCAATCTTGCATATCAGAGCATACCTTCACATAAGGTTAAACTTGGGTAGCATACCACAGCTCATCTGCAAAACATCCAGGGAAGTGTGATGTTTAGTTATTAAAAATGAACATTTATGAAAATTATATGAGTTTATCTGTTATTGTTGTTACATCAAAGCCAAGAGATTACAACTAGTTTGACATCCCACAAAGTAAAGCATTCTGAAGATATGAGGCAAACACTTTCAAGAGCTTATGATTTACATTATTAGCTAAATACATGTTGTGGTTTAGCCAGTAACTCAGCCCCACACATCGACTCACTCACTCGCTCACCGGCAGGATGGGGGAGAGAATCAGAAGGGTAAAAGTGAGAAAGCTCATGAGCTAAGAACAGTTTAATAATTAAAATAAAACAATAATAACAGCAACAGTAATAATGCAATGAAAAGGAAAATAATGAGAGAGAGAAGCAAAACCCAGGGCAGGGGGAAGGGGGAATAAACAACCAAAACAAAAAGCACATGATACAGTTGCTCACCACACACCAACCCAACACTGCCAGGCACCAAGCCCCAACTGCCTCCCACGCACCGCAATTCTTCCGGTTAATATAATGGTCATGGCACCACATGGTATGGAATGAATATCCCATTGGTCAGTTTGGGTCAGATGTCTTGGCTGTGGCCAAGCACGGGAAGCTGGAAAGGTCCTTAACTGCTATAGGCGCTACTTAGTGACACTTAAAAACAACTAAAGCATCAATGTGCCATCGGCACTTCAGCAGCTACAGTGAAGAGAATTAACTCTATCCCAGCCAAAACCAGTACATTCTCCACCCCTTATTCCATACCATTTACACCATGCCCAGGTCCCAACCTCACCAAACACCATCCCTCCCCATCCTTCGACATAATACACAGACATCATTCCCTTAGTCTATGGACCTTCCCTGTAAAATGTCCATTAAAATGTCCATTGAGTTCACCCAGTCCATGACTCCAGACTCCATCTGTCTTATCAACCTTTCAGGGCGGGAGAGATGGTGTGTGTGGTGTTGGGTTGCTGCATACCAAGTCAGTCATCGTTCCATCACTGCTGCACTTTGCTTGTTTCATCAAAGTTCATCTTCCATGGACTGGGAGATTGGTACTATGATATCACTGATATGGCATACAGCAACCACAGAAGAGATGACATACAATATTATATAGCAGTTTGCATTATGCCATTCAGTTCATTGGCTGTTTTCGCCCAAAATCAAATCCCCTTGAGGTACACACCGGACTTATCCATCCTCCCGCATCACCCACCAAGTGCACCCAGGTCCTCGAGCAAAAGCAATCCCACGAATGTGTTTGCCTTTGCCTGAGGCAGGAATAACCCAGACTGTTTTGCCCAGCATACTTTTTGCGTGCACTACAGGGACTCTATCCCCTTCCACAGTATGTAGGATTTCTGACTGGGCAGGGCCAGCTCGCCTGGCAGATCCCCTAGTGTTGACTAACCACGTGGCCTTTGCTAAATGTGTATCCCAGTGCTTAAATGTTCCACCCCCCCATTGCTCTCAGTGTAGTCTTTAACAGTCCATTGTATCTTTCGATTTTCCCAGAGGCTGGTGCGTGACAGGGGATGTGATACACCCACTCAATGCCATGCTCTTTGGCCCAGGTGTCTATGAGGTTGTTTCGGAAATGAGTCCCATTGTCTGACTCAATTCTCTCTGGGGTGCCATGTCGCCATAAGACTTGTTTTTGAGACCCAGGATAGTGTTCCGGGCAGTGGCATGGGGGACGGGTTATGTTTCCAGCCATCCGGTGGTTGTTTCTACCATGGTGAGCACATGGCGCTTGCCTTGGCGGGTCTGTGGGAGTGTGATATAGTCAATCTGCCAGGCCTGCCCATATTTATATTTCAGCCATCGTCCCCCATACCACAGAGGCTTTACCCGCTTTGCTTGCTTGATTGCAGCACACATTTCACATTCATGGATAGTCTGCGCAATAGAGTCCATGGTCAAGTCCACCCCTCGATCACGAGCCCACCTGTATGTTGCATCTCTCCCTTGATGGCCTGAGGTGTCATGGGCCCACCGAGCTAGAAATAGTTCACCCTTATGTTGCCAGTCCAGATCCACCTCAGCCACTTCAATCTTGGCAGCCTGATCTACCTGCTGGTTGTTCCGATGTTCTTCAGTGGCCCGACTCTTGGGGACGTGAGCATCCACATGACGTACCTTTACAACCAGGTTCTCTACCCGGGCAGCAATATCTTGCCACAATGTGGCAGCCCAGATGGGTTTGCCTCTACGCTGCCAGTTGTTCTGCTTCCACTGCTGCAGCCAGCCCCACAAGGCATTTGCCACCATCCAGGAGTCGGTATAAAGATAGAGCACTGGCCACTTTTCCCATTCAGCAATGTCTAAGGCCAGCTGGATGGCCTTTACCTCTGTAAACTGGCTCAATTCACTTTCTCCTTCAGCAGTTTCTGCTACTTGTCGTGTAGGACTCCATACAGCAGCCTTCCATCTCCGGTGCTTTCCCACAAGACGACAGGACCCATCAGTGAACAGGGCATACTGCTTCTCATCTTCTGACAGTTTGTTATAGAGTGGGGCTTCTTCAGCATGTGTCACCTCCTCCTCTGGTGATAGTCCAAAATCTTTGCCTTCTGGCCAGTCCATGATCACTTCCAAGATTCCTGTGTGACTGGGGTTCCTACTCGAGCCCGCTGGGTGATCAGTGCAACCCATTTACTCCACGTAGCATCAGTTGCATGGTGTGTAGAGGGGATGTTTCCTTTGAACATCCAGCCCAGCACTGGCAGTCGAGGTGCCAGGAGCAACTGTGCTTCAGTACCAACCACTTCTGAAGCAGCTTGAACCACTTTGAAGAGTGAAGAGGATTAACTTTATCCCAGACAAAACCGCACAATAGGAAAAATAGAATAAGAAGAAAACACAATGACTTTTGCAATGCCTTGTAGCAGGGCCTGGAATGAGAAGCCAATTATCCCAAATTCTTTTCTGTGAGCCCATCTACCACACCATATTATCTCTAGCAGATTAAATTACATCTTGTCACATGAAAGCTTCTACATGTAAATTATATGCACGTGTGTCTCTGTATTCACACAGACTCATACCTACATATTTCCATTCAAGCTTTTTAAAGCTGTCTTGGACAGATTAAAGTCTTTGTCCATGAGCTTTGACTTTCAGATGAAATGGAAATATATTGACTATCTCCTTTCAGGATAATTTGTGGCACTTTTTTATCCTTTCTGTTTCTTGTTTATTTTCTCCTCCAGTAATTTCACTTGTTTTTGACCTTTGTCTGACCTCGGTCTATATTTTTTTCAATAATGTTACACAGGCTCAAACCACTATACTTGCAATTATTTGCAAACACACAGTTTGTATCACTGAACTTGCAAAGATATATAGGCATGTGAATACATAAACTGCTGTCTTAGTACTTTTGAAAATGGTAAAGAAATTACGTGTCTAATTGCATGTTTAGACAATAAATACCTTAAAAATCTGATCATGAGCTATTAATACATAATTTCTGTAATAAATAATATGTAACACAAAATTGGTGTAATTATAAAAACTATTGTTAATTTATATATCTAATTTGCATTAGTGATACCATATGTTAGCAAATAGAAGAACCCTCTAAAACTCAATTTGTAGTTTTAGAAAGTAGCCATTCTTTATTGCGACGCCGGGTGCACGGGGGATCGCTCCACCTGGTGTGTGTACCGAATTGCTCTACTACAGGGGTTATATGCAATCAAAATATACATCATCATTAAATTTCTATGAAATAATTAGCATATTCATACTATTATTTGAATTCGTTAACATATGCAAATATCCTTAATGCATGCACATTCACGTTCATTGGTTGGCTTCCAGACTCCCTTCTATCTAATCACATATAGCAAATTCTAAGACTATCTTATTTGCAAAGTATTCCAAGTATTTCGAACTTAGCTATGTTGCTCCAATTAGAGGGGGCCGTATATTCTTTTTGAAGCCAGTGTCAGGTGTCATTAGGGGAACAATGCCTAGTGTTTTAAAAACTATAATTGGGACAATCAGAATAGAAACTTTTTTTAAATCCAGTTCCTTCTTCTCTTCCTTGTTTAAGCCAGAGCAGCGCACTGTGTACCACATGTCTTGTCCCTATGCAATAGCTTATGAAATCCTCAGTTCTAGCTGTTCAAGCCATCACCTGAGATCTATTTGCTATGTGATGACAGGGAAACTGTTTTAAATCTTTTATTTTTTTAATGCAGATGAATTCATGGTGTTGGAGCCAAATTAAAAATTGTTTGTTGATATACTAAAGGTACTTAAAATGTTTCTACAAAGGGAGTAACAAGATTCCTCCCCCCACCTGCTCTCTGTTATCTCAACTTCTCTCCCTGCTCCTCCCAGCTCCCCTGAGCTTGAGCAAAGGTGAATTTGCATGTACCAGTTTTGAAGGGCCCACATAAACACTAATGAGCTACAAGTTGTTACTGGTGCACAGACACTCTTAGCTATGGAGGATGTGCATTTTACCATTCAATATCATGTTTTCTTAAGTATTTACTTAACTTCCTATGACTAATATAACCTCTATATACCCAAGAACTTTTCAGTCTTTAACATTATTTTTCCTAGTAGCACATCCCTGAGATGAGGCCAAGGGTCTGTATTTTTAGAGACAGGTAGGCATTATTATGCTCTGTAAGACTTTGACAACTTTTTTCCATTTTCCTTTTCCAAATGGATATTAGCAAGCAGGATTCTGGGAGATGTGGTCCACCGCAATGAGCTACAGAAAAATCTCAGGTGTTTCCGCCTCCAGCTGTCTAACTTGGTCCTCACGCTAGAGGCTTGCCATCCCCAGTGCTGGCAGCAGGGATGCAGGTTTCTGTGGTTCACCATCAGGTGTGCCAGCTTCAGTTGCTGTTGATGGCGGCATTTGCCAGGCTGTGACAGAGCAGGCCCAGGTCTCTGCCAAAACCTGAGAGATCAGGCTCCAAACTACCTCTCAGCAGTCTCGTGCTATAGGGAGCTCTGATTGCTTGCACACATACATGCACACACACTCATGTACACACACAGAGAGCATTATTTTTTTTTTCACAAATTCTTACTTTTGCTGTGGCCCTCCACCAACTGCACCTTTGAAGTACCAGAAATATGATGAAAGCATTAAAAAGTCCTACACAATAAAGTAGCCAACACCTGACAAAATTGCTTATAGAAGTTTACATGTAATTGACAACTTGAGGTCATGTGCAAATCAAAGTCCTGTTTTGTTCCAACAGGACTTTAATTTTTGCTAAATTTAGTAAGCAATTATCATAAAATACAACTGCCGGCACAAAAAAAAAGCAATGACCATGAAACTGGTCATTGTGCAGCTGAAGCACTCTGTTTTGCATTTCTCAGAAACATTTGCCATATGTTTGAAGAAGAGGATCCCCTACAGCATTTTTTTTTTCATTTTGATGATGGAAATAATAGCATAATGACTCAGTCCAATAACTCTTCTACCTGCAGGCTACTGGCATGCAGGAGCTGTGAGAAAAATTAGGTTTGACACCTCACCATATACTGAAGCTGACAAAAAAAGACCTGCAAGGTTTTTGAAGCAATAGCAAATGTCCATAAATGATTACACTGGACATGAGCACTGAAACTTCAGGTGTAAAAGCTGAATTTGAATACTATGCTCCCATAAACACATGCTCCAAAACCTTGAGGGCTGGAAATTTGGACTGAAATACAATTTTACTGAAACTCCTGATATTTGGATTTAGTGAGTGTAACTTATGCCGCTATGATTGCTTCTGCTTTTCGTATGCTGCTGCCTTCTGTTTCAGAGAGCTCTTCTCTGCAGAGATCAGCAGCCATTTTACAGGAGGCTGTTATAGTTTGTAGCAGAAGACAGACATAGAGTTGATACTATTTTTAATAAAATTGAAAATGGTTCACGTAGAAGTTGTTTGCTTATTGTAGAGAGGCATTTGTACTGTGAACAGTGATCCACTTACAAGTATATATATTCAGATATATCTCCAGATGAAGTGGATTTATATACCATTGTTACCTCTTGTGATTGAAAGTTGCTGTCTCTCATGCTGTAATTCTCTTTTCGGTTTTAGAAAACTTTAGCAGGTGTCCTGGTTTTGGCTGGGATAGAGCTAATTTTTTTCACTGTAGCTGGTATAGTGCTGTGTTTTGAATTTAGGATGAGAATAATCTTGATAATGCACTGATGGTTTAGTTGTTACTAAGCAGTGCTTAAACTAAGTCAAGGACTTCTCAGCTTCCCATGCTCTGCCAGGTGCACAAGAAGCTGGAAGGGAGCACAGCCAGGACAGCTGACCCCAACTGACCAAAGCGATATTCCATACCATATGACGTCATGCTCAGCATATAAACTGCGGGAAGAAGAAGGAAGGGGGGACATTGGGAATGATGGCATTTGTCTTCCCAAGTCACCATTACGCGTGATGGAGCCCTGCTTTCCTGAAGATGGCTGAACACCTGCCTGTCCATGGGAAGTAGTGAATGAATTCCTTGTTTTGCTTTGCTTGCGTGCATGGTTTTTGCTTTCCCTATTAAACTGTCTTTATCTCAACCCAGGAGTTTCCTCACTTTTGCTCTTCTGGTTCTTTTCCCCATCCCACTGGGGTGGGGGGAGTGAGTGAGCAGCTGTGTGGGGCTTAGCTGACAGCTGGGGTTAAACCATAACAGCAGGAAATTTTAACCAGCTTAGCCATCTGAGAGTTTTACATACTTTTTTTTCCCATTAGAAAATGTCAGCAATCTTTCATACATGAGCATTTCACAAGATAGGTCTTGTGCTTCTAGTCTAAGAAAATTGTCAGGAAATCAATGAATTAAAAGTTCACGTTTTAAGTAAAGTGAAATTCTAATGAAGGTATCTTTGTAACAGCAACCAGAGTATAAAGTTTTTTTAAAATTATGAAAACAGTGAAATAAGAGCAGAGAATCTGTCTTACTCCAAATATAATAAACAGCCCATTAAAGCTTAAAAACAACAGGCTATCCTCAGACTATAGTCAAGTTGATCTTAACAACCCAAGGATAAATATAGAGGGTGTTGAAAGGTATCCTGTGAATGGAGCCTTATCTGCTGCCTGTCCCAGGCTGTAGTGACTCTGAGTCTGTAAGTGAATATATTTAAACTCTTTTTGTTGCTCTTTATGTGAGGGAGTAACTGGAATGCATCGAGCTCTGCCTTGGAATGGAAGGAAAACAAGTTGAGGGTTTGTGGGTAAAAGTTAAGGGACAGCCAAATATGGGCAACACTGTTGTGGGCGTTTGCGACAGGCCACCTGATCAGGAAGAGGAAGTCAACGAGGCCTTCTACAGACAGCTGGAAGTAGCCTCACAATTGCAGGCCCTGGTCCTCATGGGGGAAATCAACCACCCTGATATTTGCTGGAAAAGCAACACGGTGAGCCATGCACGATCCAGAAGGTTCCTGCAGAGTGTTGAGGGCAACTTTTTGATGCAAGTGGTGGAGGAGCTAACAAGGCAAGATGTGCTGCTCGACCTTATACTAACAAACAAGGAAGGGCTGGCTGAGGATGTGAGAGTTGGGGGTAGCCTTGGCTGCAGTGACCACAAGATGGTTGAGTTTAGGATACTGCAAGGTAGAAGCAGGGCAAAAAGTAGGATTATAACCCTGAACTTCAGGAGAGCCAACTTTGGCCTCTTCAAAGACCTGCTAGGAGGAATCCCATGGGCTAGGGCTCTAGAAGGTTGGGGGGGTCCAAGAGAGCCAGACAGTATTCAAGAACCACTTCCTCCGAGCTCAAGATTGGTGCATCCCTATAAGGAAGCAGTCAGGCAGAGGAGCCAGGAGACCATCATGGATGAGCAAAGAGCTTCTAGAGAAACTCAAAAGGAAGAAGGAGGTTCACAGTATGCGGAAAAAGGGACTGGCCACTTGGGAGGAATATAGGAACATTGTCAGGGTATGCAGAGATGCAACGAGGAAGGCCAAGGCCCACTTGGAACTAAATCTGGCAAGGGATGTCAAGGATAACAAGAAGGGCTTCTTCAAATACATCAGCAGTAAAGGGAAGACTGGGGGTACAGTGGGCCCACTGCTGAACAAGGTGGGTGCCCTGGTGACACAGGATGCAGAGAAGACAGAGTTACTGAATGCCTTCTTTGCTTTGGTCTTTATGCTAAGGCTGGCCCTCAGGCATCTCAGCCCCCAGAGGACAGAGAAAAAATCTGGAGAAAGGAAGACTTCCCCTTGGTTGAGGAGGATTGGGTCAGAGATCACCTATGCAAATTGGATCCGCGCAAACCCATGGGCCCCGATGGGATACACCCATGAGAGCTGAGGGAGCTGGCGGGTGTTCTTGCTGAGCCACTCTTCAACACCTTTGAAAGGTCATGGAGGACAGGAGAGGTGCCCGAGGACTGGAGGAAAGCAAATGTCACTCAGAAAGTCTTCAAAAAAGGCAAGAAGGAGGACCTGGGAAACTATAGGCCAATCAGCCTCACCTCCATCCCTGGAAAGGTGATGGAGCAGTTCATCCTGGAGGTCATCTCCAGGCATGCAGAGGAAAAGAATTTTATCAGAAAAAGTGAACATGGATTCACCAAGGGAAGGTCATGCCTGTGATGGCATGACTCGCTGGGTCGAGGAAGAGAGAGCAGTGGATGTTGTCTATCTTCACTTCGGTAAGGCATTCAACACTGTCTCCCATAGCATTCTCATGGACAAGCTAAGGAAGTGTGGGTCGGATGAGTGGACAGTGAAGTGGATTGAGAACTGGCTCAACAACAGAACTCAGAGGGTCGTGATCAATGGGGCAGAGTCTGGATGGAGGCCTGTAACTAGTGGTGTTCCCCAGGGGACTGTGCTGGGTCAAGTCCTGTTCAACATATTCATCAATGACCTGGACGAAGGGACAGAGTGTAACCTCAGCAAGTTTGCTGATGATACTAAGCTGGGAGGAGTGGCTGATATGCCAGAAGGCTGTGCTGCCATCCAACGAGACCTGGACAGGCTGGACAGCTGGGCCAAGGGGAACCTGATGGAATTCAACAAGATCAAGTGCAAGGTCCTACACCTGGGGAGGAACAACCCCATACACCAGTACAGGCTGGGGGTTGACCTGCTGGAAAGCAGCTCCGCTGAGAAGGACCTGGGAGTGGTGGTGGACAACAAGTTGACCCTGAGCCAGCACTGTGCCCTTGTGGCCAAGAAGGCCAGTGGTATCCTGGGCTGCATAAAAGGGAGTGTGGCCAGCAGGTGGAGGGAGGTTATCCTCCCCCTCTATTCCACCCTAGTGAGGCCGCATCTGGAGTGCTGTGTCCAGTTTTGGGCCCCCCAGTTCAAGAAGGACAGGGAACTGCTTGAGCAAGTCCAGCAGAGAGCTACCAAGATAATCAGGGGGCTGGAGCATCTCTCTTATGAGGAAAGGCTGAGAGACTTGGGTTTGATCAGCCTCTTCTGCCAGGCAGTGGTGTGGCATGGCGTAGTCCATCCCTGCTCCATCCCGCTCCCGTCCTTACCTAACAGCCACTTGAACCTTTGTGTGGGAGCCCGCAATCTTATAGGGGCAGGGGAATGAAGGGGAGCCAGGCCTGGAGAAGAGAAGACTGAGGGGGGATTTCATCAATGCCTATAAATATCTAAAGGGTGGGTGTCAGGAGGATGGGACTGGGCTCTTTTCAATAGTACCCAATGACAGGACAAGGGGCAATGGGCACAAGTTGGAACACAGGAAGTTCCACCTCAATATGAGAAAAAGCATCTTTACTGTGAGGATGACAGAGCAGTGGAACAGCCTGCCCAGAGAGGCTGTGGAGTCTCCTTCCCTGGAGACATTCAAAACCCGCCTGGATGCGTTCCTGTGCCCCCTACTGTAGGTGTACATGGTCAAGCAGGGGGGTTGGACAATATAATCTCCAGAGGTCCCTTCCAACCCCTACCATTCTGTGATTCTGTGAAACTTCTGCCAAGACTTTACAGCAAATTAAAATGGAGTAACTGAATATATTTGTCAGTATTGGAACACTCAAGTTGTTAAGCACTTGAATGATCACTTTGTTGTCTGAATTTTCTAACTGGTCTTTGTAATTTGGCTGCCCTTACATTGAGTGGTTTGAGTTGGTTTCTGGATTTAGTCCAGTCAAGGCTACTGCTTCTGTGTATCATGTCAGTATTATGAAAGAATCTCTGCTAGGCTGACTACACTAGCAAAGCAAAATTAAGTTCTTTAATCATGAAAGCTGTGCTGGTTTTGGCTGAGAAGGGGTTAATTCTCCTCACCGTGGGGAGTCGACTACCTTTCCCGCTACCTTTCCAGCTTCCCGCTCTGCCGCATGGCGGGGGGCAGGGCCATGGTTGAGGCAGCTGACCCCGACTGGCCAATGGCATGTTCATTCCATACCATGTGACACCATGACCAGTATATTAAGGGGGGGCAGTTTGCGGCTCAGGGGCGGCGCGGCATTGGGTTGGCGGGTGGTGAACGGCTGTGTCACGTACGGTTTGTTTTGGCGGTTCGTTCCCCTCCCCCCTCCCTTCCCCCCCGCCCCGGGGTTTTGTGCCTCTCGTTGTTCTCCTTTACATTGCATTTCTGTTGTTGTTTCTTTTAATTTTAATTATTAAACTGTTCTTATCCCAACCCACGAGCGTTACCCTTCTGATTCTCTCCCCCATCTACCGCTGGGGGAGTGAGCGAGCGACTGTGTGGGGCTGAGCTGCCGGCTAAACCACGACAAAAGCTCTTCCTCAGCTGAAGAGCAGAAGCAGCAGTATGAACTGCTGAAGCGGCCCTGACAAACCTGGTACCCAGTTATCATATTCCTATCAACCCTGGGATCTCCAATAGCTCTATTCTCCCATCCATGTTTCCAGTATTTAGACAATGTAAATAAACTGGGTGAAATGTGAAGGCCAGTGGGAGTTTTGCCACTGCTGTTTACCAATACAATTTTTTCATATTTGTTTCTGACCCTGCAGGCTTTGATCTAATTTTCTGGAAAAGGAATGTGTAGATCAAAGCAAAACCTGAAATTAAACTCTAATAACATAATGTATCTACCAGCCTCTCCTGGTTTCAGCTGGGATAGAGTTAATTTTCTTCGTAGTAGCTAGTATGGGGCTATGTTTTGGATTTGGGCTGAAAACTGTTGATAGCACAGGGATGTTTTAGTTGTTGCTAAGTAGTGCATATACTAGTCAAGGACTTTTCAAGCTTCCCATGCTCTGTCAGCTGAACAAGAAGCTGGGAGGGGACACAGCCAGGACAGCTGACCCCAACTGACCAGAGGGCTATTCCATACCATATGACATCATGCTCAGTATATAAAGCTGGGGGAAGAAGAAGGAAGTGAGGGACATTAGGAGTGATGGCATTTGTCTTCCCAAGTAACCATTATGTGTGATGGAGCCCTGCTTTCCTGGAGATGGCTGAACACCTGCCTGCCCATGGGAAGTAGTGAATGAATTCCTTGTTCTGCTTTGCTTGCATGCGTGGCTTTTGCTTTAATTATGAAATTAAATTAATCATTAAACTGTCTTTATCTCAACCCGTGACTTTTCTCACTTTTACTGTTCTGATTCTTTCCCCCATCCCATGGGGTGGTGGTGTGAGTGAGCAGCTGTGTGGTGCTTAATTGTTGACTGGTGCTAAACCATGACACAGCCACATTAAGAATGCAGACAGAAGAACTGAATTTGAATAGGATTTAAACACTTTCTGATCAAAGTATATATAAATATGCTTACATACACATGCTTTTGCTCAATTCCAAGTCTCTGTGAGCTCATTTAGAATTACTCTGGAGACTTGGTGCAATAGAACAGGTTCTGGTCTAAATGGCATCATGCTGGCCAAAGGGTGGCAGTAATTAATTTCTAAATTCAGCATTCAAAAAAACCCTCCAGCATTTGTAGGTGAGATGCCAAGTATGTTAAACTCATGAAGAGAAATGATCTAAAAACTTGTCTGGAATGTTATGATTTCACCAATCCATGGGACAGTCTGTACACAGTTGCAGATGTAGAAATCTGTTCATGGCTTTATGACAAAGCACTAACCTGACCACGGGCCAAGTTCAGACTTGGCATGAAGGAGTGCAGAACTGATTTAAACAGATGGAGGTGCACCAGGGGGGACTTGTTCCCCATAGATGCAGAAAAGTCCTTGATGAATATACTCCATGTTCATTCAGAGCCAGGTTTTGCTGATCTTGCTCATAGTGAATAACATCTGTTTAGGCCACTGTCATCTCACTAAATTAGTTGGATGAGGTAGGAGAGCCACACTGGAATCAGCCCTACAGAGAGAGTACCTTTCCAGTGCTCAAGATGGGGGGAAGGCACACCCTGCAGAGCAGCACATCTTGGGAGAGAGGTAGTTCTGCCTGCCTACAGAGGAACCCAGCTGTCACTTGCAGAGCCCTCTAGTTTCTGGGTGTATTCCCACCAGCACAAGGCCCAGAAATGATGTGGTTTATTTAAGCCTCCAATAAAACCAGCTGACAGAATGTAAATATGCATGGTAGATCTTGGGACAATAAATTTATTCTCTTTGTAATTAAAAAAGATTCACAAAAATCTTTATTAATGGTGTTTTTAATTTCATTTAGCAGACACAAGTATAGATTGGGAGAGGAGTGGCAGGAGAGCAGCCCTGCAGAAAGGAATCTGGGGGTGCCAGTTGGCAGCAGGCTCAATAGGAATCAGCAGTGTGCCCTGGCAGCCAAGAGTACAAACCACATCCTGGGGTGCATCAAACACAGCATAAACAGCCAGTCAAAAGAGGTGATGATCCCGCTGTATTCAGTGTTGGTGCGGCCCACCTTGAGTACTGTGTGCAGTCCTAGGCACCACAATTTAAGAAGAACATTAAGGGACTCGAATGCATCTGGGGAGGGCAACAAAGTTGGTGACAAGGCTGGAAGGCATGTCCTATGAGAGGTGGCTGAGGACTGGGTTTGTCTAGTTTGGAGAAAAGGAGGCTGAGGAGTGACCTCATTGCTCATATCTACAGCTTCCTGAGGAGGGGAAGTGGAAAGGGAGGTGCTGAGCTCTTCTCCCTGGGATCCAGTGACTTGGTGGGATGAATCCCAGGACTGGAATGTGGCTATCGATGGCTACAGGCTGTTCAGAAGGGACAGGCGAGGAAGAAGGGGCGGAGGTGTTGATCTCTACATCAAGAAATCGATACAGTATTGTAACCAGGGTGATGAAGTTAACCAACCATGGATGCTGCTATACTCCTTGTAGAGCCCTATCCAACTGGACATCAAGTCTGGGGACAATCAGTGTATTATTTGATCTGTATTTTAGTCATTAGTTAATCATTAAAGCAAATGAAACAGTAGACAATGTGTTTCTGTCAGAACCCCTCTTTTAAGGCTCAAAGCCTAATTTTTAGGTCCCAAACCCTCACTTTTAGGGTCCAAACCTCTGTTTTAAGGATTAAAGCCTCATTTTTAGGTAACAATGATTCAGGGAATAAATGGTTGGGCGTTACTAATGCAATCTAGTGTAGCTCAAGAAATGTTGAGGCCCGGAGCCAAAACTTAGCCAGGATAATGAGGTAGACTTAACAGGAACAGCCTGTACAATGACTAAAACTTGTTGCTTTGGGGGAGTCATAAAGGCTTCAAGATAAGAAGTGCCTAAACAAAGTTACGATGACATTTGGCCTTAAGAAAAGCAGATGTACAGAACCATAAAGATAAGGAACTGCAGAGCAAACACTAAACCAGAACAGACCATCCCTCAAGGACAGTATATACATAGTCTCAGAACTGAGTTTGTGTGAAAGCAAGGGTTAAATAGCAGACACGGTGAGGAAGAGTATATCCTTCATCCAGAGAACCCGATGACCACCCAGAGACAGCAACAGGCATGCGCAAATTACATTTGCATATGATGAATATGTATATCTATTATTGGAAAACTAATGAATATGTATATAGAACATGTACTTAACCTGCACAATTAGATCTGACAGTATGCATGTTAGGTGGAGCGATCCCCCATGCATCCAGTACCGTAAATAAAGAATGCCTGCCTTTTAACACTACATTGGTGTTACGAGGTTTACGCCCGATTTCGGTGACAGTGTGAAGAGCTGTCTCTGAAGAATAACCATGAGCAAGTCAAAAGCTTATGGGTAAGAATAAGAGACAGAGACAACAAAGGGAACCTTGTGGTTGGTGTCTGCTACAGGCCGCCTGATCAAGGGGAGCATACTGATGTAGCCTTCTTCCTCCAGCTCCAGGAGGCTTCACGCTCACAGGCTTTCATCCAATTGGTGAATTCAACCACCCCGACATCTGCTGGAAAAGTAGCACAGCGAGCTGTAGGTAATCCAGGAGATTCCTACAATGAATTGAGGATAACTTCTTGAGCCAGGTAATAGACAGCCCTACCAGAGGGGATGCAATACTGGACCTGATGGTCACCAATGCAAGTGAGCTCATCAGTGATGTCAAGACTGGACGCAGCCTGGGCTGCAGTGATCACGCATTGGTGGAGTTCACACTTCTGAGGGATATGGGGAAAGCGAGTAGTCAGGTGTGGATATCGCTGGAGCAAGTTTAGCTAACAAAGAACGACCCTGGGAAAAAGACAAAATTATGCTTGTTGGAAGAAAGCCCTGGGAGGAAGAGATAAAGCAGTAAAACACAAGAAGGAATGCATAGAATGTTGTGGGTTTTGTACCCAGGTGTCTTGTTAGCAATTAAACCCTTATCTTGTAGATAAAGAAGTTACTTATCATGTGTAAGCTATTTCTGTATAACAATGGAAAGGTACTGAAGCTCAACTACAGGCTATTGCCTCAGCCAGCTAGAGGTTATAAAAGCTTGCTTAGCTTTAATAAAGTTGTCTTTGATTCACCACAGTCGGAGTCCATGCCTTTCAATACGCCACAAATGGCGCCCAACACAGGGTCCTTAAATGACTAGCTGTCGATCCGGTGGCGTACCTCAGCTGAACTTCAGGACAGGATGCTGCAAGGAAGCATTAACGGCGTGCTCAATTACTTTTGGCAGGACGAAGGTAAGCAGCTGAGAACTATGGGGATGAATTTAACAAAAGAGCAAAAGAATGTTTTAGAAGTTTTTAACAAGATTCTGAAGGGACATAGAAAGAAAATGGCTAATGAAGAGTTACAACGAAGCCTTATCTGGCCTTCTAAAAATGATCCATCTATAAACAGTCATAATATTTATGATCCCGAAATCTGGGACAAAGTTGGGGTCAGACTCTGGGACTGTGCCACTAGAAATTATAAAATTGCGGCTGGTTTGTTAATTTCTTGGTGAATCATTTTTGAGACTTTAAAGGCGCATATTAGTTCTTGGGTGGAAGAGGAGCAAGAGAAGTCTGCACCACCATTAGCCCCCCCCACTGCCAGCATCCCCTCCTACAGACTGTGTTGTGAAGCCGCAAGTAATATTGCACAAGGATGCCTTTGCGATCTTGCCTCCTAATAATTCTGATGATGATGCGAATGATCCATTTGATTCAGGGTGAACTGACCCTGAAAAAGAGCCTGACTCGTATCCCCCAGACCCTCACGATAGATGGGCAGCAGTAAGAAGGGAGGCAAAGCAGGCGGGGGATGTGGATATTTTGGGAGCCTTCCCAGTAATATATGCTCCTGAACAAGAACCATGTTGGGAAGGTCTTTCTTATAACCTTATAAAAGACCTCAGGCGTACGGTAACTGATCGTGGACTCGGTGCTCCCTATACCACCCTCTTTGTGATACTTCTATTTTTACCCCACATGATTTCAAAACTATGTTTCAGCTTATTATGACTGATATGCAATACACTATGTGGGAATAAAAAATGAGACAGCTTGCTAGAGCTCAAGCTGCAGAAAATCTGGCACTGGGTCAGCGAAACCCTTTGCGAGGCCTTGATGTGAATATGTTAATGGGAGAGGGTGATCATGCACAGCTGCAGCTCATGCTAGAATCCCTCCCAAAGGCTTGCAGCAGATCAAACAACTTGCACTCCACGCTCTTAAAAGTGTTCCAGAAGCTGGAAAACAAAGACAACCTTTTGTTCGTATAAAGCAGGAATCAGGGGAGCCATTTATGAAATTTTTGGATAGACTTAATGATGCTCTACAGAAACAAGTTGAGAATGAGGCTGCTCGGTATTATATTTTAAAACAACTTGCAATTGAAAATGCTAACCCAGACTGTCAAAAGGTTTTATGACCTTTGAAAAACCCTAGCACTGATGATATGATTACTGCATGTATGAATATAGGCTCCAGATAGCATGAACTGTCTTTACTCGCTGAGGCGTTTGCAGCAATGACAGTAAAGTTGCAACAATGCTATTCCTGTAGCCAATATGGGCATTTTAGAAAAAATTGCCCCAAGGCAAATACAAATAAGGGTGGAGCACCAGGCATTTGTCCACACTCTTGTAAAGGACAACATTATGCCAACCAATGTCGATCCAAATTTGACAAAACCGTCCAGTTGCTGACCTTGCTGGGAAACCCCAAGCAAAGCACAAGGAGGGGCTGCGCTATGACAACAAGTCACCCCTTGGAGTGGCCCCCTCAAGGAGCTGCCACCGCTTATGTGCCAGCAGCGCCGGAGTGGAATTGGCCACCTCAGCAGAAACGATAATTACCTAATTCCAACTGGCACTTATGGACCTTTGGGTCCTTTCCAATGTCTCAAGATACAGCCCAAAGGTGTCCTTTGTGGGATACGTTTCTTACTCAGAAATGTGCCCATTCTTCCAAGAGACTAGTGGGTGTGATCGTGCACTATCACAGGCACTAGTCAGAGGGACCCCAACCCCTGTTGAAGCACCCTCTGGGATTCCAGCCCCCTGCCGGAAATCCCCAGGATTCCAGCCCCCTCTGGAAATCCCAACCTCCTTGCCCGGGACCCTAGCCCAACCCTGCGAGGCTTTTGCCCCGTCTTATAGGCAGGCATTACCTGTGAGGACTCTAACCCCATAGAGGTACCTCTCAGCCCAACTCTGCATAGCTTTCGCCGCATCTTATAAGCAGGCTGGTGGGACTCGAACCCACGTTCCGTTACCCCTTTAAAAGAATGCCTTATTACCTTTCCAGGGGACTTGCTTGGAAATCTTTGGTCTGGGGATCAGAGGTTCTCTCTGAGAATCCCTCGGTGCCGGCTGGAGGTCACATGATCCCACAGATCCGTTAAGATTCACAAGCGGAGTCCCATCTGGGTCGCCAAAACTGTCACTGAAGTCGGGAATAAACCTCGTAACACCAATGTAGTATTAAAAGGCAGGCATTCTTTATTTATGGCGCCGGATGCTTCACAGGTAAATTATTGCGCAGGCTCAGTTGTCCTTTCCCATTGTTCTCTTTTGAGTAGGTGGTATTACTTGGGTAGGTGGTCCGTGAGTCGGTGGTTGCGATCTCCCCCTGCCAGAATTACCTTTTACCTACTTGGTTCTTAATCTTGGCAGTCCTGGCCAGTTTTCTGAGTCCACTACGCAAAACCACATTTTGTCATCCTCTTCTGACAGAAGCACATTGTCTATTGTTTCGTGTGCATTAATGATTACCTAGAGACTAAAATACAGCTCAAGGAATACACTGATTTGTATACTCCATGTCCCCAGACTTAACATCCAGTTGGATAGGGCTGTACAAGGAGTATAGCAACATCCATGGTTGGTTAATTCCATCACCCTGGTTACAATGCTGCAGAACCCCATAAAAGATACCACTGGACAGTGTTATCCCAAGGCATGAAAAATAGTCCAACATTATGTCAGCAATTTGTTGCAGCCGTTTTAAGTCCAATAAGAAAGAATTTTGAGGGTGTTTTTATATATCACTACATCAATGATATTTTAATAGCTGAACAAACAAAAGAGCAAGCACAAGAAGTCCAGCAACAAATTGTGCAAGCAGCTTTAAGCACAGGACTCAAAATTGCAAAAGACAAAATAGAGGAAATGCCACCTTGGTAGTACTTAGGCTGGAAGATTTCAGATCAGCTTATTCGACCACAACAAATAACCTTACAAACAGACATTAAAACTTTGAATGATCTCAAAAAATTGCTGGGGACCATAAATTGGGTCCGTCCTCTTCTGGGAATTTCTACAGAGGAGCTGCACCCCCTTTTTAAACTTTTAGAAGGAGATATGGATTTAACATCTCCCAGGAAACTCATCCTCCCCCAGCAAAGGCTATTCTTAACAAAGTAGTAGAAAAATTGACTAATCAGGCTGCCAATAGTCAAAAACTAAATTATCCAATTAGTCTTTTTATTTTTTACTCTGCTTTTCAACCTTATGGTTTGTTAGCACAATGGATTCCACAGGACATAAATCCATTAATTGTTTTAGAATGGATTTTTCTATCCCATAACTTTGGGAAGACAGTTACCACGGCTGCTGAGATGATATCCATGGAGAGAATGTTTAATGGCTTTAGATGGTACAGAGCCAGACAAGATTTACCTACCTCTTGATACAAAACAATTAACCTTTTTCACTCACCAATCCTTTGTTTTTCAGTGTGCTTTGGCAGATTATACGGGACAGATAAGAATTCACTTTCCAGGACACAAAATAATACAATCTTTAAACTCACTTTCACTATTGCCTACTTCACAATTGGCTATTACTCCCATAACAGATGCCCTTACTGTATTCACTGATGGGACGGGAGAATGGGATGAGCTGTGATCGTTTGGTGAAATGAAACAGGTCAGTGGGATAGTGACATACATGTGGTCACAGGTTCACCACAGATAGTTGAACTGTCTGCGGTAGTCCGTGTCTTCAAAAAATGGCCTATTCCAATTAACATAACAACAGACTCTGCCTATGTTGCAGGCCTTGTTTACAGACTTGAACACTCATTTTTAAAAGAAATATCAAATGAAAAGCTATTTGCACTTCTCTGGGAACTTAAATGGCTTCTTGATAGAAGAACGCAGCCATACTTTATCTAACATGTTCGCTCACATACCTCCCTGCCAGGACCTATCAGTGAGGGAAATGATGAGGCAGACAGTCTTGCAGGTGCTGCAGTATTACCAGATCATTTCACGCAAGCCCGTCTGTCTCATTACTTTTATCATCAAAATGCAAAAGCCTTGCAAAGATCATTTCAACTAACACAAGACCAAGCTCGGCAAATTGTGTAATCATGCCCTGATTGTCAGCATGTTTTGTCTACATCTTCAATTGAAATTAATCCACGGGGATTATCCTCACTTGAAATTTGGCAGACAGATGTTACTCACATACTAGAATTCGGTAGATTCAAATATGTCCACGTGTCAAGTGATACCTTTTCCTCATGCCTTTATGCCTCAGTACACACAGGCGAAAAATCTAAAGATATGTGTCGGCATTTTGTTATGGCTTTTGCAACCCTGAGAGTTCCAAAAACCATCAAAGCAGATAACGGCCCAGGCGATATAGCACACAAAACACATGCTTTTTCAACAGTGGGGAATAAAACATGTCACGGGCATTCCTCACTCACCCGCAGGACAGGCAATTATTGAACGAACACATAGTACTCTTAAAACAACATTACAAAAACAAAAAAGGAGGAGCCAAGAGTTATCCCCACAAGAGCGAGTAGCAAAAGCCTGTTATGCTTTGAAATTTTTAAATCAATGGACGGAGGATGGGCCTCCTATACAACACCATTTTAACTCGCAAGCCCACCCTGAAATCAATAATAAAGCTTTAGTGATGGTAAAAAAATTTACAGACAAATCAATGTGAAGGACCTTTCCCTCTAATAACATGGGGAAGAGGATATGCTTGTGTTTCCACAGGTTCCGGCCCAAGATGGGTACCCGCACGGTGGATCAAGCCATCTGTGTCACAACCTCCATTATCACCTACATGATGATGACTGCATCAGCAGTATGGATACCGCCTCAACCTAAAACAAACATTTAGGTGACCTTAGCAAACACAACAGGACAAGATACGCTGTGTTTGTCAACTGCTTCTCCAGAAAATCCTTTTACAACTTGTTTGGTGGGTCAACCCATAGAGGCAAATCAATGGCCCATCCCACAAGCTCAACAGAGTGCGATATCTTTTAATCAGACCATGGTCGATAGCTGGGATGGTTGGGCCTCATACCTGCCAGTTAGCGGGCTTGAACCACAGGAATTAGATCTGTTAGGTGCTGTAAAAATGGATTACTGCTTGTATTTTAATTATATGGGAAAAAATCAATCAATGAGCCAATGGCTAAATGCAACAATAGGAGCATATAGAAACACTAGCTTATGGTGTAATTATACTAGTGGAAATGTATCAAGATCTAACAATCACCCACTCAAATTACGTCCATGATTATTTTTAATTTGTGGAGACCATGCATGGCCTGGAATTCCGTCATATGCAAAAGGAGGACCCTGTAGCATAGGTAGATTGAGTTTATTAACACCTAAGACATCCATGATCATTACTCAAAAATTGAAGAAAGCAAAACGCCAAAAAAGAGACACAGGTGCCTATTCTTCGAATTGTAAAGATGATATGGAATTTTGGAATCCTAGTGAAATTATAGCAGCATCTGTGTTAGCACCTGGAGTTGATGCAGCTCAGGCACTGGCTACTTTCAATAAACTTCGCTGTTGGCTGGCAAAACAAAATAATGCAACCTCCCTAGCTTTGAGTGGACTATTGCTAGATGGTGATTCAATTAGACACACGATGCTTCAAAACAGAGCAGCTATAAATCTTTTACTGTTAGCACAAGACCATGGTTGTCAAGATTTTGATGGACTCTGTTGTATGAACTTATCTGACCATTCAGAATCTATTCACAAGAGTATTGATGTTTTATGCAATCAAGTACAAAAACTATGACAAAGTGATGGATTTAATATCTTTGAAAGGCTTTTTGCAGGAGTGTCAGGATGGCTATGTGGCCTGTTGCAAATGAGATCAGGATGCTTGATTATTTTTGTTTGTATTTTGATTTGTGTACCATGTTTGTTAAGATGTGTACAAAGTTTGATAAATCAAGCTTTGAAACAAGCTTTTTTTATAAATACAGAAGGGGGAGATGTGGATATCTCTGGAGCAAGTTTAGCTAACGAAGAACGACCCTGGGAAAAAGACAAAATTATGCTTGTTGGAAGAAAGCCCTGGGAGGAAGAGATAAAGCAGTAAAACACAAGAAGGAATGCATAAAATGTTGTGGGTTTTGAACCCAGGTGTCTTGTTAGCAATTTGTGCTGGTTTTGGCTGAGAATGGGTTAATTCTCTTCACTGTAGTGCCTGTGGTAGTCAGGGATCTTTCCAGCTGCCCACACTCGGCCACGCGGGCAGAAAACTGGGAGGGGCAGGGCCATGGCTGGGGCAGCTACCCCGACTGGCCGATGGGATGTTCATTCCATACCATGTAACACCATGACCAGTATATTAAGGGGGGCAGGGGCGGCTCAGGGATGTGTGGTGTTGGGTTGGCGGGTGGTGAGTGGCTGCGTTGCCTGTGGTTTGTTTCGGTGGTTCGTTCCCCTGACCCCACCCCCCAACCCCCCCGGGTTTCACGTCTCTTGTTGTTTTCCTTTCCATTGCATTTTTGTTGTTGTTTTGTTTTTTTATTTTAATTACTAAACTGCTCTTATCTCAACCCACGAGCATTACCCTTCTGATACTCTCCCCTGTCCCACCGGTGGGGAGTGAGCGAGCGACTGTGTGGGGCTGAATTCCCGGCTAAACCACAACAGTCTTTTTGGCGCCCAACATGGGGCTCAAGGGTTGGAGATAACAACAGCTGCTGGTCACAGCACCATGTTGTCCTTTTTGCAGTTGGTGTTAAAGATTGGTGTTGGTTTGTTGAGTCTGCTGTGTTCTGCTGTGATTAGTGATGTTTTGCCTATGAGATTTGTTATGCAAACACTTGTTTTCAGCTTTATCTGGTATTTGGGGTTTTTGCTGAAACCCTTACTGTACTTTGAATACCACCTGGTTGAGGCAATTAGCAATTATACCTCCTCCTCTGAGAGATTTTATATGGAGGAAATACAGAATGGTATCTTTGCAACTTTGTTCTATGATGTCTCCGCCTTTGTTACAACAATGTCTTTGTATCTTGAACATCCTTGGGTGGTTAAGGTGCACTTATTGTTAGTTTTTGGGCATGTTGTTTTGGTTTTGACTAAGCAACTTAAGAATATCACCCAGAAATCTTCCCCAAGGCTTGATAGTTACGAGTGGCAGGGCATGTGGGACAGCATGGGCAAATACCTAGGGCAGTGGGCACCCCCAGTGTTTTGGAGTTTCACCCCCGAACAAGTGCAGAATCCTGAAAAACTAGTAAAATATTTGGAGAAAGTATGTTGTTATGCTGGGAACTCCAGAGAGACACAGAAAACTGCAACGTGCTGGGACCTGGCCCATGCATACTGAGCCCTGCTCAACAGTATTCAGTGCTCCCAAAGAAGAGAAGGTCTCTGGATTGAAAGACAAAGTGACAGGCACTGCAGCCACTCAAACCCCCAGGACAAGTACTGGAGCTGACTCAGAGAATCAACCCGTGCCAGTATCAGTCACCCCCATACACAAGAAGAAATACTGGAAGTGGACGTCAACTCATTTAGAATGGGATGATGAAGAATCAGGGCCGTCATGGAGAAAGGAGGAAGAAGTCATAAATGAAACAGAGACCACCCGATCCCTGTCCTTGAGTGAGTTGCTGTCGTGGTTTAGCGGCAGCTCAGCCCCACACAGCTGCTCGCTCACTCCCCACCGGTAGATGGGGGAGAGAATCAGGAGGGTAACGCTCGTGGGTTGGGATAAGAACAGTTTAATAATTAAAATTAAAAGAAAACAACAGTAGAAATGCAATGTAAAGGAGAACAACGAGAGGCGCAAAGCCCCAGGGGGGTGGGGGGGGGGAAGGGAGGGGAGAGGGGGAACGAACCGCCGGAACAAACTGCCCGCGCCGCAGCTGCGCGCCACCCGCCGACCCGACGCCGCGCCGCCTCCGTGCTCGCGCTGCAACTGCCCCCACCTCAATATATTGCTCATGGTGTCACATGGTATGGAATGAACCTGCCATTGGCCAGTCGGGGTCAGCCGCCCCCACCATGGCCCTGCCCCTCCCAGCCCCCCCCCGCCTGCCACGCGGCAGAGCGCGGGAAGCTGGAAAGGTAGCCGACCCCCACAGTGAGGAGAATTAACCCCTTCTCAGCCAAAACCAGCACATTCTCCACCCCTTATTCCATACCATTTACACCATGCCCAGGTCCCATATGATGCAATACAACCATACCAACCACCACCCCTCCCCTTCCCATCCTTTAACGTAATACACAGACATCATTCCCTTAGTTCATGGACCTTCCCTGTACAATGTCCATTAAAAATGTCCATTGAGTTCATCCAGTCCATGACTCTGGGCTCCATCTGTTGTATCAGTCTTTCCGGGTGGGAGAGATGGTGTGTGGCGTTGGGTCGCTGCATACCGAGTCAGTCATCGTTCCATCACTGCTGCACGGCTTGTTTCATAGTTGATCTTCCATGGGTTGGGAGGCTCGTACTCTGATATCATTGGTACAACACAGAGGTGACACACAGTATTATATAGCAGTTCACATTGTGCCATTCAGTTCATTGACTGTTTTCACCCAAAATCAAATCCCCTTGAGGCACACATCGGATTTCTCCATCCTCCCGCATCACCCACCAAGTGCACCCAGGTCCTCGAGCAAAAGCAATCCCACGAATGAGTTTGCCTTTGCCGGAGCCAGGAAGAACCCAGACTGTTTTGCCCAGCATACTTTTTGTGTGCACTACAGGGACTCTATCCCCTTCCACAGTACGTAAGGATTCTGACTGGGCAGGGCCAGCTCGGTTGGCAGATCCCCTCGTGTTGACTAACCACGTGGCTTTTGCTAAATGTGTATCCCAGTGCTTGAATGTTCCACCCCCCATTGCTCTCAGTGTAGTCTTTAACAGTCCATTGTACCGTTCAATTTTCCCAGAGGCTGGTGCGTGATAGGGGATGTGATACACCCACTCAATGCCATGCTCTTTGGCCCAGGTGTCTATGAGGCTATTTCGGAAATGAGTCCCGTTGTCTGACTCAATTCTCTCTGGGGTGCCATGTCGCCACAGGACTTGTTTCTCAAGGCCCAGGATAGTGTTCCGGGCAGTGGCGTGGGGGACAGGATATGTTTCCAGCCAGCCAGTCGTTGTTTCTACCATTGTAAGCACATGGCGCTTGCCTTGGCGGGTCTGTGGGAGTGTGATATAGTCAATTTGCCAGGCCTCCCCATATTTATATTTCAGCCATCGTCCCCCATACCACAGAGGCTTTACCCACTTCGCTTGCTTGATTGCAGCGCATGTGTCACATTGCACAGGTTATCCACGAATAATGTCCATGGTCAAGTCCACCCCTCGATCACGAGCCCACCTGTATGTTGCATCTCTCCCTTGATGGCCTGAGGTGTCATGGGCCCACCGAGCTAGAAATAGTTCACCCTTATTCTGCCAGTCCAGATCCACCTCAGCCACTTCAATCTTGGCAGCCTGATCTACCTGCTGGTTGTTCCGATGTTCTTCAGTGGCCCGACTCTTGGGGACGTGAGCATCCACATGACGTACCTTTACAACCAGGTTCTCTACCCGGGCAGCAATATCTTGCCACAGTGTGGCAGCCCGGATGGGTTTGCCTCTACGCTGCCAGTTGTTCTGCTTCCACTGCTGCAGCCAGCCCCACAGGGCATTTGCCACCATCCAGGAGTCGGTATAAAGATAGAGCACTAGCCACTTTTCCCGTTCAGCGATGTCTAAGGCCAGCTGGATGGCCCTTACCTCTGCAAACTGGCTCAATTCACCTTCTCCTTCAGCAGTTTCTGCTACTTGTCGTGTAGGACTCCATACAGCAGCCTTCCATCTCCGGTGCTTTCCCAAATTTTCTGGCAGTTGGTTATACAGTGGGGCTTCTTCAGCACGTGTCACCTCCTCCTCTGGTGATAATCCAAAATCTTTTCCTTCTGGCCAGTCCATAATCACTTCCAAGATTCCTGGGCGACTGGGGTTTCCTACTCGAGCCCGCTGGGTAATCAGTGCAACCCATTTACTCCACGTAGCATCAGTTGCATGGTGTGTAGAGGGGATGTTTCCTTTGAACATCCAGCCCAGCACTGGCAGTCGGGGTGCCAGGAGCAACTGTGCTTCAGTACCAACCACTTCTGAAGCAGCTCAAACCCCTTCATATGCTGCCAATATCTCTTTTTCAGTTGGAGTATAGCGGGCTTCGGACCCTCTGTATCCCTGACTCCAAAACCCTAGGGGTCGACCCCGGGTCTCCCCTGGTGCTTTCTGCCAGAGGCTCCAGGTAGGGCCATTCTCCCCGGCTGCAGTGTAGAGCACATTTTTTACATCTTGTCCTGCCCGGACTGGCCCAAGAGCTACTGCATGGACTATTTCTCGTTTAATCTGTTCAAAGGCTTGTCGTTGCTCAGGGCCCCATTTGAAATCATTCTTTTTCCGGGTCACTTGATAGAGAGGGCTTACAATCAGACTGTAATTTGGAATATGCATTCTCCAAAAACCCACAACGCCCAAGAAAGCTTGTGTTTCCTTTTTGCTAGTTGGTGGAGACATGGCTGCTATTTTGTTGATCACATCCATTGGAATATGACGACGACCATCTTACCATTTGATTCCTAAGAACTGGATTTCTCGTGCAGGTCCCTTCACCTTACTTTGTTTTATGGCAAAACCAGCTTTCAGAAGGATTTGGACTATTTTCTTCCCTTTCTCAAAAACTTCTTCTGCTGTGCTGCCCCACACAATGATGTCATCAATGTACTGAAGGTGTTCTGGAGCTTCTCCCTGTTCCAGTACAGTCTGAATCTGTCCATGGCAAATGGTAGGACTGTGTTTCCACCCCTGGGGCAGTCGATTCCAGGTATACTGGACACCCCTCCATGTGAAAGCAAACTGTGGCCTGCACTCTGCTGCCAGAGGGATTGAGAAGAATGCATTAGCAATATCAGTTGTGGCATACCACTTGGCCGCCTTTGACTCCAGTTCGTATTGAAGTTCTAGCATGTCTGGCAAAGCAGCACTCAACAGTGGAGTGACTTCATTCAGGCCACGATAGTCTACTGTTAGTCTCCACTCTCCATTAGACTTCCGGACTGGCCATATGGGACTGTTAAAGGGTGAGTGGGTCTTACTGATGACTCCTTGGCTCCTCAGTTGGTGAATGAGTTTATGGATGGGGATCAGAGAGTCTCTGTTGGTGCGATATTGCCGCCGGTGCACTGTTGTGGTGGCGATTGGCACCTGTTGTTCTTTGACCTTCAGCAACCCCACCACAGAAGGGTCCTTTGAGAGACCGGGCAAGGTAGACAGCTGTTCAGTTTCCTCCGTCTCCAAGGCAGCTACACCAAAAGCCCACTTGTAACCTTTTGGGTCCTTGAAATACCCTTTCCTGAGGTAGTCTATGCCAAGGATGCACGGAGCCTCTGGGCCAGTCACAATGGGGTGCTTCTGCCACTCATTGCCAGTTAGGCTCACTTCGGCCTCCAATACAGTTAGCTCTTGGGATCCCCCTGTCACTCCAGCAATGCTGATGGGTTCTGCCCCTATATACTTTGATGGCATTAAGGTGCACTGTGCGCCGGTGTCCACTAAAGCTTTATACTCCTGTGGGTCGGACGTGCCAGGCCATCGGATCCACACAGTCCAGTAAGCCCGGTTATCCCTTTCCTCCACCCGGCTGGAGGCAGGGCCCCTCTAGTCCTGATCATGGCAGTCACAACTCACTTCCTGCAAATGTGAATCAGGAGTCCCTCTATTACACTTAGAAATAAAATCTGCGCTTCTACTCCTCTGTCTGGGGACTTGTTCACTGGAAATTGGAGCAGCAGCTTTCCTGGAAGAGCCCCCCTGAGTGACTGTTCTTCCTTGCAGTTCATGCACTCGTGCCTGTAGGGTCGAGGTAGGCTTGCCATCCCACCTCATCATGTCCTCTCCGTGGTCACGCAGGTAGAACCATAGGGTGGCCCGTGGTGTGTATCCCCTTCTTTGAGCCAAAGGACGCTTATTCCTAACAGCTGAGACACTGCTCTGTCGAGGTGGGGAGTAGGACAGATCTTCTTTGAGTTGCTGGACCTCTTGGGATAGTTTCTCCACAGCAGAGACAAGCGAGGAGGAGATATTTGTGTCGTAATCTCGGAGTCTATCTATCACCTCTGCCACCGTTGGTGTCTCGTCATCTTTCCAGGACATCACTGCCAATGAGTTTGCATGCGAAGATGGTTCGCTCCGTACAAACTTCCACCACATGGGTCGTGTGCACTCGGCTTCATCTGGATCTTTGGATGACCGTTGATCATCCAGGTCACCATAAATCACCTCAAACACAGCTAATTCCCTTAGATACTGGATGCCTTTCTCCATAGTTGTCCATTTTCCTGGGCGATATGTAACATCTTCTTTAAAGGGATACCTTCCCTTCACTCCAGACAGGAGTCGCCTCCAGAGGCTGAGGGCTTGTGGTTTTTTTCCAATTGCTTTGTCAAGGCCCCCTTCCCCAGAAAGGGATCCCAATTGTTTGGCTTCTTTTCCCTCTAGTTCCAGGCTACTGGCCCCATTATCCCAGCATCGGAGCAGCCAGGTGACAATGTGCTCACCTGAACGACGGCTATAATCTTTTCGCATATCTCGCAACTCGCTTAAGGACAGGGATCGGGTGGTCTCTATTTCATTTATTACTTCTTCCTCCTCTCCCCGCGATGGCCCTGGTTCTTCATCATCCCGTTCTAAACGAGTTGATGTCCGCTTCCAATATTTTGTCTTGTGTATGGGGGCAACTGATACTGGTACGGGTTTATTTTCTGAGCTAGCTCCGGTACTTGTTGTGGGGGTTTGAGTGGCTGCAGTGCCTGTTGTCAGGGCTGGATTGTCTACAGGGCCAGTCACTTTGCATTTCAATCCAGAGACATTCTCTTCCCCCTGGGGGCATTGAATGCTGTTGAGCAGGGCTCGGTATGCATGGGCCAGACCCCAGCATGTTGCAGTTATCTGTGTCTCTCTGGAGTTCCCAGCGTAACAACATACTTTCTCCAAATATTCTACTAGTTTTTTAGGATTCTGCACTTGTTCGGGGGTGAAACTCCAAAACACTGGGGGTGCCCACTGCCCTAGGGATTTGCCCATGCTATCCCACATGCCCTGCCACTCGTAACTATCAAGCCTCGGGGCAGATTTCTGGGTGATATTCTTAAGTTGCTTAGTCAAAACCAAAACAACCTGCCCAAAAACTAACAATAAGTGCACCTTAACCACCCAAGGATGTTCAAGATACAAAGACGTTGTTGTAATAGAGGCAGAGACATCATAGAACAAAGTTGCAAAGATACCATTCTGTATTTCCTCCATATAAAATCTCTCCGAGGAGGAGGTATAATTGCTAATTGCCTCAACAAGGTGGTATCCCAAGTACAGTAAGGGTTTCAGCAAAAACCCCAAATACCAGATAAAGCTGAAAACGAGTGTTTGTATAACAAATCTCTTAGGCAAAACATTACTAATCACAGCAGAACACAGCAGACTCAACAAACCAACACCGATCTGTAACACCAACTGCAAAAAGGACAACATGGTGCTGTGACCAGCAGCTGTTGTTATCTCCAACCCTTGAGCCCCACGTTGGGCGCCAAAAAGACTGTCGTGGTTTAGCGGCAGCTCAGCCCCACACAGCCGCTCGCTCACTCCCCACCGGTAGATGGGGGAGAGAATCAGGAGGGTAACGCTCGTGGGTTGGGATAAGAACAGTTTAATAATTAAAATTAAAAGAAAACAACAGTAGAAATGCAATGTAAAGGAGAACAACGAGAGGCGCAAAGCCCCGGGGGGGTGGGGGGGGGGAAGGGAGGGGAGAGGGGGAACGAACCGCCGGAACAAACTGCCCGCGCCGCAGCCGCACGCCGCACGCCGCCCGCCGACCCGACGCCGCGCCGCCTCCGTGCTCGCGCTGCAACTGCCCCCACCTCAATATATTGGTCATGGTGTCACATGGTATGGAATGAACCTGCCATTGGCCAGTCGGGGTCAGCCGCCCCCACCATGGCCCTGCCCCTCCCAGCCCCCCCCCCGCCCGCCACGGAAGCTGGAAAGGTAGCCGACCCCCACAGTGAGGAGAATTAACCCCTTCTCAGCCAAAACCAGCACAGTTGCGAGATATGCGAAAAGATTTCAGCCGTCGTTCAGGTGAGCACATTGTCACCTGGCTGCTCCGATGCTGGGATAATGGGGCCAGTAGCCTGGAACTAGAGGGAAAAGAAGCCAAACAACTGGGATCCCTTTCTGGGGAAGGGGGCGTTGACAAAGCAATTAGAAAAAGAACACAGGCCCTCAGCCTCTGGAGGCGATTCCTGCCCGGAGTGAAGGAAAGGTATCCCTTTAAAGAAGATGTTACTTATCGCCCAGGAAAATGGACAACTATGGAGAAAGGCATCCAGTATCTAAGGGAATTAGCTGTGCTTGAGGTGATTTATGGTGACCTGGACAATTAACGGTCATCCAAAGATCCAGATGAAGCCGAGTGCACATGACCCATGTGGCAGAAGTTTGTACGGAGCACACCATCCTCGTATGCAGACTCATTGGCAGTAAGGTCCTGGAGAGAGGACAAGGCACCAACAGTGGTGGAGGTGATTGATAGACTCCGGGATTATGAAGCAAATCTCTCTTCCTCACTCATCTCTGCTGTGGAGAAACTATCCCAAGAGGTCCAGCAACTCAAAGAAGATCTGTCCTACTCCCCACCTCGACAGAGTAGTGTCTCAGCTGTTAGGAATAAGCGTCCTTTTGCTGAAAGTAAAGGATACACACCACAGGCCACCCTATGGTTCTACCTGCGTGACCACAGAGAGGACATGAGGAAGTGGGATGGAAAACGTACCTCGACCCTAGAGGCATGGGTACATGAACTGCAAGGAAGAACAATCACTCAGGGACGTTTTTCCAGGAAAGCTTCTGTTCCAGTTTCCAGTGAGCAGGTCCCCAGACAGAGGAGTAGAAGTGCTGATTTTATTTCGAAGCATAATAGAGAGGATCTTGATTCACATTTACAGGAAGTGAGTGACGAATACTATGATCAAGACTAGAGGGGCCTTGCCTCCAGCCAGGGTTTATTGGACTGTGTGGCTCTGATGGCCTGGCACATCTGACCCACAGGAGCATAAAGCTTTAGTGGACACCGGCGCACAGTGCACCTTAATGCCATCAAAGTATATAGGGGCAGAACCCATCAGCATTGCTGGAGTGACAGGGGGATCCCAAGAGCTAACTGTATTGGAGGCCAAAGTGAGCCTAACTGGGAAGGAGTGGCAAAAGCACCCCATTGTGACTGGCCCAGAGGCCCCGTGCATCCTTGCATAGACTACCTCAGGAGAGGGTATTTCAAGGACCCAAAAGGGTACAAGTGGGCTTTTGGAGTAGCTGCCTTGGAGATGGAGGAAATTAAACAGCTGTCTACCTTGCCTCGTCTCTCGAAGGTCCATTCTGTTGTGGGGTTGCTGACGGTCAAAGAAAAACAGGTGCCGATCGCCACCACAATATTGCACTGGCAGCAATATCACACCAACCGAGACTCTCTGATTCCCATCCATGAGCTCATTCACCAACTGAGGAGCCAAGGAGTCATCAGTAAGACCCCACTCACCCTTTAACAGTCCCATATGGCCAGTGCAGAAGTCTAATGGAGAGTGGAGGCTAACAATAGACTGTCGTGGCCTGAATGAAGTCACACCACCGCTGAGTGCTGCTGTGCCAGACAGGCTAGAACTTCAATACGAACTGGAGTCAAAGGCAGCCAAGTGGTATGCCACAATTGATATTGCTAATGCATTCTTCTCAATCCCTCTGGCAGCAGAGTGCAGGCCACAGTTTGCTTTTACTTGGAGGGGTGTCCAGTACACCTGGAAGCGACTGCCCCAGGGGTGGAAACACAGTCCTCCCATTTGCCATGGACTGATTCAGACTGTACTGGAACAGGGAGAAGCTCCAGAACACCTTCAATACATTGATGACATCATCGTGTGGGACAACACAGCAGAAGAAGTTTTTGAGAAAGGGAAGAAAATAGTCCAAATCCTTCTGAAGTATGGTTTTGTCATAAAACAAAGTACAGTCGAAGGACCCACACAGGAGATCCAGTTCTTAGGAATCAAATGGCAAGATGGTCGTTCACAGAATCACAGAATCACAGGTTGGAAGGGAACTCAGGGATCATCTAGTCCAACCTTTCTAGGAAGAGCACAGTCTAGACAAGATGGCCCAGCACCCTGTCCAGATGACTCTTAAAGGTGTCCAATGTGGCCAAGTCAACTACTTCCCTGGGGAGATTATTCCAATGTGTGACTGTCCTCACTGTGAAAAATTTCCCTCTCATGTCCAATTGGAATCTCCCCAAGAGCAACTTGTGGCCATTCCCCCTTGTTCTCTCCATGTGACTCCGTGTAAAAAGGGAGTCTCCATCTTCTTTGTAACTACCCCTTAAGTACTGGTACATGGTGATGAGATCCCCTCTGAGCCTCCTTTTCTCAAGGCTGAACAAACCCAGCTCTCCCAGCCTACCCTCGTATGGCAGCTTCCCAGTCCTTTGATCATCTTGGTGGCCCTTCTCTGGACCCCTTCCAGCCTGGCCACATCCTTTTTGTATAGTGGGGACCAGAACTGTACACGGTACTCCAGGTGTGGCCTGACAAGCGCTAAGTAGAATGGGATGATGACTTCTTTCTCTCTGCTGGTGATGCCCTTTTCGATGCAACCCAGCATCCTATTGGCCTTCCTGGCTGCAGCAGCACGCTGTTCGCTCATGTTGCGCTTTCTGTCCACCAGGACCCCCAGGTCCCTTTCCACAGAGCTGCTCTCCAGCCAGGTGGATCCTAGTCTGTGCTGCATTCCCGGATTATGTTTTCCCATGTGCACGATCTTACGCTTCTCCTTGTTGAACTTCATAAGGTTCTTGCTGGTCCACTCTTCCAACCTATCCAGATCTCCCTGCAGAGCAGCTCTCCCTTCTGGAGTGTCTACTTCCCCACTCAACTTGCTGTCATCAGCAAACTTCATCAGGCTACACTTGATGCCAGTATCCAGATCACTCATGAAGACGTTGAATAACATTGGGCCCAATATCGATCCCTAGGGGACCCCACTAGTGACAGGTTGCCAGTTTGAGAAAGAGCTATTTACTACCATCCTTTGGGTGCGGCCTGTCAGCCAGTTCCCCACCCACTGCACAGACCACTTGTCTAGGCCATAATGCGTTAATTTCTCCAGGAGGAGACTGTGGGGGACCGTATCAAAGGCCTTGGAGAAGTCCAGGTAGACAATTTCCACTGCCTGCCCCATGTCAACCAGGCAAGTCACTTTGTCATTGAAGGCCACCAGGTTTGTCAAGCACGATCTGCCTTTAGTGAAGCCATGTTGGCTTTTCCCAGTCACATACTTCATTTGACTTGTGATGGCCCCCAGGAGGATTTGTTCCATAACTTTCCCAGGGACTGAAGTAAGACTGATGGGCCTATAGTTACCCGGATACTCCCTCGAGCCCTTCTTGTAGATAGGGGTAATATTTGCCTTCCTCCAGTCCTCTGGGACATCCCCCGTTCTCCATGACTTCTCGAAGATTATGGAGAGTGGCCTTGCGATGATGTCAGCCAGCTCTCTCAACACCCTCGGGTGGATGGCGTCAGGGCCCATCGATTTGTAGGGGTCAAGCTCCTGTAATAATTCATGTACTACCTCTTCCTTCACTGATGGTGGGTCGGTGTTTGGCTCAACTAGCAATTTTGTTCCCAAAGCCTGGGACCCTACAGTGCTGGTAAAGACAGAGGTGAAGAAGGTGTTGAGGACCCCTGCCTTTTCTTCATCATTGGTGATTGATTCTCCTTTTCTGTTTAACAGTGGGCCTATGTTTTCCTTCTTTTTCTGCTTATGGTTGACATACCTGAGGAAACCTTTCTTGTTATTTTTTATGCCTACAGCCAATTTCAATTCGAAATGGGCTTTTGCTTTTCTAACTGCATCTCTGCGTGCTCTGGCAATGCCCTTGCAGTTCTCGGCGGATAATCCTCCACTTCTCCATCTCTGGTGTGCTTCCCTTTTGGATTTGAGTAGACCCAGGAGGTCATGGTTGACCCAAGGGGGCCTCTTGCTCCGCTTACTTCCCTTTCCTTTGTAGGGGATAAATTGGCTTTGTGCTTCCAATAGAGAGTTCTTTAAGAACTCCCATCACTCACTAGCTCCTTTGTCTTCCATGGAAGCTTTGCATCAAATCCCTCCCAACTGAGCCCTGAGTGAACTGAATTTGGTCTTCTAAAACCCAGAACCCTTGTCTTAGAGCTGATCTTCAGCATGCTCAGCAGGATCCCGAACTCCACAATATTGTGGTCGCTGCAGCCAAGGCTATCACTAACCGAGATATTACAAAGCAGGCTTTCTCAGTTTGTGAATAGCAAGTCCAGCAGTGCCTCATTCCTGGTTAGCACAGCTAACATTTGTATCAGGAAACAGTCCTCTATGCATTCCCGGAACTTGTCAGATCCCAGTGGATGTTATCAACAAAATAGCTGCCATGTCTCCACCAACTAGCAAAAAGGAAACACAAGCTTTCTTTGGTATTGTGGGTTTTTGGAGAATGCATATTCCACACTACAGTCTGATCGTAAGCCCTCTCTATCAAGTGACCCAGAAAAAGAATGATTTCAAATGGGGCCCTGAGTAACAACAAGCCTTTGAACAGATTAAACAGGACATAGTTCATGCAGTAGCCCTTGGGCCAGTCTGGGCAGGACAAGATGTAAAGAATGTGCTCTACACCGCAGCAGGGGAGAATGACCCTACCTGGAGCCTCTGGCAGAAAGCGCCAGGGGAGACCCGAGGTCGACCTCTAGGGTTCTGGAGTCAGGGATACAGAGGGTCTGAAGCCCACTATACTCCAACTGAAAAAGAGATATTGGCAGCATATGAAGGGGTTTGAGCTGCTTCAGAAGTGGTTGGTACTGAAGCACAGTTGCTCCTGGCACCCCGACTGCCAGTGCTGGGCTGGATGTTCAAAGGAAACATCCCCTCTACACATCATGCAACTGATGCTACATGGAGTAAATGGGTTGCACTGATCACCCAGCGGGCTCGAGTAGGAACCCCAGTCGCCCAGGAATCTTGGAAGTGATTATGGACTGGCCAGAAGGCAAAGATTTTGGACTATCACCAGAGGAGGAGGTGACACGTGCTGAAGAAGCCCCACTCTGTAACAAACAGCCAGAAGATGAGAAGCAGTATGCCCTGTTCACTGATGGGTCCTGTCACCTTGTGGGAAAGCACCGGAGATGGAAGGCTGCTGTATGGAGTCCTACACGACAAGTAGCAGAAACTGCTGAAGGAGAAGGTGAATTGAGCCAGTTTGCAGAGGTAAGGGCCATCCAGCTGGCCTTAGACATCGCTGAACGGGAAAAGTGGCTAGTGCTCTATCTTTATACCGACTCCTGGATGGTGGCAAATGCCCTGTGGGGCTGGCTGCAGCAGTGGAAGCAGAACAACTGGCAGCGTAGAGGCAAACCCATCCGGGCTGCCACACTGTGGCAAGATATTGCTGCCCGGGTAGAGAACCTGGTTGTAAAGGTACGTCATGTGGATGCTCACGTCCCCAAGAGTCGGGCCACTGAAGAACATCGGAACAACCAGCAGGTAGATCAGGCTGCCAAGATTGAAGTGGCTGAGGTGGATCTGGACTGGCAGAATAAGGGTGAACTATTTCTAGCTCGGTGGGCCCATGACACCTCAGGCCATCAAGGGAGAGATGCAACATACAGGTGGGCTCGTGATCGAGGGGTGGACTTGACCATGGACGCTATTGCGCAGGCTATCCATGAATGTGAAACATGTGCTGCAATCAAGCAAGCAAAGTGGGTAAAGCCTCTGTGGTATGGGGGACGATGGCTGAAATACAAATATGGGGAGGCCTGGCAGATTGACTATGTCACACTCCCACAAGCCCATCAAGGCAAGCACCATGTGCTTACAATGGTAGAAACAATGACTGGCTGGCTGGAAATATATCCCATCCCCCATGCCACTGCCCAGAACACTATCCTGGGCCTGGAAAAGCAAGTCCTGTGGCGACATGGCACCCCAGAGAGAATTGAGTCAGACAACAGGACTCATTTCTGAAACAACCTCATAGACACCTGGGCCAAAGAGCATGGCATTGAGTGGGTGTATCACATCCTCTATCACGCACCAGCCTCTGGGAAAATTGAAAGATACAATGGACTGTTAAAGACTACACTGAGAGCAATGGGGGGTCGAACATTTAAACACTGGGATACAATATATTAAGTATGTAAGTCAGAAATCCTACATATTCTGGAAGGGGATAGAGTCCCTGTAGTGCATGTAAAAAATATGCTGGGGAAAACAACCTGGGTTATTCCTGCCTCAGGCAAAGGCAAACCCATTCGTGGGATTGCTTTTGCTCGAGGACCTGGGTGCTGTTGGTGTGGTGATGCGGGAGGATGGAGAAACCCGATGTGTACCTCAAGGGGATTTTATTTTGGGCGAAATCAGCCTATGAACTGAATGGCACAATGTGAACTGCTATATAATATTGTGTGTCATCTCTTCTGTGTTTGCTATATGCCATAACAATGATATAGTACAAATTTCCCAGTCCATGGAAGATGAACTTTGATGAAACAAGCAAAGTGCAGCAGTGATGGGATGAAGACTGACTTTGGTATGCAGCAACCCAACACCACACACACCATCTCTCCTGCCCTGAAAGACTGATAGGACAGATGGAGCCCAGTCATGGACTGGGTGAACTCAATGGACATTTTTATAGTCATTTTACAGGGAAGGTCCATAGACTAAGGGAATGATGTCTGTGTATTATGTTAAAGGATGGGAAGGGAACGGGTGGTGCTTGGTGAGTTTGTATTGGATGGTATGGGACCTGGGCATGGTGTAAATGGTATGGAATAAGGGATGGAGAATGTGCTGGTTTTGGCTGGGATAGAGTTAATTCTCTTCAGTATAGCTGGTATAGTGCTGATGACACATTGTTGCTTCAGTCGCTGTTAAGTAGCAGCTAAATGTTGCTAAGTAGCGCCTATAGTAGTTAGGGACCTTTCCAGCTTCCCATGCTCTGCCACGTGGGCAAGAGGGTGGGAGGGGTGGGGCCACACCCAAGACAGCTGACCCAAACTGGCCAACGGGATATTCATTCCATACCATGCCATGACCAGTATATTAACTTGGGGAGTTGATACATTGGGGAGGTGGTTGAGGTTTGTGGACTGGTGGTGTCTGGTGAATGGCTGTGTCATGTGCTGTTTGTTTTGGTTGTTCATTCCCCCTTTCTTCCTGCCCTGGGTTTTGCCTCTCTTGTTATTCTCCTTTTCATTGCATTACTGTTTTATTATTGTTTTTTATTTTAATTATTAAACTGTTCTTATCTCAACCCATGAGCTTTCTCGCTTTTACCCTTTTGATTCTCTCTCCCATCCTGCTAGTGGGAAAGTGAGTGAGTGGCTGTGTGGGGCTGAGTTGTGGTTCAAGACAAATAGACGGTATAGTGGATTTTTACTACCTGAAAGCTTTTTTAAGAACATTTACTGCTCTTCCATACTAAAGGTAGTGTCACATATATATCTTAGAATCTTTCTCTGAAGATGTACTTCCACACTTAAGTATCTCTACTCTTTTGTGGAGCTTCTTGTGAAACTCCTTAACCACTACAACAGCTCTTTCTTAAGTTGTTGTCCTAGTTTTGGCTGGGATAGAGTTAATTATTTTCACTGTAGCTGGTATAGTGCTGTGGTTTGGATTTAGGATGAGAATAATCTTGATAATGCACTGATGGTTTAGTTAATGCTAAGTCGCGCTTATGCTAAGTCAAGGACTTCTTCAGATTCCCATGCTCTGGCAGGGACACAAGAAGCTGGGAGGGGGCACAGCCAGGACAGCTGCCTCAAACTGGCCAAAGGGGTATTCCATACCATGTGATGTCATGCTCAGTATATAAACTGTGGGGAGTTGGCCCGGAGACAGCAATCACTGCTTGGGGACTGGCTGGGCATCAGTTGACAGGTGGTGAGCAGTTGCATCAATTGTGTTTCCTGGATTTTGTTTCTCTCTTGCTCCCTCTTGTTTTCCTTTTCATTACAATTTTTTAAAACTAATAATAACGATGATAAGAATAACAATAATACTTATTATTAAACTGTTTTTATCTCAACCCATACTTTTATTCTTCCGATTCCCTCCCCCATCCCACTGGGGTTGGGGGAGTGAGCGAGTAGCTGTGTGGTGCTTGGTTGCTGATGGGGCTAAACCACAACAGTCCTTTTTGGCACCCAATGTGGGGCTCAAAGGGTTTGAGATAATAACAGATTAACCAGAGCTTGTTAAGGAATTTATATCTGTTAACAGTTGCAGGTCACGATATTGATTCTTCTGTTCTAGATATTTATCTAATCTACACCATGCTCGTTTTGTTGCTGTACATGTTAAAGATTGGTAGGTTTTGCAGTTGGCTGTGCTCTGCAGTGTTTAGCAATGTTTTGCCTGGGAGATTTGTTATTAAAACACTGGCCTTGAACTTTATCTGGTATTTGGGTTTTGTACTGAAGCCATTACTGTACTTCAGGTACCACCTCATGGAGACAATTAGCAATTATGCCTCTTCGTCTGAGAGGGTTTTTTATGCAGGAAATACAGAATAGCACCTTAGCTACCATCTTCTATGAAGTTTCCTCCTTCATAACAAAAACTTTTCAATATCATGAACATCCTTGGGTAGTTAAGATACTCTATTGGTATTTCTTGGGAATATTGTTTTGGTTTTATCTAAGGTTAGTAAGCAATTTAAGAATATCATCGAGAGATCTGCCCCAAGGCTCGATGGTTATGAGTGGCAGGGTGTGTGGGATAGCATGGGCAGACACCTAGGATGGTGGACACCCTCAGTGTTTTGTAACTTCACCCCTGAACAAGTGCATAATCCTGAGAAATTAGTAGAATATTTGGAAAAGGTATGATGTTACCCTGGCAATTCCAGAGAGATACAAATGACTGCAATGTGCCGGGGCCTGGCCCATGCCTGCTGAGCCCTGTTCAACACTATTCAGTACCGTCAAGGGAAGAGAAGGTCTCTGGAACTCACAATAAAACGACAGGTGCTGCGGCTCCTCCAACACCCATGACAGGCACACAACAGTGCACCAATGGCAATATCACACCAAGCAAAACTCCATGATTCCCATCCATGAGCTCATTCACTGACTGGAGAGCCAAGGAGTCATCAGTAAGACCCCACTCACCCTTTAACAGTCCCATATGGCCAGTGCAGAAGTCTAATGGAGAGTGGAGGCTAACAATAGACTATCGTGGCCTGAATGAAGTCACACCACCGCTGAGTGCTGCTGTGCCAGACAGGCTAGAACTTCAATACGAACTGGAGTCAAAGGCAGCCAAGTGGTATGCCACAATTGATATTGCTAATGCATTCTTCTCAATCCCTCTGGCAGCAGAGTGCAGGCCACAGTTTGCTTTTACTTGGAGGGGTGTCCAGTACACCTGGAAGCGACTGCCCCAGGGGTGGAAACACAGTCCTCCCATTTGCCATGGACTGATTCAGACTGTACTGGAACAGGGAGAAGCTCCCGAACACCTTCAATACATTGATGACATCATCGTGTGGGACAACACAGCAGAAGAAGTTTTTGAGAAAGGGAAGAAAATAGTCCAAATCCTTCTGAAGTATGGTTTTGTCATAAAACAAAGTACAGTCGAAGGACCCACACAGGAGATCCAGTTCCTAGAAATAAAATGGCGAGATGGATGTCATCAGATTCCAATGGATGTGATCAATAAAACAACAGCCCTCTCTCCACCAACTAGCAAAAAGGAAACACAAGCTTTTTTAGGGGTTGTGGGTTTTTGGAGAATGCATATTCCAAATTACATTCTGATTGTAAGCCCTCTCTGTCACAACAGCCCCATGCAATGCTCCAGGCTTGGCGAGGAGTGGCTGGAAAGCTGCCTGGCAGCGAAGGACCTGAGGGTGTTGTTTGACAGCCACCTGAACATGAGCCAGCAGTGTGCCCAGGTGGCCAAGAAGGCCAACAGCATTCTGGCTTGTATCAGGAATAGTGTGGCCAGCAGGACTAGGGAAGCGATCATGCCCCTGTACTCAGCACTGGTGAGACTGCACTTTGAATACTGTGTGCAGTTTTGGGCCCCTCACTACAAGACAGACATCGAGGTGCTGGAGCATGTTCAAAGAAGGGCAAAGAAGCTGGTGAAGGGTCTGGAGAGCAGGTCTTATGAGGAGAGGTTAAGGGAGCTGGGGTTGTTTAGTCTGGAGAAGAGGAGGCTGAGGGGAGACCTTATCACTCTCTACAACTACCTGAAAGGAGGTTGTAGTGAGGTGGGTGTTGGTCTCTTCTCCCAGGTCACTAGCAATAGAACGAGAGGAAACAGCTTTAAGCTGTGTCAGGGGAGGTTTAGATTGGATATTAGGAAAAATTTCTTCACTGGAAGAGTGCTCAGGCATTGGAACAGGCTGCCCAGAGAGGTGGTTGAGTCACCATCCCTGGAGCTAGTTAGAAGATGTGTAGACGTGGCACTTCAGGGCATGGTTTAGGAGACATGGTAATGTTGGGTTGATGGTTGGACTTGATGGTCCTAGAGGTCTTTTCCAACCTCAATGATTTTATGATTCTTGAAATAATACTTAGCTCTCCGAAAACTAATGGTGTGAGAGAGATGCTGCAAAGGCTGAACCCCACCATCCTCTGGTTGCTTTCTTTTATAATTTCCAGGTATCATGTTTAGCCTTCATCTGAACAAAACTATAGATTATAATGTGAATATCCACTGATTTTTTTTTCCCTTTTCTTATATGCATGTCATAGAAAATATGGTATGGAATTTAAATCTGTTTTGGCTTGCAAGAAAGCCCATAAAGGTAGCAGGAATCCAAAATAATGAATAAAGTGGGTCTGAAAAATAAAGGCTGAGCAGGCAGGGAGGGGAATTCCCTACATTTCTATGGGCTGTGTCAAGACACATAACAGTAAACTAGGAAGAAATGTCAGGTCAGGGATATATAGAGACCAGTTCACTCTAAGGGAGAGAGAGGGTGCAGGGTCTTTGGTAGTTCCAGTAGCTCTCTTCATTAAAGGTGAGAGTAACCAGGACTGTCCTCAGATTAAACAGCTGAAGATACCCTGGAAGCAGAACCCTGACTTGGGAACTGCAAGGAGTACCAAAATTGGCCAATATAGGCCAATCCTGCCCTATATAACTGTGAAGATGATCTTAATTTCCTACATCAGCATGGATCCTGTGAAGTCAACTGAAGCATTTTGGATTTACTGAGTATTTTTGGATTTACTGTGCTGCTAAGTGTGTTGCAAAAAAAATTCACCATTTGTTTTTCTTGTAATCATTGTCTTTCTCCACATTTCAAGAAAATTAAATTATGGATATTAGAAACATAATTTATATTGAAAAAAAAAACCAAACCAAACATAACAATAAATCCAGGTTTTGTCTCCTGAATTGATTGCTGTTATTGTCCAAAAAGCGGATTCATTGCCTGATGTGCAATGAGTCAATAATCACACACTAATTTATTTCAGAGTTGCGCAAGCCTGGGTGCTTGGTGGTTTTCCACAAATCAAGCACACCAATGCCAGCCTCTTCATTATATTTATACAATAAGTCCATACATTTTCTTCTTATCTAATACATATTCATTCTAATCTACATAGGTTGCGTAATGGTATTAAGTCACTCCTCTTGGCTCTGCTTCAGATTCTTCTGTGCATGCCTTCCCCTCTTCGGGGGTCTTTGGTGTTCTTTACAGATGAAGTACCCTAACCCTTTTTACCCATATATGGTCACATGTTATGCAAGGACAATTTAAGGCTGTTTTCTCTTGCCGACTTTCCATAATTTTCTTCTAAAAGAAATGCTTGTCCTTGATTAAATGGATAATTGCTGATGGCCAAGATATCCCATCCCTAAACTTAGGTTAAATATTAAAGGAGTCTAGATTCATGCTAATTAAATGTACACAATACCTGTTCTTTCCAAGGGGGGTTTATTCTCTTACACTATGGAGGGTGCCTATTAAGCTGCTCTATCATTCCTCTGCCTCAACAGGACAGAAGGACAAAATATGAGGAAAAGCTCATGGGACAAGATAAAGACAGGGAGATCACTCAGTAATTACCATCATGGGCAAACCAGACTTGACTTGGGGAAATTAATTTAATTTATTGATGATCAAATCAGAATACCATAATGAGAAATAAGAAGAAATCTAAAAACGCGTGGGGTTGACCGAATCTCCTTAGGCAACCCCCTGGACGGATCTTCACTGACATCTTCATTTGCCTGACTCCTTTGCCCTTCAGGGCTTCCTCCCAAGAGACTCTCCCAACCAGTGCTCTGAACAGGCCAAAGTCTGCCCTCCGGAGGTCCATGGTAGTGGTTCTGCTGACCCCTTTTCTTACTTTTCCAAGAATTGAGAACTCAGTCATATCATGGTCGCTAGGCCCAAGACACCTCTGACCACCACATCACCCACCAGTCCTTCTCTGTTTGTGAGCAGGAGGTCAATCGAGGCACCTCCCCTAGTTGGCTCCCTCACCATGTGTGTCAGGAAGTTATCTTCCACACACTCCAGGAACCTCCTAGACTGTTTCTTCTCTGCTGTGTTGTATTTCCAGCAGACATCTGGTAAATTGAAGTCCCTCACTAGAACAAGGGCAACCGATTGTGAGACTTCCGCCAGCTGCTTGTAGAACACTTAATCTTCCTCTTCATCCTGGTTGGGTGGTCTATAACAGATTCCTAGCAGGATATCTGCCTTGTTGGCCTTCCCCCCTCATCCTTACCTATAAGCACTCGACCTTATCATCAAAGTCGCTAAGCTCTATGCAATCGAAGCACTCCCTAACATACAGAGTGACCCCACCACCTCTCCTTCCTTGCCTAGCCCTTCTGAAGAGCTTATAGCCATCCATTGCAGCACTCCAGTTGTAAGAGTCATCCCACCATGTCTCTGTGATGGCAACTAAGTCATAGCTATCCTGATGCACAATGGCTTCCAGCTCCTCCTGTTTGTTGCCCATGCTGCGTGCATTGGCGTAGATGCACTTGAGCTGGGCTATTGGTTTCACCCCCAACCCTGGTGCATGACCCCTAGGCTCCTCTCTAATGAGCCTGGCTACATCCCCTTCCCCCTTTGAACCTAGTTTAACGCCCTCTCAATGAGCCCCACCAACTCATGTGCAAGAATCCTTTTCCCCCTTTGAGATAGGTGCACTCCATCAGCCGCCAGCAGGCCCAGTGCCAGATGATCTGCTCCATAACCTTCCCCAGCACTGAGGTCAGGCTGACAGAGCTGTAGTTCCCTGGATCCTCCTTCTGGCCCTTCTTGTAGATGGGTGTCACATTTGCTAACCTCCAGTCAACTGGGACCTCCCCGGTTAGCCAGGACTGCTGATAAATGATGGAGAGTGTCTTGGTGAGCACCTCTGCCAGCTTCCTCAGTACACTTGGGTGGATCCCATCTGGCCCCAGAGGCTTGCATGTGTCTAAGTGGTATAGCGGGTCGCTTACCATTTCCCCTTGGCTTATGGGGGCTTCATTCTGCTCCTCATCTCTGTCTTCCAGCTCAGGGAGCTGGATACCCCGAGAATAACTGGTCTTACTATTAAAGGCTGAGGCAAAGAAGGCATTAAGTACCTCAGCTTTTTCATCATCCTTTGTCACTATGTTTCCCCCCGCATCCAATAAAGGATGGAGATTCTCCTTAGCCCTACTTTTGTTGTTAATGTATTTATATAAACTTTTTAAATTGTCTTTTACAGCAGTAGACAGATTAAGTTCTAGCTGGGCTATGGCCCTTCTAATTTTCTCCCTTCATAACCTCACGACATCCTTGTAGTCCCCCTGAGTTGCCTGCCCCTTCTTCCAAAGGTCATAAACTCTCCTTTTTTTTCTGAGTTCCAGCCAAAGCTCCCTATTCAGCCAAGCCGGTCTTCTCCCCTGCCTGCTTGATTTATGGCACATGGGGACGGCCTGCTCCTGCACCTTTGAGACTTCCTTCTTTAATAACATCCAGCCTTCCTGGACTCCTTTGCCCTTCAGGACTGCCTCCCAAGGGACTCTGTCAACCAGGCCCCTAAACAGGCCAAAGTCTGCCCTCCGGAACGCCAAGGTAGCAGTTATGCTAAGCCCCATCCTTAATTCTCCAAGAATCAAAACCCCTATCATTTCATGATTGCTGTGCCCAAGATGGCCTCCAACCATCACATCACCCACAAGTTCTCTGTTTGCAAAAAATAGGTCCAGAGGGATGCCTTCCCTAGTTGGCTCCCTCACCATGTGTGTCAGGAAGTTATCTTCCACACACTCCAGGAACCTCCTAGACTGTTTTCTCTCCGATGTATTGTATTTCCAGCAGACATCTGGTAAGTTGAAGTCCCCCACGAGAACAAGGGCTAGCGATTGTGAGACTTCTGCCAGCTGCTTATAGAATATTTCATCTGCATATGTTTAATAGGGAAAGAAAGAAACAAAGTATAAAATCTGTCCTGGAGCATAGCGCATAGGGTTTTTTTGATAAATCAGGATTCCTTCTCTATTGCAAGTCTTTGAGATAAATTACTTGCTACTGCAACTCCTGTATCAAGCTACGATCCTTACCATATTTGTGATCCCCTCTATCCCCCTTTTCATTTGACCATCCAATAGCCAATCTGCCATTTTCTTGTGATCACAGTAAAGAGGGGTTTTAGGAATTTTTGTACCAATATCACCATGGAAACAAGATATGTGTATACATGTATGATTTTTCCTTGTCTAGAGTAAAAGCCTGCATTATCTGTACAAGCATATGGCTAACTCTTCTGCATAAGACGAGGGTGTCTCTTTCCTAGTCACTGCATGGAAAATTCAACCGCATTAATGTAGTTGCACATAACAAGCTGTAAAGTTGGTTTTATGAAGCCAATAATGCACATACAATACTTGAGGAATTCCTTTTGGTTTGGTTATATTTATTTTTCCAAACATTTTGTTTGAGAAAAAATGCGATTGCTATCTGCTGTTTCCTTATTTTTTGCAGGAAAGCAAAGGGTTGTTGATTTCCTCTCCCCTCCCTTCCTTCCTTCTTTCTGAAAGTACTGTACTCATCTGAAAAAAAGAGAACTAAATGATTGTTCCTGTTCTCTTTCTTAAGTCATTTGAAACACTGTCCCTGCTAGTTTTCTAAGTTTATTGCAATCTCTGCACAGGGGGGAGGGGAGAGAAAGATCGATTACCAACATGAGAGCAGGTAGAGAGTTTAGGGCAAGACTTGTTCCAGCTTCAGTAACTGGTAAGTTAAGTAAAAATGCTTTTATGAGTAACTCTTTAGAAGTGCAATATATATGTTATTTAATTAAGAAAAGGCATTTACCAGATGCACATTTAACTGATAAAACAATAATAACCATATGCATTGACAAGCAGTATATTTATGTTATAGATTTCTATAGCCTGTTTTTTAGATACTGGTTCTAATAGCATGTAGTTTAACCAGTGCAGACAAGAAAATGTTTTCCAGTGAGGCTGATAATATTCATAACATAATCTGCTGTGAATTTTGCATATAGGGCTTCTCCTAACAGAACCTTGTTACAGGCTTCACTAACATATCTTGAATGTTTTGTCAAGCTTCACTAGGGCATTGCTCAAATAAAGAGAGAAGCTGTGTCATATGCAAATTGATATATTTCATATATCATCTGCCACTACTGAAGTCTGCACCAACCTGTGCTATAGTGGGAGAATTACTAGTGAGTTTTTTTCCGTTCAAATGGTACTGTGTTTATGATTACATGTGTTTATCTTTACTCATCTGTGTATACAATTAGTCTAGGAAAAGTGACATTTAAGACATGCTAAGACAGTTCCAGGTTCTCACTTGAAAAAAAAAAAGAAAAATAAGTTCATGTTGCATAGTATGTAACAACACCAAAGTTGATTACCAGCATCAGTAATAGGATGGACTTAAATGCTGTCTGTTTATTTGTCATTGACGTTGTAGATACCAATAATATTTTTCATGTTGGGCATAAATGTATCAGAATGATCAGAAATGGTGCATAAAAGGAGTGATTGAATGTAAGAGTATGTTTCAAATACTGGAAGAGAAAATTCCCCCCACCCCCATGCTTTTATAAAAGCAGAGTGTAGAAGTGGGGGGAAGAATTAGGACAGGTGATCATTTCTCTGCAGAAGGAGAGCTTGGTCATCTTTTGACCCAGTATTCCTTTAAGCCATGGCTCTCTGAAGTGCAAGGTCCTCTACAGGATGCCTGGAGCCCAGACAGAGCAGCTCCAACTGGCAGGCAGGCATTCCAGAGAGATGGCAGGTGGCTCGAGCTGTCCCTCTCCCACTCCTGCTCCCACTCCCACCAGGGCACCTGGTGGGCACCTGCCCTGGGACAGCCCTCTGCTCCCACTCCTTGCTGAACCAACTAGTAGAATGGATTTTCTTCCCCCTCCATTTGGTGCCTTTCTGCAAGTTTTTCCATAGGAAGGAGCAATCTATCCCAAATTCAGCCCAATTTCTGGTTAAGTTGTAAATTCCCTTCGCTTTAAGAGCAGCACGTGGGTTCTGCCAAAGGAGGTGGAAATAACTTGTTTCTCAAACTCCGTAGCTTATTGTTGCAGCTCAGTCTAGTTTGGTACCAATTATTAGATTAACTTGGTGATACTTAACCCACAAAGAATTCTCTGCTAATAGCAAGAAAATGCCACATGTTGCCATGAAAACCACTTGCCACGTCTTTCGCTTGGGATACCTGGGTTTATGTTTTACATGACTAAATACTGATTCAAATTTAGTAGATGATTTGGACAGCTATTTTGACAGTTGTGTGTCATACATCTGGAAAAACACTTTTTACTTCAATTGAGAAGTAGAGGAGTCTCCTAAACATCCAAAAATATTTAAGCTCTGTATTTGTTTTGGTATTTTGCTCAAATTGCAGAGTGTTAGTCTGGATTGCAGTCACCTGGAAGTTTTGATCTGGTTAGCTCAGAAGTTCAGTTTACCATGTAGGTAAGAGCCATTTGCAGCATTTAGGTACAGATTTTGTTTTTTAAGATACTAAACACTAATGTATTATTGATTTAGACCATATATATGATAAATTATTTCTCTGAAAGATTGTCTGAAATACATAAGAATATATGTGTTCATATTCATAGTTGGTGGTCAAATGCAGTAAATGCTATTTTTAAATCCATTCCCCAATAATGAACACACAGAAAGAGCATTTTTAAAGGAATGCTTAATAATTTGACTGTAAAAAATAGACTTTGAATTTTGAACTTCATTCTTAGTTTTCAACTTTCAGGTTTATTTTTCCTTCAAATAATACATTCTTGCAATCATTTGGAGTTTATTTGTTTTCACATTGTATATTTTATTGCTAGGATAACTGTAACATGAATTAGTATAATGGTAATTTGTAACACAACTAATATCTTTCTCCAGGAGTCAGGAAGAGGAGATTTTTGGCTGCTGTGTTATCCTTATCCCACATTGCCAAGATATTTATAAGCAGAGAATGGTATAGTCTGAGGCCAGATTGAGTACAGATCCACTACCAACTTATGGCACAAATTAAATTTTTGTGAAATCAGTTTTCAGTTATTCACCTCAACATTATTTAAAAAAAATAATTGAAGCAATAAACCAAGAATAAAAAACAAGAATGAAAAGAGAGATGGTCTGTTTACTTTGCTTAAAGTCTTATTGCTGCTATTGCTAAAAGCCATATTTATGTCTATAGCATACATAAGTAAAAAGTCAGTCAATTCCCTCAGAATTCTTCAAAGCCATTATTTCCATTTTATTTGTTCTCAATTACAATGAAAATATGGACAGATTTTGCTTTTGTTCCAAAAAATAAAAACAAAACTACACCAATGATGGCAATGATATTCAGATTTTCATCCAGTAAAGAGGTCTAAGTTAATATTTATTGATTATTTAAAACATGCACTGAACTGCATGCTGGATGTCTGATTTTTCTTTATATCTATCTGGCAGGAACCAGTCCTTCTTGCCTGGTTTCTAAAATACTAATGATCCAAGGGAAAATATTATTTAATCTTTGTTTTAATTTCTTCCAAACTTAATACCTTTGTGACTTGTTTTTGTAAAACAAATGGTTTTATACTAGTGTTACCCTGATCTTAGTAAGCAAAATACAGCATTTTCCTTCTAAACCAACAATGCTTAATGCATTGTAAAGACTTCCACTGACACTGGAAGCAATTAAGCTAAGTAATCAAATTGTAAAAGAAATTATTTTAATGCTCTGGATGTTATGGGAAGAAATTGTGAATATTTGCATTTGTTTTCATTTTCACTACTTATTTCCTGCTTCATGTGTTAGAAAGACATATTATTAAATATTTGAATGAAAGATGAAAAAACTATTATTATTATTATTACTTTCTCTCCCCTCCTTCTTCTACTGTGAAAGCTAAAACACTGACACATTTTCATTCTACTTTGTGGATGTGCATGAATTCCTGTGTATGAATTTTGGTTTGATTTAAAAGAAAAAACTTAGGATAAAAAGTGTGTTTCCTGAAAACCTATTTTCCCCTTGCCAATATTCATAAAAAGTAAACCTGAATACATCCAACTTTCCAGATGCTTATGTTTATTAGAAACACCAGAATTCTGGGAACACTGAAAAACACAAATGGTCATTGAATCTGAAGGTTCATTTAATTACAAAAAGCTACAACCCAGTCTCATACACTGATAACACCACTTTTCTCTAACAAATTAGAGAATGCTGCAACTGATTTGAAATTGAAAGCAAGAAAGAAAGAAGGGTCATGCATTTTTAATTGTTATTCTTAGACCATGCTGTGCTACAAGGAATACTAATGCATGGCAATCAGGCATTAACCACACAGTACTCTGGAGGCCTGATGAAGAATAGAAACCACCTAATTTCTATGAATGGAAAGAATTTCACAGGGTGGTGTTCCCAGGATGGAGGAGCAGGTGTGAGGGCTCTGGGAAGGGAGCACATGGTTTACCCCTTATCAGGAAGCACCTTATTCTGACGCCAGGTGCTCTGATAAGTCACAAGCCTGTCGGCTGGGAGTGAGAAGACGACTTTCAGTTTTCCTCTTTCTCTTCCTCAACTGTGCAAAAGCCACTTATGCTTTAGGCTTCTCTGATCAGGGTTGCAGTGTAACTGTTAGACTCTTTTTGTAGCGATAAAAGACCTTTTGTTTTGTGGAGGGCTCTATGCTGGATCTGCTACTACTCTGGAAATGGTTAAAATCCAAAGGTTTCCTAAGTTCTTTGTAAATTGGAATGAGTGTCTCTTACTAGCATCCAATACGTTAGATTTAAACCTGCCACATTAACTCATTGTCCATGTTTCTTAGTTTTTTCTAGTCTTGTTTGGGTATCAATGAGATAAACACAGTGGTGTCCTAGGAATGGCACTGACCTCTAATTCTTTTGCTGTGTTTCCTATTGAACTTCTGTTCAGAGGGAAATTACTAAGTCACTACTGAGACTGCTTAATTGCAAATGAGTAATAGAGGTTAATAGGGATTAATTAGTCTTTTCAGCCAAGAAGCTTTTTCACTAAGAAGTCTGCTCAAACTTCAGCTGAACCCAAATTTATTAATCTTTCTGAAATGACTAGGAAAGCATAATCTTATAATTCATTTTAAGGAACTGGACACCAAGAGAAGTGTTCCGTAGCAGATACATTTTTCCTAATTCTGTCCATTTCTGGATGACATCCTCTTCTTTTAGTTTTTATAGGATATAGTATGTCTTACTGGAACACGATACCTACTACTTCAGCAACCCTCAGTTTTACTATTTTTGAACTGTGTGAAACAAAGAATTGAAAGTAAAATAAACACAGAAAGCAAAATCTTGGTCCTGCTGAAGACTAACAATACTCCCCAAGTTTATTTAAGTAAAACTAGACTATCATTAAAATTTAATCTGTTTTGGAGACTTTATACAAAAACTCTCCCATACAATCCTCTTCTCCAAGCATATGCACACATTTTACCTGGTACTTACCTGTTGCTTTACAGGTACAACACTCAGAAGGTGCAATTGCTTTCCCATACATTACCTGCTAATAGTGTGGGAGCCTGTCAGTGGACTGGCTTGAAGAACCAAGACTGAAGGTGGCCCTCAGCTACCCTTTAAGATAACAAAGAGGTGAGAGGAGACCAGACCATCTCTCTGGCCTCTATAGAGGTGATAACCACACTGGGACTACAGTAGGAAGGAAAGCCAATCTATTTCTTTTCTAAAGGTCATGAATGCCAGTGAAAGGTTTACTTTCAAAACAACATCCCAAGCAGAACAGAACGAGGGTCATGAAAGGGCACGCTTTTTTTGAACATTCTAATTCTGGGTGTTCTGCATAGATCCATTATTTGTTTTAAAATAATACTACTGCACAGCTCAAAACCCCTCTCTCTCCACTTCACTCTATAGTGTTTAATAATTGTGCTTTGTAGGTAGAAAGATTCTGTCCAAAGTGTTCTTTCAAGGACTTCAATATTACTATTTTACCACCAGATCCCTTCTTCTATTTATATTATTTATTTGTTCTTCAGTTCACCCTGTCTCTTATAATATCTGAATGGTGAGAAAAAAAATCCTAAAACTGCATTAGTGTAATTTTTTGGTATTCCAGAGGAAAAAATTATTTAATACATCAGATGCACTATTTAAATTTGAAGTGGCAGATATGTAAGTAGAGAGGAAACAGGGATGGAGTGACAGGACTTCTATCAACAGTGATTAAAATGACTCCACATGCTTTATAAAGGCAGAGGCAGATCCATGGTTCCAGCCTCTGACATAAGAGCTGTTTATCCATGTAAGAAAAGGAAAAATCTGTCTTACTGACATCACCTCATAACAGCCAAATCCTAAATTTTGTTCTCAACTACACCCCAGATTTTCCATAAAGATTTCAGTACAATGTGGATGATACCAGGGAGAGAACAACCTAGTTGCCATTACTGAAAATTGGTGGGACGAATCCCATGACCGGAGCCTGGCTATCGATGGCTACAGGCTGTTCAGCAGAGACAGGCAAGGAAGGAGGGGTGGAGCGGTTGCGCTCTACATCAAGAAATGGACAGAGTATGAAGACCTTTCTCTGAAGAATAGCCACGAGCAGGTTGAAAGCTTATGGGTAAGAATTACAGACCAAGACATCAAAAGGAACCTTGTGGTTGGTGTCTACTACAAGCCGCCTGATCAAAGGGAGCCTATTGATGAAGCCACCTAACTCCAGCTACAGGAGGCATTGCACTCCAGGCTCTCATCCTGCTGGGGGACTTCAACCACCCTGACATCTGCTGGAAAAGTAGCATGGCAAGCTAATTGGTGACATCAGGATTGGAGGCAGCCTGGGCTGCAGTGATCATGCACTGGTGGAGTTTGTAGTCCTGAGAGATATGGGAGAGGCAAAGAGTAAAGTCAGGACCCTGAATTTTAAGAAAGCAAACTTCCAGCTGTTCAAGGAGTTAGTCAGTGGGACCCCCTGGGAAACTGCCCTCAGGGACAAGGGAGCAGAACAGAAATGGCAGAACTTTAAGAACACTTTCCATAGAGTGCAAGAGCTCTCAATCCTCAGGTGTAATAAATCAGGAAAGGAAGGCAAAAGACGGGCATGGATGAGCTGAGACATGCTGGTCAAACTAAAGGGCAAGAAGGAAATGCACAGGCAGTGGAAGCAGGGACAGGTCTCCTGGGGAGAATATAGGAACATTGCCCGGTTGTGTAGGGATGGGGTCAGGAAAGGCTAAGGCACAGGTGGAGCTGAACTTGGCAAGGGATGCAAAGAATAACAAGAAGGGCTTCTACAGGTATGTCAATCAGAAAAGGAAAGTTAAAGAATGCGTACCCCCTCTGATGAACAAGAATGGTGACCTAGTATCAAAAGATGAGGAGAAGGCCGAGGTATTCAATACCATTTTTGCCTCAGTCTTCACTGGCAACCACTCTTCCCACACCTCTCAAGTGGATGGACCTCAGGGCAGGGACTGGGGGAACAAAGTCTCTCCCACTGTAAGAGAAGATCAGATTCGAGACCACCTGAGGAACCTGAACATCCATAAGTCTATGGGACCTGATGAGATGCATCCCAGAGCCCTGAGGGAATTGGTTGATGTAGTTGCCAAGCCACTTTCCATGATATCTGAAAAGTCATGGCAGTCAGGTGGTCCCTGGGGACAGGAAGAAGGGAAACATTGTGCCCATTTTTAAAAAGGGTAGAAAGGAAGACCCAGGGAACTACTGACCTGTCAGCCTCACCTCTGTGTCTGTGAAGATCATGGAACAGATCTTCCTAGAAGCTGTGCTAAGGCACATGGAGGACAGGGAGGTGATTCAAAACAGCCAGCATGGCTTCACCAAGGGCAAGTCCTGCCTGACCAACCTAGTGGCCTTCTATGATGAAGTGACTACACCAGTGGACAAGGGAAGAGCTATGGATGTCATCTATCTGGACTTCTGTAAGGCCTTTGGCACAGACTCCCACAACATCCTTCTCTCTAAATTGGAGAGAGATGCATTTGATGGGTAGACTGTTCGGTGGATGAGGAACTGGCTGGATGGTTGCATCCAGAGGGTAGTGGTCAATGGCTCGATGTCCAGATGGAGACTGGTGACAAGTGGTGTCCCTCAAGGGTCCGTATTGGGACCAATACTATTTAATATCTTCATCAATGACATAGACACTGGGATTGAGCACACCCACATCAAGTTTGCAGATGGCACCAAGTTGAGTGGTGCGGTTGACATGCCTGAGGGACGGGATGCCATCCAGAGGGCCCTGGACAAGCTGGAGAAGTAGGCCCGTGAGAACATCATGAAGTTTAACAAGGCCAAGTGCAAGTTCCTGCACCTTGGTTGGGGCAACCCCTGGTATGAATACATGCTGTGGGGTGAAGGGATTGAGAGCAGCCCTGCAGAGAAGGACCTGGGGGTACTGGTGAATGAAAAGCTGGACACGAGCCAACAATATGCGATTGCAGCCCAGAAGGCCAACCATTTCCTGGGCTGCATCAAAAGAAGCGTAGCCAGCAGGTCGAGGTAGGTGATTCTGCCCCTCTATTCCCCTCTGGTGAGACCCCACCTGGAGTACTGCATCCAGCTCTGGGGTCCTCAGCACAGGAAAGACATGGTACTGTTGGAGCAGGTCCAGAGGAGGCCACAAAAATGATCAGAGGGATGGAACACCTCTCCTATGAGGAAAGGCAGAGACAGTTGGGGTTGTTCAGCCTGGAGAAGAGAAGGCTGTGGGGAGACCTTATTGCAGCCTTTCAGTACTTAAAGGGAGCTTATAAGAAAGATGGGGACAAACATTTTAGCAGAGCCTGTAGCGATAGGACAAGGGGTAATGGTTTTAAACTAAAGGAGGGTAGATTTAGACTGGATATAAGGAAGAATTTTTTTACAATGAGGGTGGTGAAACACTGGAACAGGTTGCCCAGAGAGATGGTAGATGCCCCATCCCTGGAAACATTCAAGGTTAGGTTGGACAGAGCTCTGAGCAACCTGATCTAGTTGAAGATGTCCCTGCCCAAGGCAGGGGGGTTGGACTAGATGATCTTTAATGTCCCTTCCAAGTGAAACTATTCTGATTCTATGATTCTATGAATTAGGACAGTTACTTAGGATAAATTACTGCTATTGTTTAATTGAGTAATTAACTGAGTTTGCCAACCCATCATTGAGTCTAATAAGTAGAGAGGGCAGGATCAAATTGCATTTCCACCCAGTCTACTGGTACCAGTTAAGATTTGTACATTTGAAGTTCTGCTACTGTATGTGCTCCTGATGTTACCATCCTGGCAAATCTGGTCTTGTCAGTGCTGAAGTCTGGGCAGGGTCTGGAAACTCAGTATACCTATGTGCAAATGGGGACCCAGTCCTGTAAGAATATTTATATGAAACAGAATATACACTAATGGCATTGCATTCAGTGTAAAATATAACAGTCATGAAGTTATGCAATATAATTGAAAGTTCATTGCTTGTTGCATCTGTCTACTGTGTCATGTTAAGCTGCTTAAACATTTCAGATTTTTTAATCAGTTAAGATTCTTAGGTATGTAATTGTATGATTTCCATTAAGTTTGTCTGCAGAGGTTACCATTTGTTAATATATTGTCTCAGGATATAAGGTAATTTTTTCCATATTTATACAACAAATTTGTCAAAAGTATCAAATTTTGGTCATGGCATAGATGGGATCATATCTCATTGGACAACAACCCGTAACAAATTACAAGGAAATTTGTGAAGGATTAGTTTCAGAAATAATTGGAAGTCTTTTCATAAGCCTTAGTGAACTCTGAATTATGCCCTAGGAAGAGTTAACCAAGGTTATCAGTTTTACTTTACCAAGCATTTGCTGAGAAAAAAGCGTTTGTTGTTGGAAGGAAGGTTTTATCCTGAAGCCTGATATCAGCAGATGAAGGTAATTTCCCAGGGAGAAGTGAAAAGGCACCAAGCTCCTCAGTATTATCATACTAATGTAAGAAGAGAAAAACCTGATCTGGTCCACTTCTCATTTACAGTCATTCCAGATAATTTTAATGAACAACTGTTTACTTGTTTCCAATTCCAATTCTATTAATGATGGTAATCCAAAAGGGGAAGAGAATTACCTTTATCATGCTAGCATTCTCCATTTCAGCAGACATATCTGTCTCATAAAAGGTATGGGACAAGAAGTCTTATCTCAGAAGACAATTAAGCTGATGATTAAATCATGGACTTCATTTGACACAAGGTCTACATGCATGTGAGAGAGAGAAAACAAATGTTTGTAGAAGTGGTATTGGAAAAGATCTGACTAAACTCCACAGTCTATTATTCCCATCTTAGGCCTGTTTTTTTTTAAAGACTCCCCAACATTTGTGTCACCCTAATCAGTATCCGCACTCATTAATTTTGAATACTTTCCCTAAATCCATGTTTATTTTTGCAAGGTAGTCCAAATTTCTGCCTTCTCCCAGCTCCGCACTGTAGCAGAGAAAGTGCTATCTTCACTTAAAATGTAAATAATCTTTTAGGTTCACTTCAAATAATGTAGCATAAAGACTTCAAGGCTGATTTGGGTATATTAACATATACCTAGTTTATATATAACGTATACTCAGTTTATATACTCAGCTTGAGTATATTAACATACACTCAGTATGTGTTAATGGAGTCCATTTTTCAAATTTGTGTGCGTGAAATGTTGCTATTGATGCCTGAAGAACATGGATTGAAAACTCACCTTGCACAGGCTTCACTAAAGAATAAGAGAATAGGGTTGACACTGATTTTAGAGAAGTTCTGGTATGGATTTGAACATGATGTTTTACCTCCTCTAATGACTATAGTCACTCAAGCCTAGAGTAAATAAAATGCCTTAATTTGATAAAAACTGTACAAATAACCCATTATCAAATAACAATGACAGTTTGAACTAATATCTAGAGAGCCTAGTATTGAAATAACTCTAAATCTTTTGAGCACATTTACAGCTTCTGCATAATTCACCAAGGCAGCACCTACAAACAAAAATCTGACTGTACAAATGACAAGCAGATGCATGGATTTTACATATATAGAACATTATCATCTAGTCCAACTTCTTACTCAAGACAGGTCATAAAACCAGGAAAACAGACAAGATACACTTGAAAACTAGAGGTGGAAAAAAAATCCACTTGATTATTTTCCAATTCTCTGAAATTATGAAACTCCCAATAGAAAGGGAAATGGGGAATGGCAACATTATCGTGGGACTTCAGTCACACACAGGAGGCAGCATGAAAGAAGACACAAAAACAAGTGGAAGAGAAAGAAAAAAGGGGCTTATGGAGGGCTCATGTTGCCATTGAAGGAAACTAGCAGGGAAGATTGATCAGATAGTGTACTAACTGAAAATACTTGGTTACCAGGGATGGATGAATTCATTTTTGTACAGGTATTCCTGGCATTTTCAAAGTCTGAGAAATACCTGAAAGCAGTGTATATTCAGTAGGGAACACTGCTTTGCTGCTGAAATGAGATGAATTCAGCACAGTGAAGCCCCTTTGGTCAGATCCCGAGACTGATGCAAGTTCTGCATAAATAGTGACTGAGTGAAAACAAAATAAAGACTTTGGTGTTTAGTTCAACAGCTGTATGACTGAATAAATTTAAAACCAAAAACTATACTGAAGGGAGAACTGAATGAAGAAGATCCCATTAAACCTATTAAGACAAGCATAACCACCTCTATAATAAGAGTTTAGAAAAGTCAGTGACTGAAAAAAAATCTGGTTGTTCAATAAGGCTGGAGCTCTCTAAGTGCTCAACTTCAGCTCAAGAAATGTAATAGTGTGTCATTTGTCACTGATCCTCACCACATCCTATGGCGAAACAGCTGTTAGATTTCATTCTTTCCTTATAGATGCCAATATTTCAGGCCTCAAGAGGAGAGCAGAAATGTACTCTTAGAGCACAGTTTCTACAGTCTTATATGTTCATTAAAACACAGAATGTCTCTTCCAGATAAGAGCAGCTGTTCAGCCTATTCAGCCACTTTTAGCCTTCCTACACTTTCCTCTGTTTCATCTTATTTTGAAACAGAAAACACAAGTGCAAACCTCATAATAAAGTAGCCTGTTTGTCAGAGGGTATATATCACTTTCACTCACCTTGGTCTCATTTCAGTTTTTACCACTGTGTTGCCCAAGAGCAAAATCAGAACAGTAGTAATCAGTGTTTAAGCTGGAACAACTTCATAACCTCCCATTTTTATTGCTGAGCTTATATTTATTCTATAGATAGAAGGCACTTTCATACTGGAAACAGAACCTTGGTTCTATTGAAGTCTAAAGAAATTTTGCTGTTGACATAAGTACGGAATATTAACTGGGGACTATAAGAATGTGTATGCTTGTAGAGTGAATAGCGTGATTTACGTACTTTTAAAAAATCCTTTGTAGAAATACGATGAGTGGAAATGAGAAAGTAAATGATGATTTATATTCTGTGTTAAACTCTCTTCCCTTTTTATGGAAGTTAACTCAACAATATTATTAGCTGCTGCATAGATATTCTATTTTGGAAATACCTCAACAAGTATCTAAAATCACTGCAGCCTTTCTTTTTTAAAAGGGCAGGGTTATTTGTGGTTCTATTTTTCAAAATAGTGTATTTCCAAATATACTTATTCACATGAAGAAAGAAACTGTGAGGATGCTTGTCCGTTCTAAAGAAATTAACTTTTTAATAAGCTCTGGAGTGCTATGTTTAGGGATTTTTTTTTTATGATTAAGTACCAACATAACATGGAAACATCTATCTCAGTGAGGTTTCCAGACCAAGTTTTCAAAACTGAAAAGCTGAATTACTGCTGATAAAAGCTAGAATTTTAATGTCTATCCAGGTTTAAACTAAATGTTTAGAATCACACACCACTGCACTAGATAACATTCCATCTTAAATAACTAGGTGCTGGAGAGAGAAAGAAAGAAATTTTAAAGTTCATATACAAGAAAGACAAAAGGTCCCTAGGAGATATTTAATTTAAAAATCCTTCACTTCACCCCCCCTTATTTATTGTTGAGTATTAAAATGAGATCATCTACTCCAGAGTCAGACAGAACAAAATTAATGGGGAACTGTGCTATTAAAAGCTTTAAAGTTATCTACTGAAGTTATTTAAAGAAGGGACTGCTCCTTAACTATTTCTCGCATGGTGGTCAAATCTGCAGTCTCTTCTATGGTTTCCTCAGGACTCACATTTTTATGGAATTAGGTTCTGATTAATGTGAAGATCATGCCTCCATTCAAATTAGCAAGGGTTTGCTACCAACATGAAAGGAGATGAGAAGAAAGGCTAGATTTAATCTTTCCTCGATTAATTTCTACATCATGGGGCTTGGCAGTTTGAAGGGGAAAAAAAGCAGCAAGCTGATCCATATTTAGACTGTAAATCTGTACTTTCCCGCCTCTTTTAAGTGCTCTTTTGTCAGATTATACAGCACCTCTCTGACTGAGCTGGTCACTGACTGTTTAAACAATTTCCCTTGTAGGCTTGGTCCCATGATGTATGTAACCATGGACAGTGGAATAAAACCATATGCTCAGTGAAAGCAACCAAAGGTTAGTAGTGCAAGGAAATTATTTATTTGTAGTAATTTCAAGCAGCTCTACAGCCTCTGCCATAACTCCATGTTCCAGATAGACTGAAATTTTGCATAAAACAGGCTGTGGAAGAAAGGAGAAACCAGCAGCCAAGAAACAAGAGAGCAATTAGACACAACTCACTGTCACTTCTGTGTATTTTTGGCAGCATTTCAATACCCTAAGAAAGCCAGTAAATAACATAGCTGGGTTCTCAATTGCTATGGGCTTTCTGAATCATTTTATACTCATTTTGCCAGGAAAGAATCAGATACGCAAGATGAAAGACATTTGAAGGACAGGCCCATACTTTGAAGGGAAGATTTTGGTCTACAGGCATATTTTATGTTCAAATTGTGTAAGTTTAACATTGCTCAGGATTAATTTTTAAGAACTTTTGTTTCCTTTTTGGAAAGAAGTGGAGTCTTTTTTGGTATTGAGAGGTTTCCCTTCCCCTTCTCCCTTTTTACTAAGTCAATCCTTTGTACCCAAAGAGTCTTCAAGATCTAACTGTTCCTTATTTTTCCCAGGGAGTTAGGGTGACAAGCAAACATAACAAAATGCATACTCCCTAATAATCCTCTCTGATGGAACACACATGCACACATGTTTATATATATTATATATACATACACACACTACTGCCAATTAATGAGCTAGGAACTGAAAGTCACATCCTGGTGCATCCGTAGAGAGCCAAGGCAAAAGGTAGAAGCCTTATTTAAGATGAACCAAAATTCATAATCAATATTTTAGATGAACCCCAAATTCAGGAGAAGCTCTCTGTACAATCAGTGGAATATAAAATTTTGCCAGAGGACAATTATTAATCTGCCTTGTCACACTGTACCATAGAAAGGATCAAAGCATTCTTAGATGCCAGTTACTCTGGAGACCTGAGGGGTGGTTGACATTAATTGTATACATAGTTTTAAAGTGGGGGTTTTGCTCACCTGTTTAGAAACAAACAAAAAAATGCCTAGATTATGTCTATAAAACTGAAAGTAATTCAGAGAGTGGTCAAAAACCTTTCCTCCCCCAAATCTGCCAGGTGAATATCTCTGGGATTAAAACAAAGAAAACTAATTAATCTATGATTTCTTATTACAATACAAAGTGAGAGAAGCCAGGAAACACGACGCAAACCCTGATGGTACACAGTGTCCTTAGATCACTTGGCCATTGTTTTCTCTCTCAGCAGCACATGTTAATGATACAAAGAAGTTTAAAATTTTTTGGCTTTGACTTTTCATGTCACAGCCATAATAAATGTGCACATTATTGTTTGTATTGTCATATCCTTTAGATGCACCACCAATTTCTAGAGCCTGTGCATGTACAGCCAAGGATAGGATTTTGCCCACAAATAGACTGGCTGAATTAAATTAAGCAGAAACATTGCCATACAGATTCATCTGCTAAGTAGTGTGTCACAGTACAGCATGTTTATGTTGCAAAGATGTTGTATGGGTCAAACTTGATTTAAACCACCAATTCTACCCCACAGGAAGACCAAAGCTTCTTTGTTCTCCGCTAGCCAATTTAATTCTGCTTTAAAAGGCATTTGTCTTATATGGGCTTAAGACATCCTTAGCTGCATTTAATTAAAAAACCAATAACCTCCAAAACAATAAACTAGACAATAGAATGTTATCTCCAGGAGAACAGGAAGGAAAAAAGCGATTTGGGGGGGGTTTTGTTTGTTTTAAGGAATTTGGGCAACACAGAAAAAAATTAATATGATGAAGGATGAAGAAATGAGTTTTAATGTGGACAGTAGATGAGCCTTTCCCTTTTCCTGCTGCCTGCAGCTGCTGAGCCCTGTTACAAAGCCACACAGAATGAATCCATTTGGTGAAGAATTCAGACCACACTTCTCACATTTCCACTATGGCCCTCCTCCTCATGGAGACATTGAAACTTTTATGGGGTCCTTGGAAGGAGGGTCTCGGAAACGGAAGAGCATACCAACAAAAATGCCGCCTCCTATCGCTTTTGAGGGTTCCTCATCACCACCAGACAGACCTGAAGATTACAATGATATAGGCTCTTCCAGTCTCCCCTTGGTGTTTCAACAGCCAGCGCAGCCCAAATACAGTTCCCAGATGATCGACCTCTGCAACTTTGGTTTTCAGTTCTACAGAACTCTGGAGCACTTTGGAGCCAAGCCCATTAAGCAAGAACCAGTGAAGCCTAAGATGGCATGTCCCAGGAGCCCAGCATTCATACAGGCTCCTTATCCTTATTGTCCTAAAGTCCATCCTGGCTTAATGTTTCCTTTTATTGTGCCCCCAAACTTTCATTTCAGGAACCCCTTTCAAATGAAAAGGCCTCCAGAGCCACCCTTCAGGAGGGCTGAAGTAAGAGGAAGTGGTGAAAATAAACAGAAAGTGGAAAGAGTAGATGTCAACTTTCAGATAGACGACAGCTACTATGTTGATGTGGGGGGTGAACAGAAACGCTGGCAATGTCCCATGTGTGAGAAGTCCTATACATCCAAGTACAATTTGGTCACCCATATCTTGGGGCACAGCGGCATTAAGCCACATGCTTGCAACCGATGTGGCAAACTTTTCAAGCAACTGAGCCACTTGCACACACATATGTTGACACACCAGGGCACTAGGCCACATAAGTGCCAGGTATGCCACAAGGCTTTCACTCAAGCCAGTCACCTTAAGAGACACATGATGCAACACAGTGACATCAAGCCTTACAACTGCAGGATCTGTGGCAGAGGTTTTGCCTATCCCAGCGAGCTGAAAACACACGAGTCTAAGCACGAGAGTGGCCGAGAGAACATTTGTGTTGAGTGTGGTCTGGACTTCTCAACCTTGGCCCAGCTGAAGAGACACTTAACAACCCACCGTGGCCCTATACAGTACAGTTGCACTGAATGTGATAAGACCTTCCAGTACCCGAGTCAGCTGCAAAACCACATGATGAAGCACAAAGACATCCGTCCATATATCTGCACTGAATGCGGCATGGAGTTTGTGCAGCCTCACCATCTCAAACAACACTCCCTAACTCACAAGGTAAGCCATCATGAGTTGCACTGTCACCTTACATCGGAAGGTAGCACAAGGATCACAGACTACTAAAGATACACATACCTCCTTGGAAAGAAGGTAGTCTATAAAGCCTCATGCTGGCCCTTTGCCAGTGGGAGAATTTTATGCAGAGCATAAGCCCCAGCAGCACTGGCAATACTAGAAGCTAGATGTCTCTGTCAGTCTTAAGAAATTATATGCAAAAATGTTTTGTTATAAGCAGGAATTAAATTAAAATACCTGTATTACTTCCCAAAATTGTATTCACATCTCTATTTCTGGGTTTTATCTTCAGAATGACCTTCTGTAAAATAATATAATTTTGTAGAGCTACCCCCCCTGAAATTTTAAAATAAATTTTCTACTGAAAAACAGATCTATTGCTTTGCTTCCCTTAACTGGGAAGTAGGTGGATATGCAGTAGGCTGTATGTATGCAGCAAAAGAAAGTATATTATTACTCATCAGAATTTGAAGAATCATTATAATGAGATATTTAGGGAAAAAAACGACCTAAGAAAAATTCCTCTTTGTTCATAAGCTATCCAGAATGACAGTTAATAAAATTGGACAAGCAGGACCATAATCCCAGCCAATTCGTATCAAGTGGCAGTCTTGCCTGCAGTAATGATAGCAGTGTCAGTTTTGACTAGGGGCAGGCTTCGGAACACATCCAAAAGGATCACTTTAAAAAATAGGAAAAATATGTGTGTTCCATTCATCAATGTCTGAAATTAGTTTATCCACCTTTACAACAATAATATTAAGACAAGTCAAAAACCCCATTTTTAATAAAAATTTGCTTCCAGTCTTGCATATTTTTTCCTTTAGCACTTGAACTTTGGCTTTCATATGAAAAACAGAAAGCTACAGCATTTTAGTCTAATAGACACATTTTCTTTTAAAAAACAACAACCTCTACTTCCACATTTGCTTGTTCTTCCCTACTTCCTTGTACTTCCCCTGTTATAATTTCTGCTCTTTCTGGAGATTCCCTGGTCTTTGGATTTACCATGCAAAATTCTACTAATTCAAAACTTGATAGTTTTTTGTCATAGGAAATGCAATGCCCTTGAGCCTTTAGAGAGCTTCTGCTTCTTTGTCCACAGCTGCAGCTGTGAACATAACAGTACTTAGCTGCTGAAATGTAGCCTCACATCAGATAAGCAGACACTTAGAGTTGCTGTTGGTGTTCACAGTTCAAGCTTTGCAATTAACCATGAAAACCACTTACTGGTACAAATGTAGAGATTGTTTCAAGTCATCTTTGTAATGGGGGCCTGCAGGAGGAGTAATTGCTCTTGGCACTTCGCTAGTAAATCCTTGTTACCTTCAGCAAGTTATACTCAAATTCTTAAAGTGTTTAGTGGTAAATTCATTGATTTTCATAGCATCTGAATGTCTTTTTGAGGAGCTGGCAGTTAGACCACATGGGTGTGACCAAGAATATTGAATTATGCATTACTAAATTGACCATATGGCATACAGGGTGCTAGAAATGCTCTGTAAACACCAGATAAAATAGGGTCACTCCATTAGAGTTAGTGCAAGTCCCACTAAGAGTAAATAGTATTTTCTCTTCTTTGAATGTAACATGTACGGCATTATTTGGTGGCATTGCTTGAATACTTGTCATTTATTTCAGATTATTTTCTATAGCTTTCTTCAAAACAGGGACAGGTCTTTTTTAGGATCCAATGATGCTCATTTACCATAGGCAGGCACTACTTTAGTCTCTTAACTGGTTAGCTTTTATTCTTGCTCAATAAGTGTACACATTTGACCAATATTTTACATAAGCAGCAAAGTAGGACAGAGAAGCTCTGCTACTGTGTCTCACTGATCTGTAAACTTACTGATGGAAACAAAACTCATTATTACATTAAGCTTACATTTTGTTTTCCCTCTATACTTCTCAGATTCTTGTAAGAATTTGCCAAGAAAAAATACATAAGTATCTATTACTTTAGCAAATTATGTTAAAAGCAAAATAATTTATTACTTGCTTTGATATTGCAGAATGAATAATTCATATATTGCTGTAGTGAAGATGAAATTATCTAGAAAATATTCCATCTACAGAATTTTCTGATTTTTTTTTCTTTTCTTACAGGGTGTGAAAGAGCACAAATGTAGAATTTGTGGCCGGGAGTTTACTCTGCTGGCCAACATGAAGCGACATGTCCTGATCCACACCAATATCAGAGCCTATCAATGCCATTTGTGTTTCAAGAGCTTTGTGCAAAAGCAAACTCTCAAGGCCCACATGATTGTTCACTCTGATGTTAAACCCTTTAAATGCAAGGTAAGTGTATCTCCTTTGGTGGCAGAGGCATAAACCCACCGGATATTTCTGGTGATACGGTAGAATTATTAAAACAAGACTTGTTAACACATTCTACAGTTGTATTTAAATTAGCATAAAACAGTCTAGTTTCCTTTCTTCATCCACATTCTGCTTAAGTAGCACAAAATAATGGAGGCAAATATCTGTAATTTACTCCCTTCCCCTTCAATATAAGTAACTTTCAGCCTCAAATATTTTTTTCCACTTAGTGAGAATTTAAATGCTCTGCAGTTTGAGGACAATAAAGATACCTGACATTTGCTTAGTATAGCCATCCAAACAGAAGTCTAAGTGCTTAATAGCTTGAGACACTGACTAAACACATAGACCATGGAAAAGCAGCAGCCACGACTTCACATGGTGATGCTATGCAACAGATCAGGGAAGGACTCAAAGAAAGCCACAGCAAAACTGAACTGCAGAAGGGATTTGAATCAGCCAAATGTAATTACCAGACTGAAACTCAGGGCAGGACATCAGTATCCTAACAAAACAGCCTCTGAGACCATCTGGCCTCTTTAGAATCCTCTGGGAATTCCAGTTTGCTACCTCCCTCCAGCACATTGGAGGCTGACATTCCCTTTCCATCCTCTCTTCCCCCCATAAACTTTTGAGGTTTTGGCTTTCTTGACTGTGCTCATCTCTAATGTCTTCCTTATGAATGTTTACATTCTTATTCAGTATTAGACACTACATCTGTTCCTTTTGCTGCCTATCTGGTTCATTATTGTAGTCATACCTTGTGAAGTCAAAGCCTGTATGTTTTATTCCCACTTTGATCTGCTCTAAGCAGGCTATTTATTGACCATATATGATTATATACATTTTCCTTTTCTGGGTTAAGTATAGGTGACCCATCCACCTTGGTAAAGACCAGTGATAATTGTCTTTTTGGCAGGAATGGTGACACATCATGATACTGAGTCCCAATTTGTCCCTACTTACTTTCGCCCTCATTATCACAAGCTTTTGTTGCCCTCAACAGCTCCAGGCGGGTCCAGCTCCCGCCTTAGATAGATAGAGAGGAACAGTCAGTTTATTTATAAATCATCATATAACATATTTACAATACATCAAACATTAAGATCTTACAATGTTTCTTACTTTACTAGCAAACATATGCATAATGTCCACTGAAGAGAACAGTGCTCAATTCAATAATCGACAAGCTAACTTTTCCTGCTGGGAACTAGAGAGTCTGTGTTCTTTCAATAATTTGTAGTTGCCCTGATACCATTTTCCATGTGCGCCTAGCAGAAATCCCATAAATGTAATGACATTAACATTAGTCAGTTCCTGCACTTGATCTTTTAGGTGTTGGTATTTCTTAACATTTTCCACCGCTGCATCCACCAAAGATGTTAATTTAATTTCATACCTAACTGTGATGTCGACAACCAGGGCTTGGTCTCCTTTAAAAAATACCAGGTCCGGTTTATATAGTTAATCCTGTACATCTCTCAGCAGTGGCTCTTGGAATACTACCCAGTCCTTCTTTTTCGCCTCCTCAGCCAACAATTCACATAAGTGATTGTGCTTTTAATCCTGGCATCCTGTACCACTGGGCAGGATCCAATAATATGTGTGCAGGACTCATTCTCCACTTGACAGTGTCGACAAGATTTAATTTGACTTTCCTGTCTACCCCTTGTTAAAAATTCTCTTGTTGGGTAGACATTGGCTCTCAACTGCGGTGATGAGCTTTCTGTGGTGAATGCCCCTATAAAACTCTAACCAGTTGTTACTGATCTTATCCTTCTCGAAGCTGGAAATACCATGGCCCTGGGAAACCAACTTGGTCCAGTTTGCAAATTCCTGTTTTCTCCAGTTACAGGGCCTCAGAAAGACGATTTATGGAGCATGTATCTCCTATTCTGAGACTGGTTCCTCACTGCTGGGCTTCTCGGATATCACCATTGCTGTTTTTGGGTCCCAGATGGATGGAACTTTTCCCTTATCCCCTCCTGCTGCAATCCATAGTTTTTCACTTTCTCAAGTCCCTCTTCTCAAGCCACCGCTCATATTATCTTGTCCGAAGACTGCACAATTCTGTGTAGCTTTCGGACCTGCACACTGGGAATCAGTCCCAAGAGCCTGGTGATACCTAGTCCTCCATCCCGAGTGCTGGAATATAGGATGGCATCACACATACTTACTGGGAGATATAGCCATTCCTTGATGGCCACTCAAATTGCCAAATCAAGGGTTCCCAGGCTTTCATGTCAGCCTGGTCTGCCAAGTAGATCAATTGTGGGATAGCATATCCTTTCAAGATGTCCACCTTCTGAAATGGCTTTAAAGCAGCCTTCCCAATCCACTGTAACCAATCCTTTACTTTCTCCAGTAGTTCTGGTTTTGATATTCCTCTCCATGGGTCTATGCGTAGGCCCAGGTATTTCTCAGAACTCCTGGGTTCAATCATATTAAGGAGAGTGCCATTAATCATCCATGCTGGACAGCCATTGATGGTATATGAGTCTTTTGTTGGCTGAATGTAAAAGCCGTGGCACTTTTCTCCCTGGGTCTTGAGGCCAGTAAGATTGCAAAAGACCTCCAATATTTCAATATTTTTCTGCACCCCTTCCCAAGAACTGCTTAACAGAACCAAGTAATCCGCGTAAGCTATAGTTGTTATATTCTTCGAGCAGTGTTGGAACCCACTTTCTTCTTCCTCCAACTTGCACAGCAGAGGGTCCACAGATAAACTGAATAATATTGGGGACATTGGATTGCGCTGTTTTACACCAAGCCAAATCCCAGTGGGATCCGACTGTTCATTCTTCAAATCGATTCGGGTGGTGACATAATATAAGTTAGTAATCAGGGCGATAATATGACTATCCGTGCCCTTCTACTTAAGAGCCAAAACGATGTGAGAATGGCTCATGGTGTTGAAGGCTTTTGCTAGATCAACAAAGACTACCTCCAGGGGTTGATGTTCCCTTTTAGCATTGCAAATCAAAAGCTGTAATAATTTTAGATTTTCTGAACATCCTGCTGACCTTATAAACCCCCTTTGGCTGGGATTAATGGGGCATGCCTTAGTCAGCCTTGGTCTGTGATATATAAGTATGGAGTGGCGTGTATTACCCAGTTTATGTCTAAGTAACTGAAGATTGATCTGGAAGCAATTTCTAGAACTCTTTCATCCAACATCTTTATGGAAATAAATATTTTCTTAAAAGGAGTATTTCACTGAGAAGCAAAATTAGATGAAAAATTTTAAATGGAATTATTTTATCTTGAAAAATTTAGAACTTCAAAATGTCATAGGAAAATATGGCTTTCAGTGATAGTTTTAATAGGAAAATGTCAAAATGAATCTTTTTTTATTTCTCATTTTGCTTTGATAACTTTGAAACATTTCACTTTGAAAAAATAAAAGCAAAGCCAGGAACTGGAGTACCAACAGTATGTTTTCCAGCCAGTAACAAAAGCTCTACAGGAGCACTTGTTTATCTTATTTTTTTACTTCTCTGTCCCCACCCAGTGTTCCTAGGAGGAAAGAAACAAGTAAACACAATGAAACAGTATCTCCTATGGCTGAAGGTGTTGAATCAACATCAGTGCCCCTGAACAGAGTGGAGATCCTAACTATAAGCAAAGGGAGAATCGGGAATTGCTCTTTGGCATTAGGAACATCCCTTGCCTCTCTGGCAGAGCCCTTGAAAGACTTGAGCAAGTATTTCTGGCTGGTATTCAGAGGGTTAAGGCAATGACCAGATAGTAGCCTTTTGGCACCAAGCTCCTCCTCAGCAGAAGGAAGGATATAGCTGTATGAACAGCCTGCTTAACAATGGCTCACATGTCCCCTGGGAACTGCCTGCAAATAGATTTCATCTTGCTTTCTCTTGTACTTTTCAAAGCTTCCTGTTTTCTCACGGTCCTTTTGGGCAGTTTACAGTCTTTCTCCCTCTCCTCCTCTCTTTGAGGAAAGGAACACCCTTCTTCTGAATCCTGAAGAAAAAAAAGAAAAAAGAAGAAGAATGCAAGGGAAAGAGCACAGCAGTAGCTAATCACAGCTAAGCACAGACTATCTGAAATGAGGGAGTAGCAGCTGTCCCTTCTGTTTCCTTATCCAGTTGCAGCCTGGATCTGTGTTTGATTTTTGTCTGAAGAGTGAACTTCTCTGTAGCTTTTAAAAGCCTGAGCCCATGCTTCCTTGTTTATTTCTGTTTTAAACAAAAGCACTGAAGAGTTCTGAAGGAGTTGCACTAACTGGTGCAATAGTGCTAATTCTGATTTGAAGAGGAAGCTCCTATGAAATTTATAGTTGCTTTTAGTGCTGAAGTCTAATAATAATGTAATAAAGAATGCAATGAAGTTTTCTCCAGCCTAGCAAAATGCACTTTGCAGCAGATGTTTTGAATGCCATTTTTTCTATCTAAAGTCACGGGTTTAGATCAGGAGTCAAACCCAAAGAAAATGTGAGAGATAAGTACTTTTGGAAGAAGCAAAACAGACTGACAAATCTAGAAGGATGATACTTCATGCTTAGGAAGACAAAATCTAATGTTGAACTAATTCAGCTTTTCTAGCAAACTGTACTGAAGTCCGTTTCACCAGCCAGTGCATCAAAGTGTGTTCAGCAGACTTGCAGCTGAGGTCTTTCTCTTCAGGGCTTGAATTTAATCCTGTCTAAACTAGAGAGCCTGACAAAAGGTCTACAAGTAAACCATGTCATTCCTGCTATCCCAAGATCTCTTGCATGAGTTTTGCATCTCCCAAAGTGCTAAGGTGCTCCGTGGCGACTTCTGCTGGGGGTCCCTCCCATGCAACTGGCTCTGGGTCATCTTTCACACTGCTCATCAGTGCTCACACCCCTGTCCTGTCACAGAAGATGATCTTATACACCTTCCTAGTCTGCAGACTCAGGCTGTTGTTTAAGCACTAGCTGTGAACTCCAGCTAGCTCTGAGTTGCCATCTTTCAGCATGTGAGCCTGAAACCTGCTCCCTTTGCCCCATGATTCAGAAATCATGGACATTCATCTGAAACTTGTCTTGTGCCTTTTGAAAGGGACATCTTTCACACAGAGCCATGGTTCTGAAAAAAACAGTTTTCATATCGCCATTTCTTTCATTTTCCTGCCAGTCTGGTACTTTTTCCTCATGTCCCCAGAAGAGATTTCAGGATAGGAACACATTACACATCCCTAAGCCTGTACATGACTTTGGGAAATGGAAACCTACCCCCTTTATTCAGAGGCACAAAGCTTTTATGCTGTAAGGAACTATCCTTTAGGAAGTCCCTTCTCTTTTGATTATGAAGAAAGAGAAATAAATGTTGCCTTGTCAGAAATAAAAACCCCATTCATTTCACTGAATATAAGTCATCTGGCAGATTAGCTTTCTTTGAATGCAAAAGAGAGACAGTCCTCTTTCCTAAGTGGATGGATGACCCTTGGAATCTGATATCTTACTTTTACAAAAATAACTCATTTTCAGTGGCTATTCTTTTTTCTTTTTCTTTTTTCACTTTGCTGATAAATTTATTTGCTAGAATGTTCATTTTAGCAAAATCACAGAGAGTAAATCACAGAAGAGCACTAATGTAGTGGAAGTAAATATTTTTTTTAAAAGAAAGTTAATATTTCCAGACTTTTCGTTTCTGCAACATTGACTCAGCTCTAGCTCTTATTTAAAAACAATACCACCTCAAATTTTTATATTAGTGAACTGCTTCCATTTTCCCTCAAGAGATGGTTTAAAAGCAAAGGATACAGTACTACTCCACCGAGGATCATTCCACTACCTACATTTCACCTAGATATTCCAGGTGATGGCTTTGTGAATTTGAATTAAAAAGTACTGTAGCAGACCTTCTGTACTACCAAAATCAATTAAATCAGAAGTCAGCTTGGACCAAAAATTTGGTGGAATCTCAGTAATCGTTTTTTAATAATTTTCTTCCAGATGAGTACACTGCTTGATATAAGTTTCAGTTACTCAGTAATAGTGATTCTGGCTCATATATTAATAAAGATCGTAAAATAAAAATTCTGATGGTAAAAGTATTTGTCTAAAAACATTCTAAAAAAAGAGCTTAAGTAGAAAGCAAACACAGAAGTTTGCGGAGGATGGAAATAGCCACTTGAATGTGAATAAAATTATAAATCCTGATAGGGTAAGACTAGAAGCTTGTAATAGTGATGTCAAACTCTCATGTCTTGAATCATAGAATCATTGAATCATTTAAGTTGGAAAAGACCCTTAAGATCATCAAGTCCAACCATTAACCTAACAATGCCAAGTCCACCACTAAACCCTGTCCATAAGCACCACATCTACACATCTTTTAAATACCTGCAGGGCTAGTGACTAACCATTTCCCTGGGCAGCCTGGTCCAGTGCTTGACAACCCTTTCAGTGAAGAAATTTTTCCTAATATCCAATCTAAACCTCCCCTGATGCAACTTGAGGCCATTTCCTCTTGTCCTATCACTTGTTACTAGGGAGAAGAGACTGACACCCACCTCACTACAACCCCTTTCAGGTAGTTGTAGAGAGCGATAAGGTCTCCCCTCAGCCTCCTCTTCTCCAGACTAAACAACCCCAGTTCCCTCAACCTCTCCTCATAAGACTTGTTCTCTAGACCCTTCACCAGCTTCGTTGCTCTCCTTTGGATGTGAGAATATATTTGATTTATAAGGGACCAGACTACAAAAGGACACATCTAGATAAACAACAACAATGAAAAAAAACCCTTATTATTTTATCAAATGGAAACCTGCATGATCAATGGCTCGAGCTGTCAGGAACAGCTTCAGGGAAAGCTGAGTCATTCTTGCAGCCCCATGACTGTTTAAATTCCAGCTTACTCACCAGAGACACAAACACAGAAGCTGGCAAACAGAAGATAAGAGGATCAGAGAGAAATGCAGGAGCAAGAAACAAACAAAAAAAGGAATTTATTTTTCTAGCTTTAACCAAAATGTACAACCATTTCATTTCCACTTAAGGAGAAGTAAATATTCTGCTTGACTTTTTCACAGAAATCCTTAATTGCTTTTACCTTGTATCTCCATCTCTGCCTGGCATTGTTCCTGATTAAAGGCTAGATTTATAAAATACAAATGAAATGGTTCACCAGGGCAGAAAGTTATACTTTTAATTTAATTCAAGTTAAGAGCCTTTCAGGTTGCATACTTAAGCCTCTCCCCTCCTTACAACAACATTCCCTGATTTTGGGGAATCCTTGACTGTGTGTCTTTCCTAGCCACCAAATTTAAAAAAAAAAATGGCAGTGGTACAGAAGGCCCTAGATAGAACAAACTCAACCACTTATTCTTGTCTGTAGGGGGTTTTTTTGCCTTTATCTTTGAAAAACAAATTGCAGCCAGAAGCTGCCGGGGTTCAAGTTGAGAAGGGTAGGTTCTATTTCCTTTTAAAATGTTCTCCTTGGAAGTACCCCTACAAAAAAAATAATTTTCATTTTTACTGGTTTTGACAGCTGTGTGGAAAAGAATTTAACAGAATGCACAATTTAATGGGACACATGCACTTGCACTCAGACAGTAAGCCTTTCAAGTGCCTCTACTGTCCCAGCAAATTCACCTTGAAGGGGAACCTAACCAGGCACATGAAAGTCAAACACAGCATCATGGAAAGAGGATTTCATTCTCAAGGTAATATTTTTCAGTTATTCTCCGAGAGGTTTGAAGGTGCATATCAATAAACCCAAATGGGCTTTGTACTACAGATCTACGATCTCATACCATAGATCCAATGCGATTGCAAGAGATTGAATCCCATAAGCCTGGGAGGTTGTTATTAACTACCTATATTACCCCAGTGCTATAGTTCAGAGATCCCCAAGGCAGTGACCCTTGTGTCAGAGACCTTTCAGACTAGATATCTGATGACACAGAGGTACAGGCCGAGACAGAGTAGTAGATGGATACAAAATGAGACAGTACTTGTGAGCACAAAGGAAATAATTTTAGCACACTAAGTTGCTGTTGTCAAATGTTAGGGAAAATATAGTCAGTAATGTTAGAGCAGAGGATTTATCAAGCCATACCAAACTTGTACTTAAGCCCAGGGCTGTCCATTACTGTGAGGAAGGTGCAGTATCCACAGCACCACAAAGCCTCTCCCAGCGTGTGGGTATCCCTGAGAGACAAACAGGAGTTAGCTGGTGGAGACTCAACCTTAGTAAGACTGTGGCACATGTAGTTGGCCAGGGGAATGATTGGAGGACATGGCTGACTGCATTGATTTTCCTGAGGAAATTAAAAATTAAAAAAATTATTTTTTAATAAATTTTACAGTTGGAGGGGGTTGATTCCCAGATGCTGACAGGCCACAGCCTAGCAGCCATGAACAAGCAGACATTTTTTCCCAGACACATCTGATTAGGAGTTTATAGTTTTTCTCTCATGTTTGAGGTACATCTCCATTGTTTTAAACATGGGGATAAATCATAAATACATTCAAAGCTGACAGAAGCAAAAAATCTAGTAGATTTCACAGGTCTTGTTCACTACTTATTGGATTCTAGTCTGGAATGGGAATGGAAGCCTGAATGGCTCTACATCCAAGAGCCTTTCTGCTTAAGATATGTTTATTCTGTGATGTATTGCCATAGCTGATATTAGGTAAAGGCCATAAGCTCAGACCCAGTTTACAAAGAAGGATGTGGACAGGAGAAGACACTTCTCCCTCATCTCAAAGTATATGGTTTTTTGACCACTCAGGGTATCCTGCAAAGCATTTCCCACATCCTGCCCACCACATACACTTCCTAAAATCAGCCTCATGTGTGCACACATGCCAATGCTATCTAAAGAAGCGGGGGAATTAGGAGAGATTGTTTTGAGAGTTTGAGTATCCAAGATATTTTGCTTGTTAAGACTTCTGGATAAATAACTCCTTCATGAATAAGCTTTCTTGGTGTTCCTCAAATTCAGGCTTTAGGGCAGCCTAGCACATATGGAAAATGCATACTCTAATGATACTTGGGATAAAATGTACCAAGATCCTAACAGATAATAATATAAATGACTCTTTTTTTCCTGTAAATCTCCTATAGCACCATGTTAGTTACATAATTAACTGAAAGCCTAAGTGCTTTTCAGTGTGCGGAGATTCTTCAGCCCTTGATGCTTATCAGGCATAAAACAGTTTATGAGGGCTGCCACCTGCTCATGAACCATTTTAACAAATACAACCTGTTGCAAAGTAGCATCTCTATCTAGTAAGGCTGCATAAATCCTGCAGAAAATTGATTCAATTACTGAGGAAAAAAAACCCCAAAACTAAGCAAGTAAAATAGTGGCTCTCATAGATTTTTGCTATTGGGTGAAATCCTCACCGCAGTACTGTCATCTTTCTTTTAATTAAGATGGACTATGCCTGCAGCATCTGAATCATATTCTGTGCATCCTGATGGTCGGAGCACATCTAAGTCCACAAATGCCTTCTGGGTAACATCTGGGTTTCCAGCAAGAGGAACAGAAAGGAGATGCTCTGACAAATATTAAGACAAACTAGATCCAGGACCACACTCAGATTTATACTGCACAACTCAAAATCACCATTTGATTATAATGATTTCTTCAAGATGAAGCACTATCTACTGCATGTAGCTTTTCAGCGGCAATAGATGAGAGAGGAAAAATCAAGGAGAGCGGCAGTCGTAGACTGACAAGACATGATTGTGTTTTCATTTTTACAGTAGTAACTTCGAACCAGAGGGTCCATAGAACAAATATGTTAACGTGTTTTTAAACTCTTCCACTCCTCTGGAAAAAATGTACAAAACCTGGGACTTTGATTTTGGCATGTGATGGTTTAGATAAAAGGGTTAATTAAAAAAAAAAATAGGAAGGAGGAAGTCGGTAGGTTCACTGGCAAAAATAGTTTACAAGAGGCCAGGGCACTTCACTTCTATTCCTAGCTCTCTCATCAAGTGTCTGGCATGTACAACACAATGGCTGTGAACTGGATATGATAGTACTTCTTTTTACAGCATCTCAAAGGAGATGCCATGAGATGTAAACAGAAAAGTAGTTGGAGATAGCTGAGTGGAAGACCAAGGTAAAATATTAAATAGAAGGCCATCTCATGTTTTTTAACCATGTGTCACATAGTAAAATTTGCTATATATAAATTGTTGTTTTTCTCCCCCCTCAAACCACTACAAGGTTTTGGAAGAAGAATTTCTCTGTCCCCAACAAATGTTTTGAGAAGCTTGGAACAGGAAGAACCCTTTGATCTTTCCCAGAAAAGCCAAGGGAAGGGAATCTCATTTCATTTGGATGGTGAGAGTGCCAAGGGAAGCTCATGTCAGGAAGAGGAAGACAACTGTTATGAGACAGAGCATTACAGCCTTGACATGTACCATCACAACAGCAAGCTGTATGTGGCTCAAGATCTGTCTGGCAAACCTGAGTGCATGATGAAGGGCTGCAATGAGAAGGAAGAAATGCTAAGTGAGGGAGGACTGGAGAAGACAATAGGAAATCAGACAAACAGGAGAGCCAAGGAGAGAGAGACCTTGCAAACAACAAAGAACACCTCAGCTTTAGATACTTTGAAAAGGCCAGACTTGGCCATTCTCTCTCTGATTACTTGTATTTCAAACACAGGAACAAGGGTTTGAAAGAATTACTGGAAAGAAAAATGGAAAACCAAACAATGCTTACAGGCATTTAAATGGATATTTTAAAACAGCTGGAAAATTGGAACCAGATAGCTTTTAGCATGAACTGTAACTTACCAAAACCTGGAAGTTTGTAGTAGTCTTTAGAAATAAACAAGCCAAATGAATATAAATAATTTAAGGTAAAACACATACATTAAAAGAATAAAGCAATACAAGGTCACCAAGAAATGCAATAGATATTGAACACTAACATTTTTATACTTACCCAACTGATGTAAAAGCAGACAATGGGGTGGGTACAGAAGTTTATTTTCTTTTATCTGGGATGGTAGAGACTTATACACAATTTTCTAGTTATCAAAAGCAACATACTTTAGTGTTTTATTTATTATCTGAATAAATATATATGAACATTTCATCATCAGCAGCATGTAGCACTTAAAAGTCTTGCTGTAATTACACATAAAGCAATTAATCATTTCACTGAGAAAATGATGTAATTTTGCCATTTATCTTTTCAGTTTATCTTGGCTATCAAGGATGATTTTGAAATTCCCTGGTCCATTCAGATTTTATTTTAGAAGGGATGCCAAAAAAGAGCCCTTACAGGGCAAGGAGTACCTTACAGGGCAAGGAGTACCTCACAGAGGAAAACTGTTTTTTGACTTCCTCTTATCTGAGTCATAAATTTTCCCTTATTTCCATGGCTTGACCTGTAAGCTCCAGGCATTTCAGAAGAATTCTTTTAATGCAGTTTTTAATGAGTCATTCCCAACTTTTCATCCTCTGATTCCCATACAATTATGTTCATAACAAATACATATACAATTATATGTTCATAAAAGCACATTTCATTAAACACGTTCCATTAACTGCATGAATAGTTTGACCAGCACCTTAATTCCTGCATCTTCAAGATATATGACAAACAGCCCCAAGCCATCCTGTTGCTTTTAAGGAAATAAAGATTTAATAAGTAGTTTAATTATTCCTGGGATGTCATTTTGACATCCTAGCTCAACAGGTTAAAACTTACATATATGGTACATCATTTCTAAATATTACTTCATTCTTCATTTACCTGCCAAGATCTTGATTTGAAATTCCTTGTTATCATCATGCTCAATATATAGGAAGTTATAAATATTAAGTCATATACTTATGGCTTGCTAAGGCTAGAGGCCTGAGCTGCAGCTCTGCTATTATAAGAAACCTCTTGCCTTACAGAAGTAATTTGTACACCTACCAGTTAATCAGCATTCACAGGGTAATAGTCCTTATTCATCATATAAAACTGGGTTTGTGTAGTCTGAGGTTGCAGAAGATGGTTTAATTTTTCAGGGCTCAAACACAGCACAATAAAGATTCTGAATGAAGAGCAGAGAAAGCTATTGATATAAGAAGCTTTAATGTACAGGTCACTCTTCTAAATGTAATTAACTCTACAGCTGATGTACATACTTTTTTTTAAATAAAAAGGGTATACCAAGTTGATGTGGAATGTAGGTCACTTTAGGACTAGAATGAATGATGTGTTTCAAAATGAGGTATATTTCAGAGAGACATAGCCATGTTTTTCCAGTGGTGAACTGTTTTATTATATACATTCAACTTCCTTGCTTCCACTACAAGATAATTCCTCTTGAAAAAGGAGTAATCTTTCAAGGAAAACATTGTGGTTAAGCAGAAGAATCAGAAAACTTTCAGGAATAATGTGTACAGCTGCATTCTTTCTCAGTCTAGAAGGGAAATGCTCAGGTAGAAATTCATCATTAATTCAGTCTAGGAGACTGTCTTTTAGAAATGGGAACAAGTCCTTTAGTTACCTTCTCGGCAATATATTGCCTTCGCCTGACAAAAGCTCCTATTTTAGAACGTATACAGCCAAGAGCTGGGAGCCACTGAGTCTCAGAAATGTCTCTCTCAAGGTGATGTAGTTCCCAGCTGTGCACTTTCAAGATTAATTCATTCCACCTTTGCAGCCATATAAGTTCCTATGATAAAAGTTGAACTTGTTGCAATTTCTATAATGGTCATCATGCAGATGAGTTGAACTTAGCAAGTCACTTCATTTCTGCAGTGGGTAGAGCAGAAAGGCATGCAGTCCTTGTATAGCCTTGTTGTCTATAAATTGGGAAGTGTTACAGGACAGCTAGACAAAAAGACAAATGGTTACATATTAAGAGCATTCCAGGCTAATGGAACAAAGGAGACATTTTCAGCAGAGCTCAACTCCCAGCAGATAACATCATAACCACAAAAAATGACATCTGGAAGTATGCAGTCCAGAATTCCCTTACAGACTTCATAAGGAAAAGTGTCAGAGGTTTCCTCAGGAAAGGAACTCACTGCAAACAGTTATGGGTTGTCTGAATGGTTAACCCAAACACTTTCAACCGTACCTTCACTGCAGCCAATTTATCCACTTCTACAGTCCCACTTGTCATTGGAGCAAAAGCAACTGTCAACAACATACAGCCAGGTAGAAAGGAGTAGAGGTTGCCAGAATAGCAATGCTATTTGGGAAAAATTTGTAATGTAAATCCCTTTTTATGCACTCTTCCTAGAAAGTGGAGACTATTTCATTACAATGAGGCCTTGAGACTGTGCCTGGTCACACAGTCACACTAAGCTAATTCACAAGTGCCCACAGCTAATTCATGTTAGTAGCAAAGAACTCATCTAAAACTGTAAGTGACCAGTGTCCTGGTTTCAGCTGGGATAGAGTTAAATTTCTTTGTAGTAGCTAGTATGGGACTATGTTTTGGATTTTTGCTGGAAACAGTGGTGATAATGTGGAGATGTTTTAGTTGTTGCTAAGTAGCACTTACACTGGTCAAGGACTTTTTCAGCTCCCTGTACTCTGCTGGGTGCACAAGAAGCTGGGAGGGGACACAGCCAGGACAGCTGACCCAAACTGACCAATGGGATATTCCATACCATATGACGTCATGCTCAGTATATAAAGCTGGGGAAGAAGGAGGAAGGGGGAACATTGGGAGTGATGGTGGCTGTCTTCCTAAGTAACCGCTATGTGTGATGGAGCCCTGCTCACTCCAGGGGGAGTGAGCAAGCGGCTGCGTGGTGCTTGGTTGCTGACTGGGGCTAAACCACAACAACAGTCAGAGGAATTGCAAACAAAACCATTGCTGAGATAAGGTGGCAGTGCCAAATGACTCAAGCAAATGGATTAGATGATAGTCCTCCCTGCTGCAGAACCCAATGCAGCTGGGTCTAAGACACTTATAAAGAGGCCCCAAGGGACAAATTAAAAGTGAAATAACAGCCTTCACTGTGAAGAACCTTGCTTTTCAAACATAAGTTATTTTCGCACTATTTACATTGGCACCATTTTGGGAACAGACAGTAACAGCCTTAGTTTTTTAATAGCTTTGAAAATGCTTTATAGAAATTTGCTCTCATAACCAAGTTATTTCCCATTTTCAAAGGATTAGCTTCCTTATTTTGCACTGAATAGAGGCCCAGAGGTCCTGTAGAGACATTGCCTGTGTCCTGGACCTTAGGACACTCATTTTATTTTTTCCTCCTTCCTAATCTGAGTCTACATACCTTTTCCTTGCAATGTGTCATGGTTTAGCCCTAGTCAGCAACTAAGCCCCACACAGCTGCTTGCTTACTACCCCCACCCCAGTGGGATGGGGGAGAGAATCAGAAGAGTAAAAGTGAGTAAGCTCATGGGTTGAGATAAAGACACGCAAGCAGAGCAAAACAAGGAATTCTTTGACTACTTCCCGTGGGCAGGAAGGTGTACAGCCATCTCCAGGAAAGCAGGGCTCCATCAAGTGTAACAGTTACTTGGGAAGACAAACACCATCACTCCAAACCTTCCTCCCCCCTCCCTCCGCTTTATATGCTGAGCATGATGTCACATGGTATGGACTATCCCTTCAGTCAGTTGGGGTCAGCTGTCCTGGCTGTGTCCCCTTCCAGCTTTTTGTTCAGCTGACAGAGCATGAGAAGCTGAAAAAGTCCTGGACCAGTATAAGCACTACTTAGCAACAACTAAAACATCTCTGCATTAACACCACTGTTTTTAACACAAATCCAAAACATAGCCCCATACTAGCTACTACAAAGAAATTTAACTATCCCAGCTGAAACCAGGACACAATGTCATGGGGAAAAACAAGGGTATCTGTCTGACTCTCCTCTGCTGTTTGGGTTTTCAGCTTGTGATAACACAGTAAATTAAAGACCAGTTTCCACAACATCTATATTAAATCACATCCGTACCATTTCCCTGCATTATTATATGAAGCCTAGCTTCATCCTCTTGGAGATCATCAGAGCAAATACAAGTAACCAAAAGCTCATACAACTGAGATGCTTTCCAAGCCAGATACTCAAGAAGCCTTGCTGAGGAATGGTAAATTGGCAACACTATAATGAGTCTGGGCAAGTGAAGGCACAAGGTTTGTTAAATTAGAGGCTTTTCTCCTGTAAAGGGCAGCAGGGATAATTCTGACACTGTACAGAACAGAATAGGTGGATGAAAATTCAAAAGTTGGGTTAATAAAATTTGAGGGTAAAGAAATACGATGTATTTACTGAGAAAGTCAAGCTGTAGGTAATCTTGGACTGAGCTGTTTTGAGTCTGGCCACGAGGACTCAGCCATTTCCTTGTGAACCTGAGTTCTCCTGGCTGCTGGACATCCTCCAGTCTGTGAAGGCAAAGACAGGTGTTATGCACTCAGCAGCTCAAAGGATAAAACATTTTATGATAATATTAGAATAGAAGTTTATCCTGTGCTGTATCCTATAAAACATGTTCTTGGAACGTTACCACACTCACATTTTTACACCTCTGTATTGGTTTAGCGGCCATTCTCTGATTTCTCTCTTTATTCGTTGCTGCTGTACTCTGCTGTTATGAGTGTACAGTTAAGAAGTAATATAAGTACTATATTTATTATTCCAATAAGTTTTTATAATTATTAACAGTTTTGAAAATAAGTCATGTCTGCTTAGCTGAACAAGATGTAAGAGAGTTAACATTTTGTACTCCTAACAGATTTTGCAAATGATGTGGTGTATATGTATTTCACACAGAACACTGGGTTCCTATTTAAAGCCCCAACTCAAAAAATGGACCAATTGTCTGTGAATATTTAGCTTCTGGCTTTCTATCTCAATAGTAAAAACATGTATGATGCATTGTATTAATTTAAGCAAATAAATATATACTGCAAATGTTGCTGTCCTTTGTATTGAAATAGATCTGGAGTTGTTGGCATCCTAACTATTTTATATAGTAAATGCATGGGGCTGGTCTGACAAGGTCATACTTCACTCAGCACCACTGAAGAGTGGTCTTTGTAAAGGGAAGCCTAAATGAACAAGAGAGGACTAGTTAGGAGACAAAGGCAGAAGGGCTCCCAGGTCCTCTGGGACAGAAAGACTGCTTTATTATTACAGACTGCAGGGAGGACATAAAGAACACTCTGAAATGATTATGGTATTTGTTAACGTAGCCTCAGACAAGCTAAAAAAGAAAGATGCAATCCTTATCTTAAAGACATTTCAAAGATCTGCATCCTGCAAAAAGAGAAGAAAAAAACCCAACCAGATGTGTTATAAAATTGAAGTTAAGAAAGTAGTAATACCTTTATAATTTAAGGAATAAGCAGAAGACACTGAACTCAGAGGCTCAGAGTTTCTTTTTCTAATGGAAAGCATCACTTTAAGTGATGAGTAAACTCTTGGATTTGTTTGTTTGTTTTAATGAGATCCTGATGGAATTGGCATCATCAGACTTCACAGAGACAATTTTAAGCTTTTAAGTTTTTGAACACAGAGAGAAAGCAACTGGAATGCTGGCTATAAAATAACTCAAGTAATAAAATAGCGATATTCAGTTTCTAACTCTCAGAGTTATATACCTTAAAAAGTGCAAGAAGGCTTATACAAACACTAGAAATACATGTAAGAAGCTAAATGAAACAGAACTAAGCCTTTTTTGCTTTCTTATTTTCCTATTTTCTTCTTTTTTCCTTCTGTTTTAATTGCAGGTAAAACCACTATGAAGATTATAAGCTAGTTCTACATGAGGAGGTGGATATGTTTCTTTAGCTGGGGAGTGACCTAGTTAATTTCCATGTGACTCAGTATAAGTGATACTCAAAGTTTCCTCTTTGCTAGCTGCAAAAACACAATCTGGAAAAATCATGTTTGGCCCTTTTAACTTTTGTTGAAAACTGAGCTATGCTCACTTATGTCTTCAAACAAGCAGAAAGGAAGTAGAAGAGAAAGAGAGTCTCTCAGATGAGCCAGAACTGATAGCTAAAGCCACTTTCCATTTCAGCTGTGCAGTGGACTATGTTGATCTGTAAGTTCTGCCTGTATTCCTTACCTATGGTCAGGTCAATATTGTCATCACCAGTGGATAAGGCAACTGCTGTTCTTGCTGTTAGGCCAAATCCACTGCCCGTTAAAGACATGGAACAGACCTGTGCTACTGGTTATGCATGCTGAACTGTCTCCATGAAGTCCTTTTTACTTTCATATGTGCTACAAATGGTTTGTGGTAAAGTGAAAGTCAATTCTGAAAAACTTTCTTGCTGATCATGGTTTTAAAATTTACCCTTTTAAAATCAACATCCCTGAGATGGCCAAAGACAAGAAAATAAAAATTTAATTTAAAGGTGGAAAATGCAATCGCATCCACCATAAATATGAACCTACTATTATTTTCTTGCACAGTGAACTTGAACATGTGCTTCAGCTGCATGGTTAGAGCAGCATGCAGTTTTGCTCTATATTTTTGTTTGCCCTTTCCAGACAGGTGGATTCCATCCCTCCCTAACAGGCTACGGTTCCTGGGAAAAGCCCCATTGTCATAAAAGCCAAAACCCTCATGCCAGCACCAGCCACATAGCCAAGAGTTACTTTGCATTATTTGTCTGTTATTGTCTGCCCATTTTACTCCAACAGTTAAAATGGAGGAGAAGATGACTTGGGCGCCAATATTTTTCACTTGCTTTCCCAGGGCTTTATAGTCTTCCTTGGTTCTGCCCAGGCTCTGGCTTATAGCATCATTTTTGCCCACATGGAAGAGTAACAGCAGATAGTAAGTAATCTGTGCTCTTGACAAGCTGTGGCACCCTCTCTGCGATGTCTCGGATCTTAGCTCCTGGAAGGGAGCAAGCCTCTTGTGACTCCCTGTCAGGTTGGCAGATGGGTGCCTCAGTGCCTTTTAACAGAGAGTCACCCACTACGAGCACTTGTCTCTTCTTTATACAGTATCCACTCTGTGCTGCTGGTACAGATGCACCTTGTAGACCTTGCTCGTCTACAGCTCTTAAAGCTTCATATCTGTTGTTGGTAGTGATGGTGGAGGGTGAGGACTGAAGCAGAGCCCTGCTTTTGCAGGTCACCAGGGTCCAAGGTGCCTCATTCTCAGTGATGCCCGCTACAGGAATGTGGTTCTGAAACCACCTATCTATCTCTGCCTTGGCTCCACTAATACTGCACAGGCTTTTAACCGTTTCCTGCAACTCAGCCACCTGTCACAACAGATCATCAACCTGTGCACTCCTTGCACAGGTACGTACCTTTACACCAGGAGAAGGGTCTTGGCACTAGTTGCAATCTACCACCTGTACTGAAGCCTCCTTCCATACCAGTTCTGTTTAGGTAGATGCATCAGACATCTCTGGGGCTTTTTTCCTCCATAAAATCTTCTCAGACGAGGAGGTATAATTGCTAATTGTCTCCATGAGGTGGCAGCTGAAGTACAGTAACGGCTTTCGTGCAAGACCTAAATAACCAATAACGGTCAAGGCCAGTGTTTTAATAACAAGTCTCCTAGGCAAAATATCTCTAATCACTGCAGAGCACAGCAAACTGCAACAACCAACAGCAAGTTTTAACATGTACTTTACAATCGGCATGGTAAAGACTGGACAAACTAATACTGAGAGCAGATGAATCAATGCTGTGACCAGCAACTGTTATTATCTCAAACCCTTCGTGCCCCACGTTGGGCGCCAAAATGGACTGTCTAGGTAGATGCATCAGACATCTCTGGGGCTTTTGCTGTGGGAACACTGGTTTTAGCTCTGAGGCAAGTGCCCACCATCCTGGCAGAGACCTAGAGAACTTCCCTGGACTGTGGGCCTACAAGCAGGATGCAGTGCCTTCCCTCCTTGCCCTGCCTGTATGAACTGATGCGCCATGCCCTGGTTGATGCGCCACGCCCTGGTTGATGCGCCACGCCCTGGTTGCTCATCCTGGTCGCTTGTGCTCCCTGGGGGCCATTTAAATTTCCTGCGGTTGCTCCTGGCAACGCCCAGGCCGCATCATCCTCGCTCACAAGAGCTGCAGGACTTAGTGGGCTGCTTTTCTCTTCCTCGGGTTTCCCTGGCTCTAGGAACACCCTTGTCTGCCCCAGTCTAGCGCCCAGCCATGGAACTTACCATTGCTGCTGCTGCATTTGTTGCTGACTGACCAAGCTGTCGGTTACACCATGTTTAAAAAGGAAAAGGCTTTGCTAAAGTCCCGGTAGATAACAACCACAGCCTTTCCTTCATCCACTAGGTGGGTCACCTGGTTATAGAAGGAGATCAGGTTGGTCGGGCAGGGCCTGCATTTCATGAAGCCATGCTGGCTGGGCCTTATCCCCTGGTTGTCCTGCATATGCCTGTTGAGCACACTCAAGATGAACCACTCCATAACCTTCCCTGGTACCAAGGTCAGGCTGACAGGCCTGTAGGTCCCCAGATTCTCCTTCTAACCCTTCTTGTAGATGGGCATCACATTCGCTAGTTTCCAGTCATCTGGGACCTCCCCTGTTAACCAGGACTGCTGATAAATGATGGAGAGTGGCTTGGCAAGCTCCTCTGCCAGCTCCCTCAGTACTCTTGGGTGGATCCCATCCAGCCCCATGGACCTGTGTGCATCCAGGTGGTGCAGCAGGTCGTAAACTGCTTCCTCCTGGATTATGGGGGTTTTATTCTGCTCCCCGTCCCTGCCTTCCAGCTCAGGGGGCTGAGTACCCTGGGGATTACTGGTCTGACTGTTAAAGACTGAGGCAAAGAAGGCATTAAGTAACTCAGCCTTCTCCTCATTCTCGGTGTTGATGTTCTCCTCTGCGTCCAATAGAGGATGGAGATTCTCCTTGGCTCTCTTTTTGTTGTTAACGGATTTGTAAAATCATTTTTTGTTATCCCTTACAACAGTGGCCAGATTGAGTTCTAGCTGGGCTTTTGCCTTTCTAATTTTCTCTCTGCAAGACCTAATGAAATCTCTGTACTCTTCTTGAGTTGCCTGCCCCTTCTTCCAAAAGTGGTAAACTCTCCTTTCTTTCCTGAGTGTCAACAAAAGCTCCCTGCTCAGCCAGGCCGGTTGTCTTCCCGCACTTGGGGACAGCCTGCTCCTGCACCTGCAAGACTTCCTTCTTGAAGAAAGCCCAGCCTTCCTGGACTCCTTTGCCCTTCAGGGCTTCCTCCCAAGGGACTCTCCCAACCAGTGCCCTGAACAGGCCAAAGTCTGTCCTCTGGAAGTCCATGGTAGTGGCTCTGCTGACCCCCTTCTTACTTCACCAAGAATCGGGAACTCAGCCATATCATGGGCGCTAAGCCCAATACGGCGTCCGACCACCACATCTCTGACCAGTCCTTCTCTGTGAACAGGAGGTCAAGCGAGGCACCTTCCCTGGTAGGCTCACTTACCAGCTGTGTCAGGAAGTTATCTTCCACACACTCCAGGAATCTCCTAGACTGTTTCTTCTCTGCTGTGTTGTATTTCCAGTTGATGTCCAGTAAGTTGAAGTCCCCCACGCGACCAAGGGCTACCGTTTCTGAGACTTCTGCCAGCTGCTTGTAGAATGCTTAATCTCCAGAACTCCAGAACTATGTGCTCCCCAGCAGGAGAGTAATGGAAGGTCACTTCTCAAAAGAACATGAGTCAGGTTTTTTTCTGTGTCAGCTTGGTTCAAGGTGCTCTGTATGCCACAACCTGACATAATGGGAAATCAGTTACAGGCCTTGTCTAGCTAGAAACTAAAGGTGTTAACATTTAAAATTACGGTATCAAATGGTTCCTTATTTTAAGCATAATAATTCAACAAGTCAGGTTAAAGGGAAGATCACCTGCTAGCTCACTGAAGCTAAAACTGGCCATTTGGGGATCCCCAGTGTGACTGGTGGAGAAAAGAACATTATGGCAGTATAACTATTATTACCAAGAAAATATGTTGGTGCCCAGTTTAGTTTCATGCAGAAAATAAAACCAGGTCATTTTATCAACATTCATAAGTTTTATTTCAAATGCAAACTATGTAAAAAGCAACCCCCTTTTTGGCTTTACTCCTTCATGATTAAGTGAGAACAGTGAGATAGATAGCATGGGAGATTCGCTTCACTTCTTCCTGTCTAGAGATATATCCCCAGTGAAAGAAACCAAATAAACAGGCACTTTAATACAGTGTTCCTATTTTTCTCCTCCTCCTAGGATAATAGTGTCTCATTACCCATCACCCTTTACCTCTCCCAGGCTTTTTGGAAAAGATGGCCAGGAAAATCAGATTTTCTTCTCACACACATGAAGAATCCATATTACTTTCACCATAAAGATGAAATTTGCTCGAAGAGCAGCAGTTAACAAAAAAAAAAAGGAAAACTCCTGTCATAATAAAAAGCCCAACTTTCCCCAAACTATTTAATGTAAAGGACACAGCTCCTAGGATTTCTCTCTCTTAAAAATACTTCTGGGCTTTTAAAGTTGAAATGGCTGGTTTTGAATATAAATGCCATTAATAATCTCATGATTGAGTAGAGTATCATAGGCTGAGGAAAATATGGAGACTGATGGGGTGAGCTGTTGCTATAGTGATTCTGATAAGATACTTTCCTTGTCCCCATGCAACCATAATAAAGTCTAATTTAAAAACAACACTTGCATTAATTATATCTTTTCCTGGTATCCTGGCATAGAAAAACATATATAGAGAAATGAAGAACTGTACAACACAGTAGATTCCTTGCTTTGGGGAGATTTTTGAATCTCAGCAATTTCTAAATATGTCAGGTTAAAACTTGCTATATTAAAGCTCAACAAAGGGTTAGTTCTGCTGGAATCTTTACTCATCTCTCTGAAAAACGATTAACACAAAGGCTGTAAAAATGGAATATGTAAGTAAAGTACTGTTTTGATTGTTACTGTTTCGCTAGCCCAGCTATGCTCATCATTACTTCAACTAATTCTCTACCTGCTTGAAAGCTGGTACAGAAGTTATTGACTAGATTAATTTTTCAAACTGAAAAAGAAATTTTTGTGAAAGCCTGTTTGTAATTGGTAATTGCTGAAATTATCTTTGTACCTGGTTCACTGTGCAGAGTGAGAGAGAGATCTCCTGCTAAAAAGTGCCAGAAGATCAGTTCCTAGCAGAAAGCTAGTACCTGCTAGCTGCATGTTGGAAGTAAGTTTAGAACCTTCTGGGTACCAAATAGTCCTTATGTCATGGGCTTTCTTTAACCAGGGCTATCTGTGAGAGCATGTGATTTTAGGAAATAAATTGCTTCCAAGCTAGTTAGATGCTTCATTTCTAAAAATAAATGCCTTCAGATCCTTTAGAAAACCTCCATCTCTTATCCACCAAAACATGCCATCATTAAAATCAGGTGTATTCCCTCATCCTCTCAACAAGACAGCTCCCCCAGCACATTAAGGGCATCAACGCCAGGGCAAAGTGCATAGCCATTGTTAGAATTAACGTGTTCCCAAGCTCAGCAAAATAAAGAGATAAGCAGTGCAGCCAGCAAACTCCATGACCTGCACAGAAGCTTGCAACTTAATAACTACTATAGCTATAGCACACTCAATTCAAAACTGCCATTGTCTCAAGCTCCACATTGGGCACCAAAAAGGACTGTGGTGGGTTGACCTTGGCTGGCTGCCAGGTGCCCACCAAGCCGCTCTATCACTCCCCTCCTCAGTGGGACAGGGGGAGAAAATAAGATGAAAAAAACTCATGGGTCGAGATAAAGGCAGAATGCCCCTCCTCCTCCTCCTTTCTCTTAGCTTTTACTGCTGAGCATGACATCATATGGTACGGAATATCCCTTTGGTTACTTTGGATCAGCTGTCCTGGCTCTGTCCCCTCCCAACCTCTTACCCACCCCCTGCCTACTGGCCTTTGTGGCAGGAGGGTTGTAGAGACAGCCTTGATGCTGTGGGAGCACTGCTCAACAGTAGCCAAAACACTGGTGTGTTATCAACACCTTTCTAGCTACCAATACAAAGCACAGCACTATGAGGGCTGCTATGGGGACGTTAACTCCATCCCAGCCTGGCCCAACACATAGTGCTAAGCTTAAACTTAACCAGCACACCCCTTTCACATGATATTAAAAAGGCATGCTTTATGGATATGCATAAAAAATACTGTCAACAAAAGCCAATAATGGAAGAAAACAACCTATAACTAACTGGACATTGCTATTACAGTATTTGCAAACAGCAACTTTTTAATGGTGTCTAATGTACAGCCTAAATTTAACCTAAAACAAAATTAACATCATTTTGTCAGAGACCTAACTCACTGAGAGCTGGAATCCACATTGTAACAATGTTGTGTTTTCCATTTATTCTACTCAAATTCTTTATGCTTCACAAAATATGTCCCAGAAATACATCACACACTAGCTTCAAATTAGTGTAATGTTATACCCACTGATACAAGCCTTGACGCTTTTCAGTTTGGTCGCAGTTAAACTTGCACAGATTACAAGTGATGTATTCCTCTGGCTTGAGTATCAAAAACTGCAATATAGAAGCATCTGAGCAAACCACTTATTCTGCAAAGTTGTTTGCTTTCATACCATATGCAGCCTAAGCAAAAAGAAGGTGCTGGCAAGAGTGCGCTACAGAAATACAAATACTGAATGGATCTTACTAGTCAATTTAAGCAAGGGAAGAGCCAAGCTTTACATTTGCTGCAAAACACTTCACAAACTGGATTTGCACCATTCAGGTTTCACCTTTTCAGGTTTGCTGCCATAGTCCTACAGTTCAAGTTAACCTAATTTTGACCTACTACCTGTGCCCTTTTCATTCTTCACTGCTATAGTGATAGTCCGATTTCCTTGTTCATTGGTGTCCTTCTGCACCCCATGAGCAAAAGGGAGGCAGGGCTACATGATAAGCTGTCAAGCAGAACAAATGAGGTTTTCATATGAAGCATAAACACCTGCAACAGAGGGGACAAAATACCTGATGCTCTCCTCTAGTTTTAGCCACAGCCACTGACAAAAAGGCAACCATTTCCAAAAAGTGAACCATAGGTGTATAACCAGGTCTTGGCTACCAAGCAGTCTACCATGAATCTGTCTATATTTCATGCAACATCTCAATGAGCAACAGTTTGTTGATTTTTTTTGCTCTTCCAATCATACATTTTCCTGAGAAAATATTTTTAGCAATGAGAAATAAAAATCCTGGAGTCCTTCATGATACATTTTTTTAACTGTTCCATAATCACAGTAAGTTATCCAATCACAGTACTTCAGAGGCTAACTTCTAGTTAGTGTATCTCTTAGTGTATTTAACTTCTAAGCCCAGTGGAACAGGAATGTCCTTTATTCCATTGTGTGTGATAGCAAGCAAATTAAGGAAAAACATGGCAAAACTGACTCAAGCATTTTGTCAGGCAGTTTGAAATTTGTGGGGTCTTACCAGCTTTGTGATTGTTTTACTCTTAGATAGTTTCTTGACTGAGGTAACACAGGAAAAAAGATACTAGTGCCTTTGTCCTTCTCTCCATCAGTCTACACTATAAAACCAGCACATGACTTGCCATCATTCAGCCATACTGACAATCTTCTTACGAAAGGTGGTGCAGAACGGGAATTTTCATGCAGTGGAACATCAGAGGTCCACTTTGGTTCCAGTTCAGCTTCTGTGGACCCCGCAAGAGCTGATACTGTTTCCACAGTAGGAAATCGTGAAACTGCTTGTATAGGTATTATTAGCACCCACATTAGTCTCCTGGATAAATTTTTTTCAAACATTGTAAAAACCCCACCAAAATCAATAGAAAGACAGTCAGAAAGAAAACCCTTTCCATGCTAACCTGTAATATGGCCCGGAATGCTTCAAAACATTTCACATTCTTAATGGATCTCTAGTCCCACCTTCTTATAAGTGTTACTTTAATTTACAAATAAGAGATAAGAAATTAAAACAAAATCCTGAGTAAACCCAGGTAAGTGGATCAGCTTTACAACATGTACACTCAACCCAACATGCATTTTCAAGTTAACAGCTGTGGCAGGCTACACAACTCCTATACCCAACATCCGGACACTAGAGAGCCAACACTACTTTCTGCGTATCTTTCATCCCCAGCTCCTAACTTAAATTTTCACAGAATAAAATTGACAAAGTCAAAACCCATGTCCAAGTTCTAAATATCCTGTTCTTAAAAATCCATTTTCAACAAAATACTTGTTCTTGCCTTATGAGAAGCTCTTCCACAGTTTCTTGTATGTTCTACAAGTCATGACCATCCTGAATCACCCCGCAGAAAAACATCTCTAATGGCAATGAATCAACACCATACCTTATCTCATAAATTGCCTTCACTCTCTCTTTTATTACTGAATACAGTAAGATATTCACAACCACTGACATTCCCAGCAAATTTTCTGCCTGATCTGTAAACCTTTTAACTTTTTACTTATTTGTTTTGAACTTGTGACATTTAAACTGTTCAGCATTTTGAGTACACACTGGTTGCAATGGCACAATAATATATTTTTTTTGAAGTAAAGAATAAATTCTCTCTCATTTTTAATCTATTTTGTTATTTTATACATGATGTATGAAGATAAAGTTAAAATGGCCTAACCTTTTCATTTGAATGGCTACCCCCACTTTTGCCCACATCACAATCCTTGTGCTACTGAGTAGTGTGACTCAAAAAGTTGAAGCTAATAAAAAAATAACAAAATTTCTATTTGAAATAAATTGTTCACCAAAAAATATGAATTCAACAACTTGTATTAAATATCTTCTTTCCTCAAGAAACATGTATTTTTGTCATGGTTTTAGTTGGGATAGTTAATTTTCTTTCTAGTAGCTGGTATAGTGCTGTGCTTTGGATTTAGGATGAAAATAATGTTGATAACACACTGATGTTTTAGTTGTTGCTAAGTAGTGCTTACACTAGTCAAGGACTTTTCCAGCTTCCCATGCTCTGCCAGGTGCACAAGAAGCCGGGAGGGGAGGGGGCACAGCCAAGACAGCTGAACCAAACTGTCCAAAGGTATATTCCATGTCATATGATGTCATGCCCAGTATATTAACCAGGGGGAGTTGGCCAGGAGAAGCAGCGATCGCAGCTTGGGGACTGGCGGCGGTCAGTAGGTGGTTAGCGGTTGCATCAGTTGTTGTTTTGATTGGCTTTTTTCCCCCCTCCCCAGGTTTCCTCTCTCTCTCTCTCACTCTCTCATTATTTTCCTTTTGATTATATTATTATTGTTGTTGTTATTATTACTAGCACTTTTACTGTTTTATTTTAAGTATTAAACTGTTCTTATCTCAACCCATGAGTGGCTAGGGAGAGACCCTACCGTTGAGTCACGAGGTTCAGACAGGACCCCCTTGCTTTCTGAACTCCTTCTCCAAGAGGAGTCTAGGTGCGGCTAAGTCCAGTCTTAGTCTCAGACTTGGTCAACAGTTTATTTTCTAAGGGTTGTAGAAGTAACCACTCCTCAGAGTATTTGTTGTTAGTAACTAATTTGACAGATGCCCCGGCTGGTAGCGTTCAATGAGAACGATCATGGCTAGATTAATGAATATGACAATTTATTAAAGCAACAGATACACAGTTCTGGTAGAAATGAAAAAGGTTTCTAAGTTTTCCTGGGGAAACACTTGGTATAACCAAGTGCTCAAATCTTACCCGAAGACGTCCCGGGGGGGGGGGAAGAGAGGCTCAGCCTGTCGACTGGTCCCAGAAGTCAGAGTGGTACACAATGGTATCTTCCTTAACACCCTCTTTCTCTTAAACTATTTTATATTATTTTTTACCTTTCAGGTGGAGCTTGAGTGACACTAGTCATACATACCTTTATTATGATTGGTGTAACATTTTCTCGCTTTGCTTTTAAAGGTGTAGACTAGAAAAATTCAAAGCACGTGCCCAGTGAGGGGTGGTCGCACCTTAGAGGTGGGTAGCTTTTGGGATGGAGGTGTGTTTTGGTATTATAATGATATTATAATGCGTTCACCAAAAGGACAGCATTTTGTCAAAAGCATGACAGACTGTTGTCTCAGGGTGGCAAATGTGCAGTGTACCAGCTCCATGGTACCTCGAGTTCCCATTTATCACAGAGCCTGGCCATAGTGTCTCCACACCACTCCACCCCCTGGACAACTCCTCTTAGAGTCAGTACACCAAGTTCTCCTGGCATTGCCGACATCTAAGGTTATGAGCCTAGGGAAGTTCCGTGGAATGGATTTCTCACGTCAGCTGCACTCTACCCTGGAAGCTTCTTCCATACTGTACCTTTTCTAAAAACATAAGTTTAATTTCTAAGTCATCTCCAGCGATTATTCCACAGTTTAATGCAATTAAAAATCCTTCCAAGGAATCTCAACATAAAACTTCCACAATAGCATTCAAACACATTGAAAATCTGTTGGCTTAAAATCTACACACAGAAACAGCAGGGTTACCTCACCACAAATCCTCTCTCTGTTATGCTAATGTTTCTATCATCCAAAAACCACCGTGACGTGAGAAATAGAGACATCTGGACAACGGACCACCAACCTGCCGTAGCCCCAAGGGCCCTGTGAGGGCTGGCAGGCCTGAGGGCAAGATGACAGCTGTGCTCTCTGGTGGTTCCCAGCAGGTGCTGTGGGAGGCAATACGGCGCGTGGCAGTTCGCTCGCTTGCTTGCCTCCCCAGCTGTTGGGGCTGTGCGTCTAGAGGCACTGCGCCCTGCGCGGCAGGGCTGGGGCCCTGGGCTGCCCACTGGCTGGGGACCTGACTGGAGTACTACAATTTCTGGTAGGCCTGGCGACCATTGCCAGCCTTGTGCCTGCCAGGAGTTGCAGTTCCTGCAGGGATGATGCTCTCAGTGCAGGGGGGATGTGCCGAGGAGGCTCCTGGTGGGCTTCAAAGCAGGCCTGTCGGCATGTTTGTGCTGTGGTAGGCAGGCCAAACTGGTGCAGGAGAGTTACCCCATGGGGGGGGATTGGCAGCAGCATTACTTGATTTATCCTGTGTTCGCTGGTAGCTGGATATGAGCCGCTAAAAAAATAATGCCTCTTCGTAAATGCATATTTCTTCTGGGAGGATGACAACATTATCCAGACCCTGGACTGTGCCTGCCTGTTCTCACCACCTCCCACTGTGCCTAGGTTTCAAAGGCCTTTTGAAGGTGCTCCCTTGCCCAGAGAACAAAACAGGGGGCACATGGAAAGGAGGTGTTTGGCAGAGGGGTCTCCCTGTCATAGGCCCTGGCATGCCTCCCTGTCCTTGCTGAAATTCTGGCCTGCTGTGCCAATGCCTGTGAAGGTTTTTCTCCCTTTACTGCTCTGTTAGACCCTTCTGAGATGTGAAGATCCCCCCCTGCATGGTGGTCTGCCCACCACTCTTCAGTGGCCTTCCTTTCTAGACGGTTGTGGCATGTCTGAGGTAAAGTGGATTGGTTGGTTAAGTTCTCTGGGATGGCCTACATGTGCTGCAGGTGCCAGCCATTGTTTCAAGCTCCCTCCTTTTTCTTCAGAGGCCCTCTTATTTGGCTTTGCACTGGTTTGTTTTTATAACACTGCAAGGTGTGAATTTAAGGAAGCAGTAATAGAATTCAACAACTTGAATTCAAGAAGGGTAAAACTCTGCTGCCCCAAGATCTCTGCTGATGCTGCCTGTCACTGCTGAGTGTCCGTGCAGTGTGGTGCACCTGTCCCACTCCAGGCACCGGCATGATTCCCTCATCAGCCCTGGAGAGGCCCAGGACAGGGATGGTCTTTTGGTGTTAGACCAGCTGAGAAGGCCTGTGGGAAGTAAGTGGCAGGGTAATCCATGCCAATTTCACACTGCATAAAGCATTTGTTTACTCACTGGAACTGTTTCCATTAAATTTAATGGGTAAAAGTGCCACTTTATGGATTTTTTTTTTAAATTTTCTTCAGATTTCATGAAGTATATCATTAGTATACTTCACTTGCATAGAAAACAAGCATTTTTATTTGCATGGCCTGTTACATTTTGCTAGGGAAATGCAAAAGGAGAATAAATAATTGTTATGAAAATTCCCTTCCCGGTTTGTACTGGTTTTGGCTGGGATAGAGTTAATTTTCTTCACAGTAGCTAGTATGGGGCTATGTTTTGGATTTGTAATGAAAACAGTGTTGATAATACAGGGATGTTTTACTTATTGCTGAGCAGTACTTACATGGTATCAAGGCCTTTTCTGCTTCCCAGACTGCCCCTCCACTGAGCAGGCTGGGGATATACAAGAAGTTGGGAGGGGCCACAGCTGGGACAGCTGACCCAAACTGACCAAAGGCTTATCCCAGACCATAAGACGTCATGCTTAGCAATAAAAGCTGTGGGGAAGAAGGAGGAAGGGGGGACATTCAGAGAGATGGTGCTTGTCTTCCCAAATCACCGTTATGTGTGATGGAGCCCTGCTTTCCTGGCGACGGCTGAACACCTGCCTGCCCATGGGAAGTAGTGAATGAATTCCTTGCTTTGCTTTGCTTGTGCACGCAGCTTTTGCTTTCCCTATTAAACTGGCTTTATCTCAACCCACGAGTTTTCTCACTTTTACTCTTCCAATTCTCTCCCCCATCCCACTGGGGTGGGGGTAGTGAGAGAGCAGCTCTGTGGGGCTTAGCTACTGGCCAGGGTCAAACCGTGACACTATTATATCAATCAGTCTGTATAGTATGAAAGTGCATTAACTTTGCTAATATATATTACTTCACTTTATACACTGCAATGTAATGAGGTAGTGGAATTTTACTGCAGACTTTGGTATTGTTCATGCTTAAGTAGTACAAACTAAAGGACAGCCTGGCCCTGGAAATAAGGGCTTTGCTTCTTGGAAGCTTAGAGCTGTCTGTGAAGGATAAAAGATACCCCTGGACAACCAAGATAATGTCAGCATCCTAGCCCCTCTAGCACATCTTTGAAACCCTCCCAGTGTCACCTGGCATCATAGGTAAATAACTCTAGCAAGACTTGTGGGGAGCCTAGCCCGGGAATGGCTAGCAGAAAGAGGGCATTGAAGTAGAAAAGCAGGCTCAGAGTTAGAGCAACCTTGGGCCCAGCTGTTGGTCGACAGAGGAATGTGAGGCCAGCTGATGTTTTACAAGGGAGTGTGAGCCCAGCTGCTGTTGACCGTGTAAAGGAGTGTGAGAAACAAGTAACTGCTAATTGCAAGGCTGAACACAAGAGATAAGCATGGGAGGAGTTGGCATCTACCTCCCAGCCAAGGATGAGCTATGCTTTTGCAGTATGTATGAGCTAATTTACGAACGGTATAAAAGATATTTGCTAATTGCCAATAAACGAGACTTGCTGATCATCATCGGATGGTGCTTGTCTTCCGCTGGTTTTCCGTCAAATGGTGACCCCGACGTGATACCACGGACGGTCCAGCGTAGGGTTCGGGTCCTGCAAGCAGAGGGACGGCAAAACAGACAGCGCAGCTGGTCTGCGTGCCCTGGGCGACCACATAGGTGGGCTCAGTCTGCGTGCCCTGGGCGACCACATAGGTGGGCTCAGCCGATACGTGCTGCCGAGACCTTGGGAGCTGCAACGGCGCCGACGAGCACAATGGAGAGGCAAGCAGCATATGATTTCTTTACATCTCTTTTAGAGAGGCGTAACATTAAGGGTATAGATTTACGTAAAGAACTACCGTTGTTGATAAGCTGGGGATGCGAGAAGGGGCACTTTGTAAACCCGCATACGGTGCATGAGCTGTCAGAGTGGAGAAAGGTGGGGGATAGTTTGTGGGAGGCGGCGTTGGAGGATGATAAAGATAAAACTGCCAAGAAAATGAGTAAGCTATGGAAAGTAGTACATAATGAGTTATTGCAGATACAAGCAGAAAAGCGAGCTGTGCAGCAAGCTGTCTCAGCTCAAGAGCGAAATCAGAGCTACGGCTCAGACTGGGGACTTAGCTCCCCGGGCCCGCCTGCGGTTTCAACTGTCTACCTGCCCCCTGGGCCGGCAGACCCCTCAAGCTTGCCCTCGTCACCCGCAACTCCCGCTACTGCGAATAACCAGCCCGCAGCGGTACCGGCTCCCGGCTTAGACCAGGAGCCGACTCTTGGAGCGGAATCTGACTTAGCGGAAGCTGTTGTACGGGAGCGGCGAGAGGCATGGGCAGCATTAGCGCGGGAGGGGGCAGAAAAGGGTGATCCTGAATTAGTTGAAGCCAGTGGTACTCTCGCTTTTCCGGTAATTTATAGACCGAATCCCGGGGGAGGACTGCAGGCGGAGATTACTGCGTTAGACTGGAAATTTTTGTCCCAATTACGGTCTACTGTTAGTCAGTTCGGAGTATCAAGTGAGCCTGTAAGACAAATGCTGGACTATCTGTTCACTGCACATGTCTTGTTGCCTGCCGATATTAAAGGGCTCGCCAAGTTGATTTTTTCGCCACACCAAAGATTGCTGTGGGAGGCTCACTGGCAAGCTGAGGCACAGGCGTCAGCTGCAACCCAGAGGGCACCGGGAGACCCCCTTCAGGGCGTCACCTTGGATGAGCTGCTAGGGCTGGGAGCGTTCTTTAGAACAGAGGCACAGGTTTTATTGGGACCAGAGAAGTGTAGAGAAGCAATGAGGGTTGCTCGAGCAGCTATGACTAAGGTTAAGGATACCGGAGGGATCCCCTTTTATATGGGAATAAAACAAGGGAGAGAGGAACTGCTTGGAGGGTTTGTTGATAAAATAGCAGGGGCTATAGAGAAGGCTGGGGTGCAAGATTGGATGAAAGGGGTACTACTAAAACAGTGTCTGTTACAAAATGGTAACTCACGGACGAAAAATTTGATCAGTTCATTAGGAGTAGACTGGGGAGTAGCTGATTTGTTAGAAAAGGCAGCCAACACCCCCACCGGAGACCAGGTATTCTTAGTCGATGCTATTCAGCAGCTAGGGCTAGGGCTACAAAAACAAGCTGAAGCCTCTCGTGCTCAAGTGATGGCCGCCCTTGCACCTCTCCAATCGGCTGCCATTAGTAACCCTTATTCCAATCCGCGGATCAAGTGTTTTCACTGCGGAAGGGAAGGGCATGTGCGCCGACAGTGTACCGCGACTGGCGTTTGGTGTACGAAATGCCGCTCCGATAATCACAACACCTCCGCATGTCGTTGAAGGCCGGGAAACTCGGGACCCAGCGCGAGCCGCAGCAGCCGCGTGACGACACAAGTAGCTGCTGCAGCCCAGCCAGTTCGCTCCAACCTGCCACACGAGGAAGCCTCGGGTTGGACTTGGCAGCCTCAATAGACGTGATGCTTATGTCTACTGCGCCGACGAAAGTACCTACTGGAGTGAAAGGACCCCTCGTCATTAACGGCGGTGCAGTAGGTGGTCTTTTGTTGGGGCGATCATCTGCCTCTATGATGGGACTTTTTGTACTGCCGGGAGTTATTGATGCGGACTTTTCTGGCGAGCTAATGGCAATGGTATACACCCCGTTTCCACCCGTAAAAATATCTAAGGGACAACGCATCGCACAAGTGGTCCCCCTTCCGCAGATCGCCAGGGACATTGTTCCAGTTAACCCCGAAGAAAGAGGACAGAAAGGGTTCGGGTCAACCGGGGGACTGATGCTGTTAACGGTCGACCTTTCCAAGCGACCGAGAAAGACCATTCGTCTCTCCTATAAGAACCAAAAGGTTACCCTTGCCGGTCTGTTAGACACCGGAGCTGACACCAGCGTAATTGCCCCGGAGCAATGGCCCTCGAATTGGCCATTGTATGCTGCTACTAACGCAATCACTGGGGTTGGGGGCATGACATTAGCAAGCCGCTCGCCGACAGTCACCGTCGAGATTGATGATCGAATAATGACTGACGTGTTTTCAATAATTTCACTGCCGCCAGCCGTACAATGTCTCATTGGCCGCGATATCCTCGCACAGATGGGGGTTGTGCTCACTAACGAGTCCCCTTTGGCGTAAGGGCCGTTGCTTGGACTTTCCCCCTCTCCCTCAACTGGAGATCATCGGAACCAGTGTGGGTTAAGCAATGCCCATTAAAAGGGGAAAGCTTGCAACAAGCCCACCATCTCGTTAATGAGCAGCTCCAGCAAGGGCACTTGAAGTTGTCTACAAGCCCTTGGAATACCCCTATATTTGTGATCAAAAAAAAATCTGGAAAATTTCGCCTTTTACACGACCTCCGTGCTGTTAACAAGCAAATGGAGCCCATGGGCGCGTTGCAACCCGGACTGCCAAATCCTGCAATGTTGCCCCAGCATTGGCCTTTGCTGATAATCGACTTAAAGGATTGCTTTTTTACCATTAAATTGCACCCGCAAGACACGCAATGATTTGCATTTACGCTACCTGCTTTGAACCGAGAAGGCCCCGATAAGCGGTTTGAATGGACTGTTTTGCCGCAAGGTATGAAAAATAGCCCCACCTTGTGTCAACTCTTTGTAGATGTGGCCTTGCAACCTCTGAGAAAGGCATGGCCCCACACAGTGATTTATCACTATATGGACGACATTCTGTTTGCACAAGACCGTCCATTTAGTGCGCGCCAGATACAAATGATTGAGCGGACGCTAAAACACCACGCTCTCGTCATCGCCCCAGAAAAAATTCAACGTACTGCGCCATGGAAGTATTTAGGATGGACAATCACTGAAAAGTTGATCACGCCGCAAAAGCTGTGTTTAGACATGAAGATATGCACCCTCTATGATGCCCAGCGTCTTTTAGGGGACCTACAATGGCTGCGCCCCATCGTCGGTTTTCCTAATGAGTTGCTAACTCCCCTGCGGCCCCTCCTTCGGGGCACCGACCCCGCGCAGACAGTATCTCTCACGGAGGAACAACGCTCAGCCCTGTCCCGGCTCCTTGACTGCATCACGAACGGACACGTCCGCCGACGACATCCCGACCTCCCTATCCACCTCACGATCTGGTTTGGGTCAGAGCATCTCCTCGGTGCCCTCACTCAGTCTACAACAGAAACAGGGGAGGAATGGGTGCTAGAGTGGATAGCCCCGCCTATGCACCAGCGAAAAACACTAGTGCAGAAAATTGAAGCTCTGAGCGCGCTGGTCAAAAAGGGGCGGGAGCGCGTGATTCAGGTTACTGGGGCCGAACCAGCAGTGATTCATCTCCCCATCCAAAAAGAAGCGTTACAATGGTATATTAGTAATAGCCCAGAGTTACAGGAAGCATTGTTAGAATCCAACAGTGACATCGCCACAACTAAATCCCTGTCTCCAGTGATGAGATGGTTCGACACCCAGAACTGGATCGTCAAGCCATTGCGGGAGGACTCGCCCATAGCAGGGGCGATAACGGCGTATACGGACGCCGGAAAGAAGTCTAGAACAGCGGCAGTTACGTGGCATCAACACGGCTCTTGGCAGCATCAAATCCTGCAGGCTGCTGCGACAGACAGCCTCCAGACCTTAGAGCTTTTGGCTGTGAGCTGGGCCCTGGGACATTTTGACGCCCCCTTGAACATTGTAACCGATTCATTATATGTAACGGGAGTTGTTCAGCGAATAGAAGATGCAGCTATCAAACAGCTACAGAATCAGAGACTGTTTGAACTGTTCACGAAGCTACAGCGCACGATCAAAACAAGGAGGCATCCGTATTCCATCATCCACATCAGAAGCCACAAATGGGACGTGGGTCTTGGAGAAGGAAACGCTAGAGCTGACAAGCTAGTGTCAGCGATGCAGACCGCCCCGGTGCCCCAACTTGTGCTGGCCAGGGAGTCGCATGTGATCTTTCACCAGAATGCTAAGGGCCTTCAAAGAGACTTTCGTATATCGCATATCGAAGCCACCAACCTAGTGAGGACGTGCCCTGTTTGCAGTCATCATAATGGGGGTCTAGGCATAGGTGTGGGGGTGAATGCCAGGGGGTTGGAGAGCAACGAGGTGTGGCAAATGGATGTTACTCATATAAGCAGCTTTGGGCGTCTCAGATATGTACATGTTACCGTTGATACGTATAGCAAATATATTTGGGCCACGCTGCAGACAGGAGAAAGGGCCTCTCATGTAGTCAGACACTTAACGACGTGTTTCGCGGTGATGGGAGTGTGTAAGCGCTTAAAGACAGATCGGGGACCAGCCTATGTCAGCAAACGAGTACAGTCCTTCTTGGGACAGTGGTCAGTACAACACATTGCAGGTATCCCTCACAACCCAACGGGTCAAGCAATAGTGGAACGAGCTAATGGGTTGCTGAAAACCTATGTTCAAAAGTATGCAGATATAAAAGACCCACAAGAGCGGCTGGTAAAAGCACTGTTTGTGCTAAACTATTTGTGTGTATTTGGCTCTGAGGGAGTGCCTGCTGTCATCGTTCACTATAGACAGAAAAAGAACGAGCGGGAGTTACCCCGCGTTTGGGTCAAATACAAAGACCCGCGTACGGGTCTATGGTCAGGGCCTGTGGAGGTTTTATATTGGGGGAGGGGGTATCTCTGTGTCTCTACCCCTACAGGGCCGCAATGGATTCCAGCTAGATGTGCCAGACCCGCCACCTCCCCCACACAGTGCGACGCAAAACAGCTGCCCACCACGGCACCAGGCGAAGCGGCACCCGAACGGCTGGGATCAGCGGAAGGAACCCCAGAGGAGCGCTGTGCAGCACTCACCAGTGAATAACCACGGTCCAGGAGGAACAAAGGTCCCAGAGGGTGCATAGCGCCCGAGGTTTGGTCTGGTTTCGACCGAGAATACAAGGCGGACTGATAATGAGCTCTGCTGAACAGAAATTATGGGTATTAGCCCTTTTAAGTGTATGTAGCACTGCCTTTGTACCTAACGTTTTTGACCCACGAGAAAATATCTGGGTCACGCTAGCTAGATCATTGAATACGACTAGCTTTTGTGCCAGCCTAGCAACGCCCGACTCCCCATTTATCACATGTCTTATTGGGGTGCCTTAAGTAATGCAACCTTTCTGACCTTTACCCAGTCCGTAGCAGAGCTGCGACAGCAGCATAATATAACTCGGAAGTGTCCCTTTAAGTGGCGTGACGCCCCTTCGGTGTTTGCTGAGTATGACATCTGGGATGATGTACTCCCCGTGGGCCCAGAACCACAGGAGCTTGCCCTTGTGGGCTCTCTTAATGCTACTAGCTGTGTTTACATCGGCCTGTCCAATTGGACCGGGGATCAGAGGGAGGGGCGCCACGTCAATATCTCACCCCCCACTAACGTTACCCCATTAGGGGACCTCAGTCTCTGGGAAACGGTTTGGTGCCAGCGACTGGCCCGCAACAAGACCCACTCGGCCCCGGGCAGGATGTGGCCCAGGCGCCTTCCCAAGGGGTTCTTCTTAATTTGTGGCAACCGTGCCTGGGCAGGCATTCCCTCCTACCCTCGAGGGGGGCCATGCACGGTAGGCCAACTTAGTTTCGGTGCACCGCGCCACCACCCCAACGCAACCCATAGGTATCGGTTTAAAAGAGGTACGTCTCAGTCGCTAACGTCAGAGTGCAGTGACGGAGTCAGCCTATGGAATAGATGGGAAGTCTTTTTCGCATCCCTCTTTACACCAGGGGTCTCCGCGGCTCGAGCTCATAAAAATCTTGAGAGTCTCGCATGCTGGGTGCTGAAACAAGCCAATGGCACAAGTAGAGTCCTCTCAGAGGTATCTGAGGATCTATCCACAGTGCAGCATGCCGTGTTACAAAATAGAGCCACGATAGATTTCCTTTTACTGGCCCACGGGCATGGCTGCGAAGATTTTGAGGGAATGTGTTGTATGGATCTGGCTGACCACTCGATCTATTCATAAGGAAATCCAGGACCTCATAGAACACACCCAGAAGGGGCAACAAGATACTGGCCTCTTTGGTCTGGAGGCCTTGGGGGGCTGGTTGGGGGTGCGTGGATGGCTCAAAAGTGTGTTACAGTCAGGGTTGTTGTTACTAATCATAATAGTTGTAGTACTGCTTTGCTTGAGCTGTGTATTTTCTTGTATCAGAACCCTTTTAATGAAAATTGTTAACCAAGCTTATGTCGTGCAAAGTAAAAACGGGGGAAGTGTGGGGAGCCTAGCCCGGGAATGGCTAGCAGAAAGAGGGCATTGAAGTAGAAAAGCAGGCTCAGAGTTAGAGCAACCTTGGGCCCAGCTGTTGGTCGACAGAGGAATGTGAGGCCAGCTGGTGTTTTACAAGGGAGTGTGAGCCCAGCTGCTGTTGACCGGTAAAGGAGTGTGAGAAACAAGTAACTGCTAATTGCAAGGCTGAACACAAGAGATAAGCATGGGAGGAGTTGGCATCTACCTCCCAGCCAAGGATGAGCTATGCTTTTGCAAATAGGTATGAGCTAATTTACGAACGGTATAAAAGATATTTGCTAATTGCCAATAAACGAGACTTGCTGATCATCATCGGATGGTGCTTGTCTTCCGCTGGTTTTCCGTCAAAGACTGACTCCAGGGACGTCTGGATCAACGGACAAGCGGCAAGAGTACTGCAGAAATATAGTTGCTTTGCAAAGTTTTACTATGGTTAGTAATCGGTAGTGTGGGTGTTAGTGATTAGTCAAATCATGTTGCACCTAAACGCTTGAAGGGTGTAAGGACCCTGTGTAAAACCACATTTGGTGTGCCCCAATTTGAATGGCACACCTCATGTGCATGAATAAATATTTAGTCTTGTAATTCTATACTTTGCGTCCTAGCCTCTCTCCTCGGTTGGCACAGGCCAGTTGCAAATTTTCATAACATAACCTAACTCGGCTCAATACTTGCTGTTGTGCCTTCATCATTCTTTAACAAGCCAAAAACTTAAAAGATTAGGTTGTGACAATGTAAACTATTACAGTTCTGTTACATATTCTGTTACAAAATAATTAGTTGCAAATAAAATTCTACTACTGGAGAGCTGGTTTTGTGACAGCAAAAACTTCACAAACAGCATTTGTGACACTTTTGTTAAAGGAGCTTACAAAACAATACTGTTGAGCTCAGCACCCAAAGTTAATTTTGAGATTCTAGACTCAATGACTGTCTCTCCTCTGGTGTCTGTACCGCACCAGAACTCCTGAGTGTTACTGCAAACCAAATAATAAGCTTTGCATTTTTTCCTTTTATCTTCCTGCTGCATTTGGAGCTTCCAGGATGATGCATTCTACAATAGCAGAGACAGCACATGTGAGGAAAGGAAACTGTGCCACTTCTGATGAACAAAGTGATTACAAGGCAAATCCTTATAAAAGCATGAAAGGAGAGAAAGATCTGAGTCATGTGCAGAATCCTCTTGTATCTTGGCTAGGTGGAGAGGAATAGTGTCTCCAATTTTTCTTTTGCACATCCAATAAATGAATCACAGAATCACAGGTTGGAAGGGAACTCGGGGATCATCTAGTCCAACCTTTCTAGGAAGAGCACAGTCTAGACAAGATGGCCCAGCACCCTGTCCAGATGACTCTTAAAGGTGTCCAACGTGGCCAAGTCAACCACTTCCCTGGGGAGATTTATTCCAATGGTTGACTGTTCTCACTGTGAAAAATTTCCCTCTCATATCCAATTGGAATCTCCCCAAGAGCAACTTGTGTCCATTCCCCCTTGTTCTCTCCATGTGACTCCGTGTAAAAAGGGAGTCTCCATCTTCTTTGTAGCTACAAATATATATATATATAAACATATCTATATACACACACAAATATATATACGCACAAATATATACTTCTTCATCCTTGTACGTGTTGACACTGGAAAACTGAGACATAATGCTTGGGTTCTTTTGTCAGTGGCATGAGCAACTACAATTCTTGCAGTCTTTTAGTGTTATGCTGCTGATGGTTTGGCATCACACAGTACTTAACAGCAGTAATTTATAAATGCAAAGTTCAGTACTATTAAAGCAGACAATGTGACATAAAATTCAACCTTCCTCTTTTTTTCTTATGGTAGGAAAGTGATATCTGCTAACAGAAGATGATGTAAATTTGCAAGAATTTCAGTGGATGAAAGTGGCAATTAGAAATTAACGTCATGGCAATAAAGGCATTGGTATTTATTTCATAATCACCATTCTCAATTTTAGCATGAGTACTAGGAAACTAGAAGACAGTCAAAGATATTATAATGACACAAAATTGACACCATTTAAAGCAACAACTTGTATCTTCCTCTTGCAAATTGTAGCTAAAGATATCAGAAGACCTGAGGCTTTGTAGAATGAAACAATATTAGTTATGCTGTGTTGGAAAAGGTGGATAAACTTTCAAGTATGCAAGGTATTTACATAAGACCTGAAATGTTTGTGTCTTTGCTTTTCCGATTTCATCCAATAGTCTAATAGAAAACACCATTTCTGTCTACAAAACTTACTTCAACTATATCTTCAGCAGACAAGGTTAATGCAAAGCCAAATAGCTACTTAACTGTCCAGAGAAGGTCTATGCCAGTAATTGTCTTTTAATCTGATCTGTAAATTTAGCTAGCTTATTCTTTTAGCTTTTTTTTTTCCTTTTACCTAATAAAACTTCTCAGTTGTACACCCAATTCCAGATGATGTCTGTAAACTCAGAATATGAAAAACAAGTTTAGGTTTTCCAAACTGACGAAAGAGCAACATCAATGGATTTTCCCTGATGGGGATTTTGTCATGCTGGTTTAAAGTGTATACAAGTTCTTTTCTTTAAGGAACGTAAATATAAACATAAATATTCCTTCAAATTTAAGTAAGATTAGGTAAAAATTGACTGTCTAATCACATGCAGGTGTTCTAGTGATACAAAAACCTTTTACTTTAACAATTGTTCCAAAGGACGTAGTTAATTTAAAAAAAAATTTTTTAGTGGCAAGGAAGAGACAAATATCAAATTTTGTTTTATATAAACCAGTCTTCTGAGACAGAAAGGAAGGTAAAGTCAAAATGGCAATTTTTCTATATTAAGTAATAGTGGAATTTAAATCTGGCAGTGGCAAGTCATAATGTTGTTATATTTTTTTGTGAGGACGACGTGCTCATACTGGTGACAATTCATCCTGTACTTCAGATATATTGAATTTATTGCTATGGGTCAATCACTCTTGCTAAAACAGGTTTGTAGAAGCCAAATATTTGGCTTTACAGGTCACAACTGACCTTTTTGTTGTTGTCCAAAAAGTAGCCTCTGAGAACTGATGAAAACAATGTGCTAGCCACCTATTTGTGTGTATCTGTGCATGGTTTCTGTACTCAGTGTTTAGCCTAACACTTGAAAGATGGGAAAAAGTAATTAAGGCTAGTAATAAATTTTGGGTTAGAAATTGAAAAAGCAATAATAACTACTCTTATACAGAATATATAATAGCTATTATTTATTATAGTTTTAATTAAACTAGTCCATTAACTGTAACAGTTGTATTATTAGCTACAACAGTTAAAGTTAACTACACTAGTTATAGTTATAATAACTATTATGTGCTCTTTACAAATACAGTTTGTATCCCAGGTGTTTTTAAACTTTTCTGCATCTTTGAACACAACACAAACATTATGTATACATACCTATATACATATATTCTTCTGCATTCACAGGATTCAGCCCTGCATTTCAGTCTTGAGTAAGGACTCGTATTTGCACATAGCAACAGATATGCATCTAAGAGCTGAATAGGTTGTTTACTGGGATGCTCGCTTTGCCCCTCTTGTGGAGGTTACTAGCTTGGAAACAGCAGTGACCCAGGAGCTGCTGCATAAAAATCCATTGCCCTGTCCGAAAGGGGGGGGGGCAGCACCATTAGAGGAACGGGGCTGCCAGGTGTACATGTGATTTTAACCTTGTGTATGTCTGAATCAGAGCCTTGAGATTACCAACTAAAGGACTGGTATTTGTGCGTGCTTTGTCATAGGAAAACATGCTAGATAGAGAAAACTCTTTTTTGGGGGGAAAGGTGAGCAACTCTAAATTTATGGCTGTGTATAGAAATATATAGATTATGTACCAGGCCCTTTGTGTTTGCATCAATTATGAAGGAGTTTACATCTTTTGTACTAACAGTGTTGAGTCAAAGTTCTTATGCTAGTTTGAATGCCAAATGGGATTGTGTTCGTTTGTTTGGGGTGGTTGGTTTTTTTAAAAAAAAAAAAGGAAGAAAATGTCTCTTACAAAAGCTTCCTTCCTCTTTAAAATTTGTGTATTACCTGATATGACCCACTTGAGGAGGGCTATAAACTGAAAGACTCGGCGGGGGGGGGGGGGGGGGGGCAGGGACCAAAGTGGCAATGCTAATGCCATCACATACAACAGGGGACTAAGCCAGGCCAACCAGAGCAGCAACAAAGGTGCATTAGCTCCATTGCGAGATGACAATCAGAATACCGACCACCTCAAGGGTGTGCATGGCTATAGTGGGTCCTCGTGCACCCCTCCAAGGAAACCTGTGTGCTCAAGTACCTCTCTGAAATGCCTGTACACCAACAGCAGCATGGGGAATAATCAGGAGGAACTAGAGATCTGTGTGCCATCGCAGGGCCACGATCTCATTTCAATTACAGAGACATGGTGGGATAGCTCACATGACTGGAATGCTGTCATGGATGGCTACAGGCTTTTCAGAAAAGACAGACCAGAAAGGCGAGGTGGGGAGGGAGCAACTGGAATGTATCGAGCTCTGCCTAGGGGTGGAGGAAGAGCGAGTCGAGAGCTTATGGGTAAAAAATTAAGGGGCAGGCAAATATGGGTGATACTGTTGTGGGCATTTGCTACAGGCCACCTGATCAGGAAGACAAAGTCGATGAGGCCTTCAACAGACAGCTGGAAGTAGCCTCACAATCACAGGCCCTGGTTCTCATGGGGAACATCAACCACCCTGATATTTGCTTGAAAAGCAACACGGCAAGCCACGCACGATCCAGAAGGTTCCTGTGTAGCATCGAGGATAACATTTTGACACAGGTGGTGGAGGAGCCAACGGGGCAAGATGTACTGCTGGATCTTATCCTAACAAACAAGGAAGGGCTGGCTGAGGATGTGAGAGTTGGGGGTAGCCTTGGCTGCAGTGACCATGAGAATGTGGAGTTCAGGATCCTGTGTGGTAGAAGCAGGGCAAAAAGTAGGATCACAACCTTGGAGTTCAGGAGAGCCAACTTTGGCCTCTTCAAAGATCTGCTTGGAGGAATTCCATGGGCTAGGGCTCTAGAAGGTAGTGGTGTCCAAGAGAGCTGTACCACTTCAAGCTCAAGATCAGTGCATCCCTAGGAGGAAGAAGTCAAGCAAAGGAGCCAGGAGATCCGCGTGGATGGCCAAATTGCTTCTAGAGACACTCAAATGGAAGATGGAGGTTCACAGTATGCGGAAAAAGGAACTGGCCACTTGGGAGGAATATAGGAACATTGTCAGTGTATGCAGAGATGCAATGAGGAAGGCCAAGGCCCACTTGGAACTAAATCTGCAAGGGATGTCAAGGATAACAAGAAGGGCTTCTTTAAATACATCAGCAGTAAAAGGAAGACTGGGGATACAGCGGGCCTGCTGCTGAACGAGGTGGGGGCCCTGGTGACGCAGGCAGAGTTACTGAATGCCTTCTTTGCTTTGGTCTCTACTCCTAAGGCTGGCCCTCAGGCATCTCAGCCCCCAGAAGAGAGAGAAGAAAATCTGGAGAAAGGAAGACTTCCACCTGGTTGAGAAGGATTGGGTCAGAGATCACCTATGCAAATTGGATCCTCGCAAATCCATGGGCCCCGATGGGGTGCACCCATGAGTGCTGAGGGAGCTGGCGGGTGTTCTTGCTGAGCCACTCTCCACCACCTTTGAAAGGTCATGGAGGACAGGAGAGGTGCCCGAGGACTGGAGGAAAGCAAATGTCACTCAGAAAGTCTTCAAAAAGGGCAAGAAGGAGGACCTGGGAAACTATAGGCCAGTCAGCCTCACCTCCATCCCTGGAAAGGTGATGGAGCAGTTCATCCTGGAGGTCATCTCCAGGCATGTAGAGGAAAAGAAGGTTATCAGGTATAGTCAACATGGATTCACCAAGGGAAGATCACACTTAACCAACCTGATAGCCTTCTGTGATGGCGTGACTGGCTGGGTCGAGGAAGGGAGAGCAGTGGATGTTTGACGGAAAACCAGCGGGAGACAGGCACCATCCGATGACGATCATCAAGTCTCATTTATTGGCAATCAGCAAACATCTTTTATACCATTCGTTAATTAGCACATACATATTGCAAAAGCATAGCTCATCATTGGCTGGGAGGTAAATGCCAACTCCTCCCATGCTTATCTCTTGTGTTCAGCCTTGCAATTAGCAGTTACTTGTTTCTCACACTCCTTTACCGGTCAACAACAGCTGGGCTCACACTCCCTTGTAAAACACCAGCTGGCCTCACATTCCTCTGTCAACCAACAGCTGGGCCCAAGGCTGCTCTAACTCTGAGCCTGCTTTTCTACTTCAATGCCCTCTTTCTGCTAGCCATTCCCGGGCTAGAGTTTCCCACAGATGTTGTCTATCTTGATTTCAGTAAGGCATTCGACACTGTCTCCCATAGCATCCTCATAGATGAGCTAAGGAAGTGTGGGTTGGATGAGTGGAGAGTGAGGGGGATTGAGAAATGGCTGAACAACAGAACTCAGAGGGTCGTGACCAGTGGGGCAGAGTCTGGATGGAGGCCTGTAACTAACTAGTGGTGTTCCCCAGGGGTCTGTGCTGGGTCAAGTCCTGTTCAACATAGTCATCAATGACCTGGGCGATGGGAACTGCTTGAGCAAGTCCAGCGGAGAGCTACCAAGATGATCAGGGGACTGGAGCATCTCCCTTATGAGGAAAGGCTGAAAGACTTGGGCTTGTTCAGACTGGTCAAGAGAAGACTGAGGGGGGATTTCATCAATACCTATAAATATCTAAAGGGTGGGTGTCAGGATGATGGGACTAGACTCTTTTCAATAGTGCCCAATGACAGGACAAGGGGCAATAGGCACAAGTTGAAACACAGGAAGTTCCACCTGAATATGAGGAAAACCTTCTTTACTTTGAGGGTGACGGAGCAGTGGAACAGGCTGCCCAGAGAGGTTGTGGAGTCTCCTTCCCTGGAAATATTCAAATCCCACATGGACTTAGCCCTGTGCACCCTGCTGTAGGTGTACCTGGTCAAGCGGGGGGGGGTTGGACGAGATGATCTCCATAGGTCCCTTCCAACCCCCACCATTCTGTGATTCTGTGATATATTCCATCATATACACAATGGAATTAAGTTCACAATAAGCATTGTCTCAGTTTTTCAAGTCTGCTCTGACATTACAGGGACACCTAGACATGCTTCTTTGTGGGAAACTTTATGCCTTTTTATTGGTGAAAAATCCAAGCTTTCTGCTGCATTGAACCTCCATTTTTCAGGTACCGAGCATACAACACAGATAATGGAATTGTCTATAGACTGTTTCTATAACGTGTTTTACTTTCAGATGCGTATTTTTAAAGTATTAAAGAAAAATGGAATGATTCTCAAAAGTGAATTTAAAATTTTACTGCATTTATGTCAGACTTCATCTGATGTGGAACTAGCCAGGAAATTTATTCACAGGTTCTTTTAACAATTCAGGTAACACTGTTTTCTGTCTTTATTTTTTTGCTTTTATCAGATCATCTCAGGTTATGTCTGCAACTGAGGGTTTGCCCTAATTCACTGGATATCTGTATAGTTAATCTCTTAAACTAAGGATGTATTTTCATTTACTTTGGGTCTTCCAACCCTTCGGAGACTCTCAGATCAAAGGAGGGTCAAGCTACAGAGGCAAACCGTTGTCCTGAATGGTAAGCCATACAGAAACTTCAGCTGTCAGCTGAGAGGTAGTGGTATGTTCAGTTGTTTGGGTTTTTTTAGTGTAAGAGACAAAAAGTTGATGTATTTTAGCAGGTACTGTTGCTAAAATCACAGAATCACAGGTTGGAAGGGAACTCAGGGATCATCTAGTCCAACCTTTCTGGGAAGAGCACAGTCTAGACAAGATGGCCCAGCACCCTGTCCAGCCAAATCTTAAAAGAGTCCAATGTGGCCAAGTCAACCACTTCCCTGGGGAGATTATTCCAATGGCTGACTGTTCTCACTGTGAAAAATTTCCCTCTCATGTCCAATTGGAATCTCCCCAAGAGCAACTTGTGTCCATTCCCCCTTGTCCTCTCCATGTGACTCCGTGTAAAAAGGGAGTCTCCATCTTCTTTGTAACTACCCCTTAAGTACTGGTACAAGGTGATGAGATCCCCTCTGAGCCTCCTTTTCTCAAGGCTGAACAAACCCAGTTCTCCCAGCCTATCCTCGTATGGCAGGCTTCCCAGTCCTTTGATCATCTTGGTGGCCCTTCTCTGGACCCCTTCCAGCCTGTCCACATCCTTTTTGTATAGAGGGGACCAGAACTGTACACAGTACTCCAGGTGTGGCCTGACAAGCGCTGAGTAGAGTGGGATGATGACTTCTTTCTCTCTGCTGGCAATGCCCTTTTTGATGCAACCCAGCATCCTGTTGGCCTTCTTGGCTGCAGCAGCACGCTGTTCGCTCATGTTGCGCTTTCTGTCCACCAGGACCCCCAGGTCCCTTTCCACAGATCTGCTCTCCAGCCAGGTGGATCCCAGTCTGTGCTGCACTCCTGGATTATGTTTTCCCATGTGCACGATCTTACGCTTCTCCTTGTTGAACTTCATAAGGTTCTTGCTGGCCCACTCTTCCAGCCTATCCAGATCTCCCTGCAGAGCAGCTGTCCCTTCTGGAGTGTCTACTTCCCCACTCAACTTGGTGTCATCTGCAAACTTCATCAGGCTACACTTGATGCCGTTATCCAGATCGCTTATAAAGATATTGAATAACATTGGGCCCAATATCGATCCCTGGGGGACCCCACTAGTGACAGGTTGCCAGTTTGAGAAAGAGCTATTTACCACCACCCTTTGGGTGCGGCCTGTCAGCCAGTTCCCCACCCACTGCACAGACCACTTGTCTAGGCCATAACGCATCAATTTCTCCAGGAGGAGACTGTGGGGGACCGTATCAAAGGCCTTGGAGAAGTCCAGGTAGACAATGTCCACTGCCTGCCCCATGTCAACCAGGCAAGTCACTTTGTCATTGAAGGCCACCAGGTTTGTCAAGCACGATCTGCCTTTAGTGAAGCCATGTTGGCTTTTCCCAGTCACGTGCTTCATTTGACTTGTGATGGCCCCCTGGAGGATTAATTCCATAATTTTCCCAGGGATTGAAGTAAGGCTGATGGGCCTATAGTTACCCGGATCCTCCCTCAAGCCCTTCTTGTAGATAGGGGTAACATTTGCCTTCCTCCAGTCCCCTGGGACATCCCCCGTTCTCCATGACTTCTCAAAGATTATGGAGAGTGGCCTTGCGATGATGTCAGCCAGCTCTCTCAACACCCTCGGGTGGATGAGCTCTGAGTTTTTATCTAGCAGTCCTCTGAAATCCCTTGGATTGTTTGCACCAACAGATTTATCATGTTACTCTGTACTTCAAACTCCCTCTGAACCCTGTAGAAGTAGTGTGATATTCATCAGCTCTGGAACTTGGCCGGTTTAGTGTTGAAGAAGCTTAAGGACTTGTTTTTTGAACATCTATAAAATGTTGTGTGTGCTATTATCTCAAGATATTAATCATGCCCAGTGTATAATAAGTAAAAAATATTCTGTGCAATAATGTGTCTTCAAAACTCTCTGTGTGCCAGTGGAAAGTCACCTCTATGATGTTAATTGATTAAGGCATGGGATATGCCTAGCCAAAAATGGGAGAAATCTCACTTGTGCTACTATTCTTAAATTAGGCACGTGTAAAAGTGTGTGTGTGGTTTTTGTTTTGCTTTTTTGATTGAGATCTGTTTCATTGAGACAGGACCTGAAGTACTTGCAGGACTTAATAACCAATGGATAGTAACGTACAGTACCACTTCTTCAGACTGTGCTGCAGAAATTCAGACTCAGTACCTCTGGCATTTTATTTGGGTATTCCCAACACACAGTGTGATTGAAGTGGAACATAAAATATACTTTCTCTTTGTTCTGCTACTCTGTCATAACTCAAGCCCTTGTGCTGATCTGTTCATTGTTTGATAGCAGAAAATTCTACAACAAATACTCTGAGGAGTGGTTACTTCTACAACCCTTAGAAAATAAACTGTTGACCAAGTCTGAGACTAAGACTGGACTTAGCCGCACCTAGACTCCTCTTGGAGAAGGAGTTCAGAAAGCAAGGGGGTCCTGTCTGAACCTCGTGACTCAACGGTAGGGTCTCTCCCTAGCCACTCATGGGTTGAGATAAGAACAGTTTAATACTTAAAATAAAACAGTAAAAGTGCTAGTAATAATAACAACAACAATAATAATATAATCAAAAGGAAAATAATGAGAGAGTGAGAGAGAGAGAGAGGAAACCTGGGGAGGGGGGAAAAAAGCCAATCAAAACAACAACTGATGCAACCGCTAACCACCTACTGACCGCCGCCAGTCCCCAAGCTGCGATCGCTGCTTCTCCTGGCCAACTCCCCCTGGTTAATATACTGGGCATGACATCATATGACATGGAATATACCTTTGGACAGTTTGGTTCAGCTGTCTTGGCTGTGCCCCCTCCCCTCCCGGCTTCTTGTGCACCTGGCAGAGCATGGGAAGCTGGAAAAGTCCTTGACTAGTGTAAGCACTACTTAGCAACAACTAAAACATCAGTGTGTTATCAACATTATTTTCATCCTAAATCCAAAGCACAGCACTATACCAGCTACTAGAAAGAAAATTAACTATCCCAACTAAAACCATGACAAAAATACATGTTTCTTGAGGAAAGAAGATATTTAATACAAGTTGTTGAATTCATATTTTTTGGTGAACAATTTATTTCAAATAGAAATTTTGTTATTTTTTTATTAGCTTCAACTTTTTGAGTCACACTACTCAGTAGCACAAGGATTGTGATGTGGGCAAAAGTGGGGGTAGCCATTCAAATGAAAAGGTTAGGCCATTTTAACTTTATCTTCATACATCATGTATAAAATAACAAAATAGATTAAAAATGAGAGAGAATTTATTCTTTACTTCAAAAAAAATATATTATTGTGCCATTGCAACCAGTGTGTACTCAAAATGCTGAACAGTTTAAATGTCACAAGTTCAAAACAAATAAGTAAAAAGTTAAAAGGTTTACAGATCAGGCAGAAAATTTGCTGGGAATGTCAGTGGTTGTGAATATCTTACTGTATTCAGTAATAAAAGAGAGAGTGAAGGCAATTTATGAGATAAGGTATGGTGTTGATTCATTGCCATTAGAGATGTTTTTCTGCGGGGTGATTCAGGATGGTCATGACTTGTAGAACATACAAGAAACTGTGGAAGAGCTTCTCATAAGGCAAGAACAAGTATTTTGTTGAAAATGGATTTTTAAGAACAGGATATTTAGAACTTGGACATGGGTTTTGACTTTGTCAATTTTATTCTGTGAAAATTTAAGTTAGGAGCTGGGGATGAAAGATACGCAGAAAGTAGTGTTGGCTCTCTAGTGTCCGGATGTTGGGTATAGGAGTTGTGTAGCCTGCCACAGCTGTTAACTTGAAAATGCATGTTGGGTTGAGTGTACATGTTGTAAAGCTGATCCACTTACCTGGGTTTACTCAGGATTTTGTTTTAATTTCTTATCTCTTATTTGTAAATTAAAGTAACACTTATAAGAAGGTGGGACTAGAGATCCATTAAGAATGTGAAATGTTTTGAAGCATTCCGGGCCATATTACAGGTTAGCATGGAAAGGGTTTTCTTTCTGACTGTCTTTCTATTGATTTTGGTGGGGTTTTTACAATGTTTGAAAAAAATTTATCCAGGAGACTAATGTGGGTGCTAATAATACCTATACAAGCAGTTTCACGATTTCCTACTGTGGAAACAGTATCAGCTCTTGCGGGGTCCACAGAAGCTGAACTGGAACCAAAGTGGACCTCTGATGTTCCACTGCATGAAAATTCCCGTTCTGCACCACCTTTCGTAAGAAGATTGTCAGTATGGCTGAATGATGGCAAGTCATGTGCTGGTTTTATAGTGTAGACTGATGGAGAGAAGGACAAAGGCACTAGTATCTTTTTTCCTGTGTTACCTCAGTCAAGAAACTATCTAAGAGTAAAACAATCACAAAGCTGGTAAGACCCCACAAATTTCAAACTGCCTGACAAAATGCTTGAGTCAGTTTTGCCATGTTTTTCCTTAATTTGCTTGCTATCACACACAATGGAATAAAGGACATTCCTGTTCCACTGGGCTTAGAAGTTAAATACACTAAGAGATACACTAACTAGAAGTTAGCCTCTGAAGTACTGTGATTGGATAACTTACTGTGATTATGGAACAGTTAAAAAAATGTATCATGAAGGACTCCAGGATTTTTATTTCTCATTGCTAAAAATATTTTCTCAGGAAAATGTATGATTGGAAGAGCAAAAAAAATCAACAAACTGTTGCTCATTGAGATGTTGCATGAAATATAGACAGATTCATGGTAGACTGCTTGGTAGCCAAGACCTGGTTATACACCTATGGTTCACTTTTTGGAAATGGTTGCCTTTTTGTCAGTGGCTGTGGCTAAAACTAGAGGAGAGCATCAGGTATTTTGTCCCCTCTGTTGCAGGTGTTTATGCTTCATATGAAAACCTCATTTGTTCTGCTTGACAGCTTATCATGTAGCCCTGCCTCCCTTTTGCTCATGGGGTGCAGAAGGACACCAATGAACAAGGAAATCGGACTATCACTATAGCAGTGAAGAATGAAAAGGGCACAGGTAGTAGGTCAAAATTAGGTTAACTTGAACTGTAGGACTATGGCAGCAAACCTGAAAAGGTGAAACCTGAATGGTGCAAATCCAGTTTGTGAAGTGTTTTGCAGCAAATGTAAAGCTTGGCTCTTCCCTTGCTTAAATTGACTAGTAAGATCCATTCAGTATTTGTATTTCTGTAGCGCACTCTTGCCAGCACCTTCTTTTTGCTTAGGCTGCATATGGTATGAAAGCAAACAACTTTGCAGAATAAGTGGTTTGCTCAGATGCTTCTATATTGCAGTTTTTGATACTCAAGCCAGAGGAATACATCACTTGTAATCTGTGCAAGTTTAACTGCGACCAAACTGAAAAGCGTCAAGGCTTGTATCAGTGGGTATAACATTACACTAATTTGAAGCTAGTGTGTGATGTATTTCTGGGACATATTTTGTGAAGCATAAAGAATTTGAGTAGAATAAATGGAAAACACAACATTGTTACAATGTGGATTCCAGCTCTCAGTGAGTTAGGTCTCTGACAAAATGATGTTAATTTTGTTTTAGGTTAAATTTAGGCTGTACATTAGACACCATTAAAAAGTTGCTGTTTGCAAATACTGTAATAGCAATGTCCAGTTAGTTATAGGTTGTTTTCTTCCATTATTGGCTTTTGTTGACAGTATTTTTTATGCATATCCATAAAGCATGCCTTTTTAATATCATGTGAAAGGGGTGTGCTGGTTAAGTTTAAGCTTAGCACTATGTGTTGGGCCAGGCTGGGATGGAGTTAACGTCCCCATAGCAGCCCTCATAGTGCTGTGCTTTGTATTGGTAGCTAGAAAGGTGTTGATAACACACCAGTGTTTTGGCTACTGTTGAGCAGTGCTCCCACAGCATCAAGGCTGTCTCTACAACCCTCCTGCCACAAAGGCCAGTAGGCAGGGGGTGGGTAAGAGGTTGGGAGGGGACAGAGCCAGGACAGCTGATCCAAAGTAACCAAAGGGATATTCCGTACCATATGATGTCATGCTCAGCAGTAAAAGCTAAGAGAAAGGAGGAGGAGGAGGGGCATTCTGCCTTTATCTCGACCCATGAGTTTTTTTCATCTTATTTTCTCCCCCTGTCCCACTGAGGAGGGGAGTGATAGAGCGGCTTGGTGGGCACCTGGCAGCCAGCCAAGGTCAACCCACCACAGTCCTTTTTGGTGCCCAATGTGGAGCTTGAGACAATGGCAGTTTTGAATTGAGTGTGCTATAGCTATAGTAGTTATTAAGTTGCAAGCTTCTGTGCAGGTCATGGAGTTTGCTGGCTGCACTGCTTATCTCTTTATTTTGCTGAGCTTGGGAACACGTTAATTCTAACAATGGCTATGCACTTTGCCCTGGCGTTGATGCCCTTAATGTGCTGGGGGAGCTGTCTTGTTGAGAGGATGAGGGAATACACCTGATTTTAATGATGGCATGTTTTGGTGGATAAGAGATGGAGGTTTTCTAAAGGATCTGAAGGCATTTATTTTTAGAAATGAAGCATCTAACTAGCTTGGAAGCAATTTATTTCCTAAAATCACATGCTCTCACAGATAGCCCTGGTTAAAGAAAGCCCATGACATAAGGACTATTTGGTACCCAGAAGGTTCTAAACTTACTTCCAACATGCAGCTAGCAGGTACTAGCTTTCTGCTAGGAACTGATCTTCTGGCACTTTTTAGCAGGAGATCTCTCTCTCACTCTGCACAGTGAACCAGGTACAAAGATAATTTCAGCAATTACCAATTACAAACAGGCTTTCACAAAAATTTCTTTTTCAGTTTGAAAAATTAATCTAGTCAATAACTTCTGTACCAGCTTTCAAGCAGGTAGAGAATTAGTTGAAGTAATGATGAGCATAGCTGGGCTAGCGAAACAGTAACAATCAAAACAGTACTTTACTTACATATTCCATTTTTACAGCCTTTGTGTTAATCGTTTTTCAGAGAGATGAGTAAAGATTCCAGCAGAACTAACCCTTTGTTGAGCTTTAATATAGCAAGTTTTAACCTGACATATTTAGAAATTGCTGAGATTCAAAAATCTCCCCAAAGCAAGGAATCTACTGTGTTGTACAGTTCTTCATTTCTCTATATATGTTTTTCTATGCCAGGATACCAGGAAAAGATATAATTAATGCAAGTGTTGTTTTTAAATTAGACTTTATTATGGTTGCATGGGGACAAGGAAAGTATCTTATCAGAATCACTATAGCAACAGCTCACCCCATCAGTCTCCATATTTTCCTCAGCCTATGATACTCTACTCAATCATGAGATTATTAATGGCATTTATATTCAAAACCAGCCATTTCAACTTTAAAAGCCCAGAAGTATTTTTAAGAGAGAGAAATCCTAGGAGCTGTGTCCTTTACATTAAATAGTTTGGGGAAAGTTGGGCTTTTTATTATGACAGGAGTTTTCCTTTTTTTTTTTGTTAACTGCTGCTCTTCGAGCAAATTTCATCTTTATGGTGAAAGTAATATGGATTCTTCATGTGTGTGAGAAGAAAATCTGATTTTCCTGGCCATCTTTTCCAAAAAGCCTGGGAGAGGTAAAGGGTGATGGGTAATGAGACACTATTATCCTAGGAGGAGGAGAAAAATAGGAACACTGTATTAAAGTGCCTGTTTATTTGGTTTCTTTCACTGGGGATATATCTCTAGACAGGAAGAAGTGAAGCGAATCTCCCATGCTATCTATCTCACTGTTCTCACTTAATCATGAAGGAGTAAAGCCAAAAAGGGGGTTGCTTTTTACATAGTTTGCATTTGAAATAAAACTTATGAATGTTGATAAAATGACCTGGTTTTATTTTCTGCATGAAACTAAACTGGGCACCAACATATTTTCTTGGTAATAATAGTTATACTGCCATAATGTTCTTTTCTCCACCAGTCACACTGGGGATCCCCAAATGGCCAGTTTTAGCTTCAGTGAGCTAGCAGGTGATCTTCCCTTTAACCTGACTTGTTGAATTATTATGCTTAAAATAAGGAACCATTTGATACCGTAATTTTAAATGTTAACACCTTTAGTTTCTAGCTAGACAAGGCCTGTAACTGATTTCCCATTATGTCAGGTTGTGGCATACAGAGCACCTTGAACCAAGCTGACACAGAAAAAAACCTGACTCATGTTCTTTTGAGAAGTGACCTTCCATTACTCTCCTGCTGGGGAGCACATAGTTCTGGAGTTCTGGAGATTAAGCATTCTACAAGCAGCTGGCAGAAGTCTCAGAAACGGTAGCCCTTGGTCGCGTGGGGGACTTCAACTTACTGGACATCAACTGGAAATACAACACAGCAGAGAAGAAACAGTCTAGGAGATTCCTGGAGTGTGTGGAAGATAACTTCCTGACACAGCTGGTAAGTGAGCCTACCAGGGAAGGTGCCTCGCTTGACCTCCTGTTCACAGAGAAGGACTGGTCAGAGATGTGGTGGTCGGACGCCGTATTGGGCTTAGCGCCCATGATATGGCTGAGTTCCCGATTCTTGGTGAAGTAAGAAGGGGGTCAGCAGAGCCACTACCATGGACTTCCAGAGGACAGACTTTGGCCTGTTCAGGGCACTGGTTGGGAGAGTCCCTTGGGAGGAAGCCCTGAAGGGCAAAGGAGTCCAGGAAGGCTGGGCTTTCTTCAAGAAGGAAGTCTTGCAGGTGCAGGAGCAGGCTGTCCCCAAGTGCGGGAAGACAACCGGCCTGGCTGAGCAGGGAGCTTTTGTTGACACTCAGGAAAGAAAGGAGAGTTTACCACTTTTGGAAGAAGGGGCAGGCAACTCAAGAAGAGTACAGAGATTTCATTAGGTCTTGCAGAGAGAAAATTAGAAAGGCAAAAGCCCAGCTAGAACTCAATCTGGCCACTGTTGTAAGGGATAACAAAAAATGATTTTACAAATCCGTTAACAACAAAAAGAGAGCCAAGGAGAATCTCCATCCTCTATTGGACGCAGAGGAGAACATCAACACCGAGAATGAGGAGAAGGCTGAGTTACTTAATGCCTTCTTTGCCTCAGTCTTTAACAGTCAGACCAGTAATCCCCAGGGTACTCAGCCCCCTGAGCTGGAAGGCAGGGACGGGGAGCAGAATAAAACCCCCATAATCCAGGAGGAAGCAGTTTACGACCTGCTGCACCACCTGGATGCACACAGGTCCATGGGGCTGGATGGGATCCACCCAAGAGTACTGAGGGAGCTGGCAGAGGAGCTTGCCAAGCCACTCTCCATCATTTATCAGCAGTCCTGGTTAACAGGGGAGGTCCCAGATGACTGGAAACTAGCGAATGTGATGCCCATCTACAAGAAGGGTTAGAAGGAGAATCTGGGGACCTACAGGCCTGTCAGCCTGACCTTGGTACCAGGGAAGGTTATGGAGTGGTTCATCTTGAGTGTGCTCAACAGGCATATGCAGGACAACCAGGGGATAAGGCCCAGCCAGCATGGCTTCATGAAATGCAGGCCCTGCCCGACCAACCTGATCTCCTTCTATAACCAGGTGACCCACCTAGTGGATGAAGGAAAGGCTGTGGTTGTTATCTACCGGGACTTTAGCAAAGCCTTTTCCTTTTTAAACATGGTGTAACCGACAGCTTGGTCAGTCAGCAACAAATGCAGCAGCAGCAATGGTAAGTTCCATGGCTGGGTGCTAGACTGGGGCAGACAAGGGTGTTCCTAGAGCCAGGGAAACCCGAGGAAGAGAAAAGCAGCCCACTAAGTCCTGCAGCTCTTGTGAGCGAGGATGATGCGGCCTGGGCGTTGCCAGGAGCAACCGCAGGAAATTTAAATGGCCCCCAGGGAGCACAAGCGACCAGGATGAGCAACCAGGGCGTGGCGCATCAACCAGGGCGTGGCGCATCAGTTCATACAGGCAGGGCAAGGAGGGAAGGCACTGCATCCTGCTTGTAGGCCCACAGTCCAGGGAAGTTCTCTAGGTCTCTGCCAGGATGGTGGGCACTTGCCTCAGAGCTAAAACCAGTGTTCCCACAGCAAAAGCCCCAGAGATGTCTGATGCATCTACCTAGACAGTCCATTTTGGCGCCCGACGTGGGGCACGAAGGGTTTGAGATAATAACAGTTGCTGGTCACAGCATTGATTCATCTGCTCTCAGTATTAGTTTGTCCAGTCTTTACCATGCCGATTGTAAAGTACATGTTAAAACTTGCTGTTGGTTGTTGCAGTTTGCTGTGCTCTGCAGTGATTAGAGATATTTTGCCTAGGAGACTTGTTATTAAAACACTGGCCTTGACCGTTATTGGTTATTTAGGTCTTGCACGAAAGCCGTTACTGTACTTCAGCTGCCACCTCATGGAGACAATTAGCAATTATACCTCCTCGTCTGAGAAGATTTTATGGAGGAAATACAGAATGGCACCTTAGCTACCATCTTATATAATGTCTCCTCCTTCATTACAACAACTTTTCAGTATCTTGAACATCCTTGGGTAGTCAAGATATATCTGTTGATATTGCTTTGGCAGACAATGTCAGTTCTAGCTAAGGTTAATAAGCAATTTAAGAATATCATCCAGAGATCTGTCCCAAGGCTCGATAGCTATGCGTGGCAGGGTATGTGGGATAGTATGGGCAAATGCCTAAGACAGTGGGCACCCACTGTGATGTGGGACTTCACCCCTGAACAAGTGCAGAATCCTGAAAAATTACTAGAACATTTGGAGGAAGTATGTTGTCACCCTGGCAATTCCAGAGAGATACAAATAACTGCAATGTGCCGGGGCCTGGCCCATGCCTATCGAGCCCTATTTAACACTATTCAGTACCCCCAAGGGAAAGAGAAGGTTCCTGGATCTAAAAGGCAAAGACAAGGAAAGCAACGAGCACTGCGGCCACTCAAACCCCCACGACAGACACTGCAGCTATTCCAACCCCAGTGACGAGCACTGCGGCCACCCAAACCCACATGACAGGCACTGCAGCTACTCAAACCCCAGTGCCAAGCATTGCAGCTAAACCAGAGGACCAACCTGTGCCAGTATCAGTCACCCCTATACGCAAGAAGAAATCATGGAAGAGAAGGTCAATTCGTTTAGAAAGAGATTATGAGGAACCAGGGCCATCACAAGAAGAGGAGGAGAAAGAGGAAGAATGCGTACAAGAAACAGAAATTACCCGATCCCTACCCTTGAGTGAGTTGCGGGATATACAGAAAGATTTCAGCCGTCATTCAGGTGAGCACGTTATCACCTGGCTGCTCCGATGCTGGGATAATGGGTCCAGTAGTTTGGAATTAGAGGGGAAGGAAGCCAAACAACTGGGATCCCTCTCTAGGGAAGGGGCCATTGATAAAGCAATTGGAAAAAAACCACAAGCCCTCAGCCTCTGGAGGCGACTCCTGTCCGCAGTGAGAGAGAGGCATCCATTCAAAGAAGATATTGTATTTCGCCTAGGAAAATGGATGACCATGGAGAAAGGCATTCAGCATCTAAGGGAATTAGCCGTGCTTGAGGTGATTTATGGTGACCTGGACGATCAACGGTCCTCCAAAGATCCAGATGAAGCTGAGTGCACACGACCCGTGTGGCGGAAGTTTGTACGGAGCGCACCATCCTCGTATGCAAACTCATTGGCAGTGATGTCCTGGAAATATGACGAGACACCAACAATGGCGGAGTTGATTGATAGACTCCGGGAATATGAAGCGAACCTCTCTTCCTTGCTCGTCTCTGCTGTTGAGAAACTGTCCCGAGAGTTCCAGCAACTCAAAGAAGATATGTCCTACTCCCCACCAGTACGGACCAGTATCTCAGCCATTAGGAGTAAGCGTCCTTTGGCTCAAGAAAAGGGATACTCACGACAGGGCACCCTATGGTTTTACCTGCGTGATCATGGAGAGGACATGAAGAAGTGGGATAGAAAACCTACCTCATCCCTAGAGGCACGGGTACATAAGCTGCAAGGAAGAACAATCACTCAGTGGAGTTTCTCCAGAAGAGCTGCTGCTCCAGTTTTCAGTAAGCAATTCTACAGACAGAGGAGCAGAAGTGCTGATTTCCCGTCTGTTCTTAATAGAGACACTAGTGATTCATATTTACAGGAAGTGAGTGATGAATACTATGATCAGGACTAGGGGGGCCCTGCCTCCAGCCAGGTGGAGGAAAGGGATATCCGGGTTTACAGGACTGTGTGGATCCGATGGCCTGGCACGTCCGACCCACAGGAGTATAAAGCTTTAGTGGACACCGGCGCACGGTGCACCTTAATGCCATCAAACTATATAGGGGCAGAACCCATCAGCATTGCTGGAGTGACAGGGGGATCCCAAGACCTAACTGTATTGGAGGCCAAAGTGAGCCTAACCGGGAAGGAGTGGCAGAAGCACCCCATTGTGACTGGCCCAGAGGCTCCGTGCATCCTTGTCATAGACTACCTCAGGAGAGGGTATTTCAAGGATCCAAAAGGGTACAAGTGGGCTTTTGGTGTAGCTGCCTTGGAGATGGAGGAAATTAAACAGCTGTCTACCTTGCCTGGCCTCTCGAAGGACCCTTCTGTTGTGGGGTTGCTGAGGGTCAAAGAACAACAGGTGCTGATTGCCACCACAACAGTGCACCGGCGGCAATATCGCACCAACAGAGACTCCCTGATCACCATCCATGGGCTCATTCGTCGACGGGAGAGCCAAGGAGTCATCAGTAAGACCCACTCACCCTTTAACAGTCCCATATGGCCAGTGCGGAAGTCTAATGGAGAGTGGAGGCTAACAGTAGACTATCGTGGCCTGAACGAAGCCACGCTGCCACTGAGTGCTGCTGTGCCAGACATGCTAGAACTTCAATACGAACTGGAGTCAAAGGCAGCCAAGTGGTATGCCACAACTGATATCGCTAATGCATTCTTCTCAATCCCTCTGGCAGCAGAGTGCAGGCCACAGTTTGCTTTTACTTGGAGGGGTATCCAGTACACCTGGAATCGACTGCCCCAGGGGTGGAAACACAGTCCTACCATTTGCCATGGACTGATTCAGACTGTACTGGGACAAGGTGGAGCTCCAGAACACCTTCAATTCATTGATGACATCATTGTGTGGGGCAACACAGCGGAAGAAGGTTTTGAGAAAGGAGAGAAAATAGTCCAAATCCTTCTGAAAGCTGGTTTTGCCATAAAACAAAGTAAAGGGACGCGCACAAGAAATCCAGTTCTTACGAATCAAATGGCAAGGTGGTCATCGTCAGATCCTCTTGGATGTGATCAATAGAATAGCAGCGATGTCTCTACCAACTAGCAAAAAGGAAACACAAGCTTTCTTGGGGATTGTGGGTTTTTGGAGAATGCATATTCCACACTACAGTCTGATCGTAAGCCCTCTCTATCAAGTGACCCAGAAGAAGAATGATTTCAAATGGGACCCTGAGCAACAACAAGCCTTTGAACAGATTAAAAAAGAAATAGTTCATGCAGTAGCCCTTGGGCCAGTCTGGGCAGGACAAGATGTAAAAAATGTGCTCTACACTGCAGCCGGGGAGAATGGCCCTACCTGGAGCCTCTGGCAGAAAGCACATGGGGAGACCCGAGGTCGACTCCTAGGGTTTTGGAGTCGGGGATACAGAGGGTCCAAAGCCCGCTATACTCCAACTGAAAAAGAGATATTGGCAGCATATGAAGGGGTTCGAGCTGCTTCAGAAGTGGTTGGTACTGAAGCACAGTTGCTCCTGGCACCCCGACTGCCGGTGCTGGGCTGGATGTTCAAAAGAAACATCCCCTCTACACACCATGCAACTGATGCTACGTGGAGTAAATGGGTTGCACTGATTACCCAGCGGGCTCGAGTAGGAAACCCCAGTCGCCCAGGAATCTTGGAAGTGATTATGGACTGGCCAGAAGTCAAAGGTTTTGGAATACCACCAGAGGAGGAGGTGACACGTGCTGAAGAAGCCCCACTGTATAACAAACTGCCAGAAAATGAGAAGCAATATGCCCTGTTCACTGATGGGTCCTGTCGCCTTGTGGGAAAGCACTGGAGATGGAAGGCTGCTGTATGGAGTCCTACACGACAAGTAGCAGAAACTGCTGAAGGAGAAAGTGAATCGAGCCAGTTTGCAGAGGTAAAGGCCATCCAGCTGGCCTTAGACATTGCTGAATGGGAAAAGTGGCCAGTGCTCTATCTTTATACTGACTCCTGGATGGTGGCAAATGCCCTGTGGGGCTGGCTGCAGCAGTGGAAGCAAAGCAACTGGCAGCGCAGAGGCAAACCCATCTGGGCTGCCACATTGTGGCAAGATATTGCTGCTCGGGTAGAGAACCTGGTTGTGAAAGTACGTTATGTGGATGCTCATGTCCCCAAGAGTCGGGCCACTGAAGAACATCGAAACAACCAGCAGGTAGATCAGGCTGCCAAGACTGAAGTGGCTGAGGTGGATCTGGACTGGCAACATAAGGGTGAACTATTTCTAGCTCGGTGGGCCCATGACACCTCAGGCCATCAAGGGAGAGATGCAACATACAGGTGGGCTCGTGATCGAGGGGTGGACTTGACCATGGACACTATTGCACAGGTTATCCATGAATGTGAAACATGCGCTGCAATCAAGCAAGCGAAGCGGGTAAAGCCTCTGTGGTATGGGGGACGATGGCTGAAATATAAATATGGGGAGGCCTGGCAAATTGACTATATCACACTCCCACAGACCCGCCAAGGCAAGCGCCATGTGCTCACCATGGTAGAAGCAACCACCGGATGGCTGGAAACATCCCATCCCCCAGGCCACTGCCCGGAACCCTATCCTGGGTCTCGAAAAACAAGTCCTGTGGCGACACGGCACCCCAGAGAGAATTGAGTCAGACAACAGGACTTATTTCCGAAACAACCTCATAGACACCTGGGCCAAAGAGCATGGCATTGAGTGGGTGTATCACATCCCCTATCACACACCAGCCTCTGGGAAAATTGAACGGTACAATGCACTATTAAAGACTACACTGAGAGCAATGGGGGGGTGGAACATTTAAACAGTGGTATACACACCTGGTTAGTCAACACGAGGGGATCTGCCAGGCGAGCTGGCCCAGCCCAATCAGAACCCTTACGTACTGTGGAAGGGGATAGAGTCCCTGTAGTGCACGTAGAAAATATGTTGGGCAAAACAGTCTGGGTTATTCCTGCCTCAGGCAAAGGCAAACCCATTTGTGGGATTGCATTTGCTCGAGGACCTGGGTGTACTTGGTGGGTGATGCGGGAGGATGGAGGAGTCCGGTGTGTACCTCAAGGGGATTTAATTTTGGGCTAAAACAGCCAATGAACTGAATAATATGCTGTTAATTGCTATATAATGTTGTATGTCATCACTACTATGGTTGCTATATGCCATATCAATGGAATGGTGTCATGGTGGGAATCTCCCAATTATTAATAATAGCAAATGAACTTTCAACTGTACCAAGCAAAGTGCAGCAGTGAGAGAACAAGAACTACCAGTGCAGCAGTGATGGAACAAGGACTGACTTCAGCATGCAACAATCCAACACCACACACAGCACCTCTCTGAAAGACTCATCTATTGATGAAACCCAAAGTCATGAACTCAATGGACATTTCACAGGCATTTTACAGGGGTGGTCCATAGACTAGGGGAATGATAAATGAAAATCTGTATATCCTGTTAAAGGATGAGAAGGTGGGTAGGGATTATTGAAATTGTATTGAATAGTATGGGACCTGAGCATGATGTAAATGATATGGAATAAGGGGTGGATACTGTCATGATTTTAGCTGGGATAGAGTTAATTTTCTTCACTCTAGCTGGTATAGTGCTGTGCTTTGAACTTCGCATGGAAAAAAAAATGTTGAGATAACACACAGATGTTTTAGTTGTTGCTGGGTAGCGCTTGTACTAGTCAATGACATTTCTATCTTCCCATGCTCTGCTGGGTGCACAAGAAGCCGGGAGGGGAGGGGGCACAGCTAAGAGAGCGGATTCAAACTGACCAAAGGGATATTCCATATCATGTAACGTCATGCCCAGTATGTTAACTGGGAGGGGCTGGCCGGGGGAGGGAGGAAGCAATCATGGCTCGGGGATGGGCAGCGTCGGTCGGCGGGTGGTGAGCGGTTGTTTCGTTTGTGTTTCTGTGGGGTTTTTTTTTCCTTTTTTTTCTTTCCCTTCCTTTTCCATTTTATTATAATAACATTATTGTCATTATTATCATAATCATCATTATTATTATTATTTTATTGTCATCATTAAACTGTGCTTACCTCAACCCACAAGTTCTTTTGCTCGTCCAATTCTCTTCCCCATCCCACAGGGGTGGGGGGGGGAGTGAGCAAGTGGCTGCGTGGTGTTCAGTTGCCAGCTGAGGCTGAACCACGACATTCCCTCTCTGGCATCCTGTCGTTCCACGGGAGAGACCAGCTTTGAGCACACAGTGGAGCTGCAAGGAATCACATTCAACAGCAACTTACAGATGGAGAACTCAGGCTACTACAGGGTGCTGATGCCCACTCTTGAGAGGCTTGTGAGTTGAGCTGGGCTTGCCAGGAAAAGTCTCAGGGAAGACAGGGCCCAGCTCGACTGTCCTCATTCAGTAGAATCTGGATGCCAAGGGCAGGAGGAAACCAGGGATTTCTTAAACGTTAGGGTACACCACGGGGCTGAGATGCCCTTTGAGAGGCCCCATCACGGCCCTAAGAGACATTTGTGGAGTGGGAAATGTCTGTTCCTTGCAAAAGAGAGGTGGAGGGAGGGCATAAAGAAGGGATAGGCTGCCTCATGCCCTGAGGCAAGGTGGGGAAAGGATTAACACATGAGCTGGACACAGGGGCTCCTGCTGCCTGCAGAGACAAGAGAAGGTACTCCAGCTAGATCCAGCTCCCTGCAAAACCCCAGGCATCATCTAGTCCCATCTCCTTGGGGTCTCCTGCCCGGTAAGTGTGTGACCATCGTTCTTTGCTTTGCAGTTTCTGTCCAGTTTCCAGGACTCCCAGCTGGACTGAAGCTGCACCAGTTGTACCATCCTGGGCTACAGGTGAGTGTGGGCAGCTCAATCTGCAGACTGTGCAGCTCATGTTTCAGGGCATTCTGACAAGCTCCACCAAGAAGATGAGCTCACACCTGTGTTCTTGGTCAAACCTAGTACACAGAGAAACTGTTTTTCGGCCAAGGCTGGATTTTCTTCTGGGATCACATGAATGTTCTGGATTCTTTAATTTGGAAATGCAGTTAGAAAGGCAGAGGAAAATGGCTTTGTTCAACCAAAGCTAAACTTTGGGCCAAAGAAAAAAATGCAAATGGCCTTTTCAACCCAGAGCACATCTCCAGGGAAACTTGCACCTTAAATCATTAAGAATTAGTTTTGGTTCCCTCGAGTTCCCTGTAGGCAGCTAGCACAAGAGCCCGTCCCCGTACTGACCGTGGAGCCAATGCACTCATTAATTCTCTGTCTTCCAGCAGGAATGGAAACTTGAGCATGATCGTCCGTTTCTGCCTGCACTTCGCCCCCCAGGATTCCCAGCCCCTGAGCTCCAGCATGAAGGAGGAAGCTCTCAGGCATGGGCTGGCAGCTGCCCTGCACGAGCAGGGGCTCTCCCTGGCTGCCTATGGGACTATATCCTCAGCTTCTCTTACAGGTATGCTCCTCTCGCAACTGCTGGGCAACCAGAGCGAGATGCCCTGCGCTGGTGCTGCTAACACCAAAGGTCACACTAGCAAAACCACAGACTGTGTCTCAGATAGCCAGACTGCTGCAGGGCTTTAGCTTTGGATGTCCAGGCAAGGCTTCATGCCCAGAAGCAATGGTAGAAATGGAGGTGCTGCCAGGCACCCAAGCAAATCAACAGAAGATGCTCTGCCTGGCTCCCAGGTGCTGCCAGCTTCACAAAACAGCAGCAGAAACATGCCTAGCTCTTGGAGGCTGCTGAACAGGTGTTCGTGAGGTGTCCACAGGTCCCCCTCCAACACTTATGCTCACTCTGCAAGAGCAGCTTTGGGGGCCTGCAGCAACAACAGAGCCTAATGCATAATTTGCAGCTGCTTTGGCTTTTCTTGCAACACCTGGAACCAGCCTGAAGAACACGAGATCAAGTTTCAGGAGATTAACTGCTGGGTTGTCTGTACCTACAAATGTGCAGCAGCCCTTAGGCAGTCCTCAGAGTTGCAGCAATAATTCCTGCTTAGATAGATATTTCTCATATTTGAATTATTCTCTGAAACCACCTGACTAGAGGTTCTCCTTTCCTTCAGTGACTGTGGACTTGCATGTGACCATAGGACTCCAGGTCCAGTGGATTTAAAAAAAATATGTGCCTGGAAAACATGAAGGTGTGGGCTCTTCTGCAGCTCCCTCTGCACTCCCTGCAATGATGGGCAGGGTCCCTGGATCTTTGGGAGCCTTGTGCAGCCCAAATGGGGGGTGCACAGATACCCCTTGGCTTTAGGCAACAGCCCTGCATAGCCTCAGCCTTGGAGCCTGCTCCTGGGAGGCAGCTCCCTGACACAGCTCTTGGGAGTTTCTCCCTGCACCTGGGATCACCCCAACAGCTTGCAGGGCTGTAGATGCTGCTCCTCTGCTGCGCACTGTGCCTGCGGTGGAGCAAACCAAGGAAAGGCCCCAGGAAGGGAACTGGGCCAGGAGCTCAACGCTGGCCATGGCGCAGCGAAGGCGATTGCCAGACAGGAGGAAAAGATGAAGCAACGCCTCTGCCAGTGGTCCGGGAGCAGCACAGTCCATGCGAGCACGCAGCTGGGATGCCCTCACTAATCCTCATTGCTTCCACTTCACCACAGGTCTCAGCGAGGCTTCTCCCCACAGACCTGGACTGAAATGAGGTAAGAGCCAGGCAGCAGGAAGAGCCACCTGCCCCAGCTCCCTTGGCTGCACTCTGCAGCCTCCTCCTCACCAGTGGCCTGGCTGGAGATATGAGAGGCGTTTGTGCTCCATCTTGTTCATAACCTGGTGGTCCAGGGCTCTGCACCCCTTTCCCCCTGCCAGTTCAACAAGAGCTGCAGCTCTGCTCCCGGCTCCATCCCTGCACTGCCAAGGAGCAGAGTGACAAGGACACCACGGTGGTTGCCCCTGGGGAAGCCAGGGGATGGTTGCTGGGAGGGCTGCAGAAGACATGAGTGACTCAAGCCTTGCTGTCCCCAGGGAGCTGCCCTAGAGACACGTTCACTTGCCTCAACACCCAGTGCATGTGGAAAGAAAACCTGGAATGCAACACCCGAAAAGACTGCGCCGATGCCTCTGATGGAAGGGGCTGTGGTGAGTCTCTCCCAGCAGGTCTCCTGGATGTGGGGGACAGGCCACAACCCACCACTGCAGACCTTGACAGTTGTAACACCACTGGGCTTTGGGCACTGAAGAGAGCCAAGAACAGGGACAACTTGTGAGGCCAGTAGATGTCTGCATCAGGATGAGGGGAATTGTACCCTAGAAACACCTTGGGCCCACCACCAACTGTGGTGGGCTGGCGAGCTGGGCAGGTGCCACATGCCCGTGAGCTGCTGGGAGCAGATCACGAGGCAATGGCTGAGCTTGCAAAACTAGCCAAGATGTTCCTTCCCGGAATGTCTTGCTTTAGAAGAGTTTCAGGGAGGATGCTGTGATGGGCCAGTGCTTTGCAGTGGTCTTTTCCAAGCCTGTAGCTCCAAGTCTGCCCTGTGACACCCCTGGCAAGGTCCTGCTGCTTGAGCATGTGCTGGGAGCATGCACAAAGCTGAAGCACCTTTTCCCAGTTGCCCCTGAGAGCACTTTGCTGGGGCGCAGCTGGCAGGATCCTGCTGCACTGGCTCTCTCTTCCCTTTCAGACTGTGGGAGCCACCCTGCCATGCAGACCACCACCAGGATAGCTGGCGGCTCAGCAGCATCCAGAGGGGAGTTCCCATGGCAAGTCAGCCTGCGAGAGAACAATGAGCACTTCTGCGGTGCTGCAATCCTCACGGAGAAGCGGCTGGTGTCTGCTGCTCACTGCTTTACTGAGTAAGCTCTAGCTGTGTTAGTTTGCCCCTTGCCCCCCACTTCCAAAAGCTGCTGTATCTTCCAGCCCAAGCTTCTGCTGTACCACACTGTCCTATCGCACTTGATTTCCTTCCCCTACCAAAGTAATCCGCAGGGAGCTCCTGGTCCAGAGCGGAGGGCAGGATGGGCAGGAGGCAGCACCACCCACACCAAGCGGCTCTGGTTTGCAGGGCAATGCTGTGGCTGCAGGCTCACACAGTCCTGGCCGTCTCTCTGACAGGTTTTAGGATCCAGCCATGTGGGCAGCTTACACAGGGCCCACCTCCTTCAGAGGCTCAGACAGCGGTGCAGTGAAAATGGGCATCACACGGATCATCCTGCACCCCAACTACAACACCAACATGGCTGACTATGACGTGGCTGTGCTGGAGCTGAAGACACCTGTGACCTTCACGAAGTACATCCAGCCCGTGTGCCTGCCAGATGCTGGGCATCACTTCCCCACCAGCAAGAAGTGCCTTATCTCCGGCTGGGGCTACCTCAGGGAGGATTTCTGTAAGCAAAGCATGGCAGGCAGCAGAGGAGGCATGGTGGGGTGTGAGTGGTGCAGGAGGCACCAGGGAAGACAACTCAGGCCATGCTCTGGCCAGCCGGGATGGGCTGTAACATGGGGAGCTGGTCCTGTGCAAGGCTCCCTGTGGTGAGCTCACAGTCACATATTTTTCATTTAGTGGTGAAACCTGAGTTTCTGCAGAAAGCAACAGTGGAGCTGCTGGACCAGACACTGTGCTCCAGCCTCTACAACCATGTCCTCACAGACAGGATGCTGTGTGCTGGCTATCTGGAAGGGAAAATCGACTCCTGCCAGGTAAGCTTTGCCCAGGGAAGCCAGCACACCTCCCCACATGAGTGTTTTCCCTCCCAGTATGCACCAAGCAGCACTTCAAGAAGCAGGATCTGACACCATGGCCACAGTTCCTCCCCCATGGTTTGAGGCCACACCTTGGACCAAAGCACAGATCAGGGACTTGCAGAAGACAAAAATGAGGATATGTTCTCTAGTGCTTAGAGCAGGGCAGTGCTGTTTAAGGGGTTCTTTTGGCTGTTTAACTACTTCCTGAGCTGTAATCAGGGTTGGCGCTACCAATATCTGGCAGGTCCTCAGATCAAAATCCAGATGGCAAAGGGCAGCAGTGGAAACTAAAACACACAACAGTTTTTGGTGAACAACTTGGTGTTTTCCCTAGTTAGCCTTTATCCAGCCTGGAATTGCAAGTGGTCAGCTGGAGAAAATCTTGCCTTTCACAATGTTTGGGGAGAGGCGGACTGTGATTTCCATGGCTGTGCCTGTGGTTTGGCAGGGCCCTTCATACCTGCAGCCACCAGCTGAGCAAAACTGCACTTCTCTGGTGGTAGTGCTTCATATTTCTGCACTAAATGCAGCACAAATATTGGAGAAGGGGCCAAGAATGGAAGATTTGAGGTTGGATGGTGAATGTGACCCATCCAGTTATTCATTATTCACCTAGAGCAATCCAACCCCCAGAAGGCACTACCAGCTTCACAAATACCCCATGTCCTATATCAGTGACACTCATATGGCCCCACAGTACCAAAGAATTGACCAGGAAACCATAGGCCAAATCAAGAAAACATCATGCAAAGCTTAGCATGGTCTCCCTGGGTTGTGTATCATGCAATAAACACCCAGCACCTGCCTGTTTAGGGGCTGTTGGGCTTAACCTTTAATAGCAACAACAAATTATTAAACCAGTACAAACGCTTATCCAAGATTTTATGGAGGATGTCCTTGTGCTTTTCTGGCATATCAATGACACAAGGCTACTGCTTACTAGCAGGACACTGTGCCCACACAGAGGAGCACCCAAAGGCCAGCACAGGAGATGCTTCCCTCATCACTAGGCTGGAGTAAATAAGCAGAGGTGATCTGGGATACACAAGGACAGAGAGACACAGTCCAGCAGAGGTATGCTGAGTGTGGCCAGGGCGAGCTTGGAGCATCCCCAGGGAGAGCCCACCATCTTGCTTCTCTTGCAGGGTGATTCTGGTGGGCCCCTGGTTTGCGAAGAACCGTCTGGCAAGTTTTTCCTGGCAGGAATCGTGAGTTGGGGAATTGGATGTGCTGAAGCGAGGCGGCCTGGGGTCTACACACGTGTTACCAAACTCAGAGACTGGATCTTGGATGCTATTTCTGCCTTCCCCACCTCCATAGGCCATACTGTCCCTCCAATACACGCCAGTACTAATAGTAACATGGTCAGCTCTGAAGAGCTCACCACCACTGGAGCAATCCCCACCACTTCACCAGCCCCAGCTGCCAGCAAGCCAGTGACTGCATCAAGACCACAAGGTATGAGCACCCACAGGGTGGGTGTACCTTGGCAGGAAGAATGTCTGGTACAGGCCCAAATGTCAAGTTCATTCTTCCGCTGAGCTGTAATGACCTTCACACAACCCTTGCCTAAGTGCTAAAAGGCAAAAGTGACACTATCTGGCTGCCCCAGCTCAGCCTAGAGCAGCCTGGCAAAGTCACTCAGTACCTGCGCACACATTTCATGGGCTTCTTTGCTTGTGCAGCTGAATGTAATTCTGTCTGCTCCCTGTGTAATTGGTTTACTCCAGCAGGCCAAGAACAGGGTGCTAAGACACAGCAGTGTTTGACACTCTTTAACCTGTTGACCAGTCACCTTTGTTTGCCACCTAAGGATCTCCCAGCAGTTCAAAGTCGATGGCTGCAACCTCACAGTGGCCATGCATCATCTCCCTGAAGGGAAGGAGGGCAGGTGTCCGTAGGATGACCTGTCAGCTCCAAAGACCCCTCCCAGCAGCTCTGTACCCTCACAGATATAGGGTATTTTTCTAAATTTAGGATTAACTTTTTATCTGGAATGGTGAGGCTAAGAGGCACAGGGCTGCCGGTTACTCTGCCTTGAAGAAAGGCACAGGATTAAGGACTTGCCAAGAGCAAGATGCAGAACAGCAGTTAGGGTGAAAGCCCATGTATGGTTGTACACGGCCACCATCAGGGACTGCCACGATCAGCAGGCAGGGCTTGGGCAGATTCCTCACACTTCAGCCCTCAGCTGTCCCTACTCAGACCTACTGGCTAGAGAAGGCAAAAGTCTCTCCTCGCTTGTCTTCTGCTAGGAGTACTCACAAGTCATGCTTTGTCTTTTGTTCAGTGTGGAGGATGACCTGGGTTCTCTAAACCCAGCAAGATCATGGGAGGAACAGATGCTTCCAGAGGAGAGATCCCCTGGCAAGTCAGCCTGAAAGAAGACTCGAGGCATTTCTGTGGAGCTACCATAATTGGGGGCCACTGGCTGCTGTCAGCAGCTCACTGCTTCAATGAGTAAGAGTCCATCCCTGCTGGCACTGTGGTTCCAGCTCACCTGCCCACCGGCACACAGTGGTGCAGCACTGTGCAGCCGTGCAGCCAAACACTCAGCTGTGGCACTGGAGTCACTGGGGAAAAACAAGAACCCATATTGCACATTCATTTTAGTTATAGCTAAAGATTCATAGTAAAAGGGATTTTGTGGGGAGGCTGGGATGAGGCAGGGAAAGGTTAAAGTAGCCTGGGCAGGGAGCAACGACAACACATCTAACAGGTAGAAAAGGACGGGTGCCACATGAGTTACTTCAAGAACTTTAACTTTAAAAATTGGCTGTAATATAGAAAATAGACACACGTGGCCAGCTGTGGTCAGTTCAGTCCTGCATAGTTCTGTTAAACAGCAAAAGCCCAAGCCCAGATTTATAAATAACCTAGATAAAGGAATGAGTAGCAAGAGGATAATATTTGTCAAGAATAAAAAGTCCTGAAGGCAGAAAAGGTGGGGGACTAATTATGAAGAGTTTCAAGATGACCTTATGTATTAAATAGCTGGGCAATAAAGCAGCAAGTAAAAGGTAGGCAAGTATGAAGTGAGGCACACAGCAAAAAAGCAGTGCTATCTGCCTGCAGATGGTGATGGGTCTCCATCAGCTTTTAGCATTCAGAAAAAGAGGTCAGAAATTCTGTGGATATTGCCATGAGAACAGCAGTTCTGTGGGCAGTCGCAATTAAAGAGCAAGTGAATGCTAGTAATTATTAGAGAAACAACTGAGATTACCAGTATGTTGCTGGTAATCCACAGCACACTGATTCCTCAAACATTGCATGATGTGCTAGAGTAACATATTGTAAAAATGCTAACGCAAGACACAAGGATGAGCTGGGTGTGGAACAGCATCCGTAACAAGCACAACAAAATAGATCAGACTAGACTTGAGAAAAGAGACAACTGGGTGGGAAGGAAGTGCGTGATGGGGACTATACATTCACAAAGGGTGCAGACAAAGTGTTCAGGGAATGCCTTCTTACTGTTTTTCTAAGATATCAAATAACCACCAAGAGCAGATGGAAAACAAGCAAAAGGAAGCAGTTCTTCCTAAGTACCATTAAACTGAATGTTAAAAATTCACACGGGGTTAAAAAAAAGGAATAAAATACAACTCTAGAAAAATCCAACTAAAACCCAAAAAATCCATCGAGACCTACTGAACAGAGATACCATCTGTGTGCCAGGACAGTCCTGAAATCACAAATTTCTGGAGGTAAGGAGAGAATTACTACATGGTTCCCTGCTCTTCAGGAGACGTCCAACATGTGCCACTGCTGGAAACAGTTCTTTGGGTCTGACTTAGCTGCTCTTCTGTGTGCTGGCCTCTGCTTTGGTAAAGCAAGGTTTCAAACCCTGCTCGTTTAAAGTTGTTTGCAATTTAAATGTCAGAAATCATGCTAGGCATGATGCTAACATGTGTGTGAGCATGCAAGTTTAGGATTATGCATTTGCAGGACAAATCCAGAAGAGATTGAAGCCTACGTGGGAACAAAAGCACTAAATGAACAGATGAGAATGCAGTGAAAGTCAGTGCAACAAGGGTGATCCAGCATCTGCTCTTCAACCCTATTTTTCTGGACTTCAATGTGGCTGTACTTGAGCTGGCAACACCTCTTGTCTTCAACAAATACATCCAACCCGTCTGGCTCCCACTTGCTGTGCAGAAGTTTCCTGTTGGCAAGAAATGCATAATTTCTGGGTGGGGTAACCTCCAAGAAGGGAACGGTAAGCAGTGATGCATTTGCTCTGGAGCAGTGACAGAGAAGCAAAGCCTGTGCCACTGTGACCCAGACAGTCCTGGGAGCGTACAGGACGGGGGACAGTAACAGGGACAGTCAGGAACTAACAGAAACACAAGAATAAGTGAGAATAAGGGCACGCAGAGCACTGCTTTAAACCACGGTTATTTAGGAGTCACCAGCAAACAAGAAAATGGAGAAAGCAGCTTGGCAGCAACCAGGAGAAACCTGCTGGGCTCCCCTCAGTGGTTGTCCCATGCTGAGCAAGAGTGGGGCACTGCCTCAGTGGCTGCTGTAGCTCTGGCAGGACAGTATGTCAGCCTTAGCAACCACATTCAGTTGCAAGGGTGTCCCAAGCAATTAGAAAAAGCAAAGATCCCATTGTAGGGAGAAGGCCTGAGGGTGGCATGTGTGCTGCCAAAGAAGCCCCACTGTCTCTCTAACAGTTGACAAGGAGCCCACAGGCTGTCAAGACAACAGAAACTTGCTGCCTGTGTGCAGCATCCTCTGCACAGGTATGAAACCACACCCTGGGGTAAGCCAGGAGCTTCAGGGCTGCTGAGAGAGTAGTTCATGTAGGACTCAACTCCTGTGTGGGATTAGAGCCTGTTTTCCTGAAATATGTGTTGGGTCAGTCTAAAAGAGATTAGCTCCCACTTTCCTCTGCTGCACTCACTAATTCTGCAGTCTTCTTGCAGTCGCCAAGCCCGAGATCCTGCAGAAAGCCTCAGTGGGCATCATAGACCAGAAGACCTGCAACTTTCTGTACAACTTCTCCCTCACTGATCAAATGATCTGCACTGGCTTCCTGGAGGGGAAGACAGACTCATGCCAGGTAAGAGTCTGGGATTTCGTTGCTCCTCTGGGGATTGTTCCAGAAAGCTGAGCTAACTCATACCCTCAGCACATCCTTGGGAAATATTTACTGAGCTGCTGTGGCCAGGCTGTAATCCACATGTACCTTAGCTCAAAAAAACCCAGCCCACTGCCTTGGAGCTTTAGAAAAGTAAATAAAGCTCCATCAAGTTGAACATGACTTAAACCAACATCCCACTGCTCTGTCTGGCCAGACTGGAGTCCTGGATGAAGCAGGTCTCCTCCTGCGGCAGCAAGACAGTGGCAGTTGCTGGTGGCTGTCCTTCACTTGGGGAAAGTTGCTGTCAGGAGCTATTACATGACAAATGCTGCTTGTATCTGTGCAGCCAGGTTGAGCCATTGACCCTAGTTTCAGCCTCTGCACGCTCATGTCTTGCACACACGCTGCATGGCAGCAGACAGCCCCGTGGGACTGGAGAAAGAAGAGTTTGGGGCTAGCTAAGTCCTCCCAGTGTGGCTGAGGGGCAGCTCCATGTAGACCTGTCTTGGGGAGATCGGGCTGAGCAGCCATTGCCTTGCTTCTTCCTCAGGGAGATTCAGGTGGACCCTTGGCCTGTGAGGTGGCCCCAGGAGTGTTTTATCTGGCTGGCATCGTGAGTTGGGGAACTGGTTGCGCCCAGGCTACGAAACCAGGCGTGTACTCCAGAATTACCAAACTCAAAGACTGGATCCTGGATACCATCTCACAGTTGCACAGTCCTGGCATAGGCACCCCATCCAGGTCAGCCAGCACTAGAATTCCTACTGCAGCCATCCTCACCCACCAGCCCAGCACAACAGCCACAAGTCCAATCAACACAACCACCCTCGGGATGAAGATGACGACAGCCATGAAAGAAACCTCCAAAAGCTCAAAAAAACACTGAGCCTGCCAAACCCACCCAAACCGCAGGAAAATTAATGACAGATTCATTGGTGTGCTAGTAGGAGACCTCCAGCCCCAGCACAGAGGGTACTGAGCAGGCCATGGGTTATTGCCTTCTAATGGTGCCTTGTACAAGCCTAACCTTCCAGTGTTCCAGCAAGGTCATTTAAAACGGGATGATGAAGAAGCAGGGCTGTCACAAGGAGAGGAAGAAGAAGTCATAAATGAAATGGAGGCCACCCAATCCCTGTCCTTGAGCGAGTTGCAAGATATGTGAAAAGATTTCGGCCATCATTCAGGTGAGCACATTGTCACCTGGCTGCTCCAATGCTGGGATAATGGGGCCAGTAGCCTGGAATTAGAGGGAAAAGAAGCCAAACAACTGGGATGCCTTTCTGGGGAAGGGGGCGTTGACAAAGCAATAGGAAAAAAACCACAAGCCCTCAGCCTCTGGAGGCGACTCCTGTCTGGAGTGAAGGAACGGTATCCCTTTAAAGAAGATGTTACATATCGCCCAGGAAAATGGACAACTATGGAGAAAGGCATCCAGTATCTAAGGGAATTAGCTGTGCTTGAGGTGATTTATGGTGACCTGGATGATCAACAGTCCTCCAAAGATCCAGATGAAGCCGAGCGCACACGACCCATGTGGTGGAAGCTTGTACAGAGCATCCTCGTGTGCAGACTCATTGGCAGTGATGTCCTGGAGAGAGGGCGAGACACCAACAATGGCGGAGGTGATTGATAGACTCCAAAATTACAAAGCAAATCTCTCTTCCTCGCTACTATCTGCTGTGGAGAAACTATCCCAAGAGGTCCAGCAACTCAAAGAAGATCTGTCCTGCTCCCCACCTCGACAGAATAGTGTCTCAGCTGTTAGGAATAAGCGTCCCTTGGCTCAAAGGAGGGGATACACACCACGGGCCACCCTATGATTCTACCTGCGTGACCACGGAGAAGACATGAGGAGGTGGGATGGCAAACCTACCTCAACCCTACAGGCACGGGTACATGAGCTGCAAGGAAGAACAATCACTCAGTGGAGTTTCTCCAGAAGAGCTGCTGCTCCAGTTTTCAGTAAGCAATTCTACAGACAGAGGAGCAGAAGTGCTGATTTCATTTCTGAGCTTAATAGAGACACTATTGATTCACATTTACAGGAAGTGAGTGATGAATACTATGATCAGGACTAGGGGGGCCCTGCCTCCAGCCAGGTGGAGGAAAGGGATATCCGGGTTTACAGGACTGTGTGGATCCGATGGCCTGGCACGTCCGACCCACAGGAGTATAAAGCTTTAGTGGACACCGGCGCACGGTGCACCTTAATGCCATCAAACTATATAGGGGCAGAACCCATCAGCATTGCTGGAGTGACAGGGGGATCCCAAGACCTAACTGTATTGGAGGCCAAAGTGAGCCTAACCGGGAAGGAGTGGCAGAAGCACCCCATTGTGACTGGCCCAGAGGCTCCGTGCATCCTTGTCATAGACTACCTCAGGAGAGGGTATTTCAAGGATCCAAAAGGGTACAAGTGGGCTTTTGGTGTAGCTGCCTTGGAGATGGAGGAAATTAAACAGCTGTCTACCTTGCCTGGCCTCTCGAAGGACCCTTCTGTTGTGGGGTTGCTGAGGGTCAAAGAACAACAGGTGCTGATTGCCACCACAACAGTGCACCGGCGGCAATATCGCACCAACAGAGACTCCCTGATCACCATCCATGGGCTCATTCGTCGACGGGAGAGCCAAGGAGTCATCAGTAAGACCCACTCACCCTTTAACAGTCCCATATGGCCAGTGCGGAAGTCTAATGGAGAGTGGAGGCTAACAGTAGACTATCGTGGCCTGAACGAAGCCACGCTGCCACTGAGTGCTGCTGTGCCAGACATGCTAGAACTTCAATACGAACTGGAGTCAAAGGCAGCCAAGTGGTATGCCACAACTGATATTGCTAATGCATTCTTCTCAATCCCTCTGGCAGCAGAGTGCAGGCCACAGTTTGCTTTTACTTGGAGGGGGGTCCAGTACACCTGGAATCGACTGCCCCAGGGGTGGAAACACAGTCCTACCATTTGCCATGGACTGATTCAGACTGTACTGGAACAGGGAGAAGCTCCAGAACACCTTCAATTCATTGATGGCATCATTGTGTGGGGCAACACAGCGGAAGAAGTTTTTGAGAAAGGAGAGAAAATAGTCCAAATCCTTCTGAAAGCTGGTTTTGCCATAAAACAAAGTAAAGTTAAGGGACCCGCACAAGAGATCCAGTTCTTACGAATCAAATGGCAAGGTGGTCATCGTCAGTTTCCAGTGGATGTGATCAACAAAATAGCAGCCATGTCTCCACCAACTAGCAAAAAGGAAACACAAGCTTTCTTGGGGATTGTGGGTTTTTGGAGAATGCATATTCCACACTACAGTCTGATCGTAAGCCCTCTCTATCAAGTGACCCAGAAGAAGAATGATTTCAAATGGGGCCCTGAGCAACAACAAGCCTTTGAACAGATTAAACAGGAGATAGTTCATGCAGTAGCTCTTGGGCCAGTCTGGGCAGGACAAGATGTAAAAAATGTGCTCTACACTGCAGCCGGGGAGAATGACCCTACCTGGAGCCTCTGGCAGAAAGCACCAGGGGAGACCCGAGGTCGACCCCTAGGGTTTTGGAGTCAGGGATACAGAGGGTCCGAAGACCGCTATAATGCAACTGAAAAAGAGATATTGGAAGCATATGAAGGGGTTCGAGCTGCTTCAGAAGTGGTTGGTACTGAGGCACAGCTGCTCCTGGCACCCCGACTGCCAGTGCTGGGCTGGATGTTCAAAGGAAACCTCCCCTCTACACACCATGCAACTGATGCTACGTGGAGTAAATGGGTTGCACTGATCACCCAGCGGGCTCAAATAGGAAACTCCAGTCGCCCAGGAATCTTGGAAGTGATCATGGACTGGCCAGAAGTCAAAGGTTTTGGAATACCACCAGAGGAGGAGGTGACACTTGCTGAAGAAGCCCCACTGTATAACAAACTGCCAGAAAATGAGAAGCAGCATGCCCTGTTCCCTGATGGGTCCTGTTGTCTTGTGGGAAAGCACCGGAGATGGAAGGCTGCTGTATGGAGTCCTACACGACAAGTAGCAGAAACTGCTGAAGGAGAAGGTGAATTGAGCCAGTTTGCAGAGGTAAAGGCCATCCAGCTGGCCTTAGACATTGCTGAATGGGAAAAGTGGCCAGTGCTCTATCTCTATACTGACTCCTGGATGGTGGCAAATGCCCTGTGGGGCTGGTTACAGCAGTGGAAGCAAAGCAACTGGCAGCGCAGAGGCAAACCCATCTGGGCTGCCACATTGTGGCAAGATATTGCTGCCCGGGTAGAGAACCTGGTTGTAAAGGTACGTCATGTGGATGCTCATGTCCCCAAGAGTCAGGCCACTGAAGAACATCGAAACAACCAGCAGGTGGATCAGGCTGCCAAGACTGAAGTGGCTGAGGTGGATCTGGACTGGCAGCATAACGGTGAATTATTTCTAGCTCGGTGGGCCCATGACACCTCAGGCCATCAAGGGAGAGATGCAATATACAGGTGGGCTCATGATCGAGGGGTGGACTTGACCATGGACTCTATTGCGCAGGCTATCCACGAATGTGTATCGTGCGCTGCAATCAAGCAAGCAAAGCGGGTAAAGCCTCTGTGGTATGGGGGATGATGGCTGAAATATAAATATGGGGAGGCCTGGCAAATTGACTATATCACACTCCCACAAACCCACCAAGGCAAGCACCATGTGCTCACCATGGTAGAAGCAACCACCAGATGGCTGGAAACATCCCATCCCCCAGGCCACTGCCCGGAACCCTATCCTGGGTCTCGAAAAACAAGTCCTGTGGCGACATGGCACCCCAGAGAGAATTGAGTCAGACAACGGGACTCATTTCCAAAATAACCTCATAGACACCTGGGCCAAAGAGCACGGCATTGAGTGGGTGTATCACATCCCCTATCACGCACCAGCCTCTGGGAAAATTGAACGGTGCAATGGACTGTTAAAAACTACACTGAGAGCAATGGGGGGTGGAACATTCAAGCACTGGGATACACATTTAGCAAAAGCCACGTGGTTAGTCAACACGAGGGGATCTGCCAGGCGAGCTGGCCCTGCCCAGTCAGAAATCCTACATACTGTGGAAGGGGATAGAGTCCCTGTAGTGCACGTAAAAAATATGCTGGGCAAAACAGTCTGGGTTCTTCCTGCTTCAGGCAAAGGCAAACCCATTTGTGGGATTGCTTTTGCTCGAGGACCTGGGTGCACTTGGTGGGTGATGCAGGAGGATGGAGGAGTCCGGTGTGTGCCTCAAGGGGATTTGATTTTGGGCGAAAACAGCCAATGAACTGAATGGCACAATGCGGACTGCTATATAATATTGTGTGTCACCTCTGTGATGTATCAATGATATCATAATACAAACCTCCCAGTCCATGGAAGATGAACTTTGATGAAACAAGCTGTGCAGCAGTGATGGAATGATGACTGACTTGGTATGCAGCAACCCAACATCACACACACACCACCTCTCCCACCCTGAAAGACTGATACAACAGATGGAGCCCAGAGTCACGGACTGGGTGAACTCAATGGACATTTTACAGGGAAGGTCCATAGACTAAGGGACTGATGTCTGTGTATTATGTCAAAGGATGGGAAGGGAAGGGGAGGGGTGGTGGTTGGTAAGGTTGTATTGGATCGTATGGGACCTGGGCATGGTGTAAATAGTATGGAATAAGAGGTGGAGAATGTGCTGGTTTTGCCTGAGAAGGGGTTAATTCTCTTCACTGTAGTGGTCAGGGACCTTTCCAGCTTCCCGCGCTCTGCAACGTGGGCAGGAGGCTGGGATGGGCGGGGCCACGGCAGCTGACCCCAACTGGCCAATGGGATGTTCATTCCATACCATGTGACGCCATGACCAGTATATTAACAGGGGCAGTTGGCGCATGGAGGGGGCAGTTGCGGCTCAGGGACTGGTGGTGTCGGGTCGGCGGGCAGCTGCGTCACATGCTGTTTCTTTTGGTGATTCATTCCCCTTCCCCCCCTCCCAGCCCCAGGTTTTGTGCCTCTCATTGTTTTGCTTTCCATTGCATTTTTGTTATTGTTGTTTTATTTTAATTATTAAACTGTTCTTATCTCAACCCACAAGCGTTACCCTTCTGATTCTCTCCCCTGTCCCACTGGTGGGGGAGTGAGCGAGCAGCTGTATGGGGCTGAGTTGTCGGCTAAACCACAATTGGAAAAGAAAATCCCGAACGTGATGGCATTGTTAACTGCAGCAATGGATTCGATGAGCGCAACTGCGGCGAGTACAGCTTTGCAGCCTGCTCCTGCTGCCCAGCTTTATGCTACAGTACCCAGACTCCCCAGTGCAACCCACCAGGTTTACATGGGCTGTCTTGGGCCCCATGTTGTACAGTGGGCCAGCCCCTTGTGGTCCAGGTCCTACTTGGTCTGCCAGAGCCTATAAAGCTCGATGATCAGGGTCCAAATTTTCTGCCAGGGAATGTGGCCTCTTCTCCTACACTATAGACATTAGAACCCATTTCCCAGCACACAGGCCTTCTGGCCAGTCAGTCTGCTAGTACAATCTGGCAAGATGGCTCTGCACAATGTGGCACCCCAGAAGATGTCTTGTCATCCTCGGGACTGCTCCTTGGGCTATACAGTCCTTGCTGTGTGACAGCTCAGCCAGTCCATTCAAACATCCCCTCCTCATGTACCACATCCCTGGAAGGTGTGATCTGTAATAACAAGTTCCCAAACCATAGCATGTCTGCCAAGGCTTGCCTCAGATGGGTGAATGAAACTCATTGCATCCTACCACCCTGTGTATGTCTCCCTAGAAGGCTGCCCCATGGCCCAGGCTATGGAAAGAGGGCAGATATCCCTTTCACTTATGGTTACTTCAAATCACAGTGCCTCTTCTTCTGTTCCAGACTGTGAATTAACAACTGCCCTGGCCTTCAGCAAGATCGTGGGTGGCAGCACTGTGGCTCAAGTAGAATGGCCCTGGCAAGTCAGTCTGGCTTCAGCAGAAGGAACACAAGTGCAGGGCTGTCCTCATTGCTGACCAGTGGCTGCTCTCTGCAGCTCACTGCTTTGATATGTAAGTCTGAGATGGGCTAGCAAAACCAGCTGGCTCTTGGCCTCACTCCCGTCAGCCCACCTGCCCTTCCCCTTCCTCACAGTCCAGCACCGTGGCTGGGATGCTGCGCCCCACTGGAAGTGCGCACTCCCTATTACAGACATGTGCCTGCACGTAAGCATGAAGAGGAGTGAGTGGAGCAAAGCCTGGGTATGCCCACAGTGTGACAGGGACAGGGGTCCTGGCCTCACAAGGTGTGGCCATAGCACATCCTAGCCCCACGAGTGGAGGAACAGCCAGGTTTGCTGTCTTTCTGCAGTTAGTGACCCCAAAATGTGGGTGGCCTTTCTAGGAACACCCTTCCTGAGCAGCATCAATGGCAAAATGGAGAAAACATTCCGTATCCACAAGCACCCTTTTTACAACGTCTACAGCCTGAACTACAACATGGCCCTGCTAGAGCTGAACACGCCCATCAAGTTCAGCAGCACCATCAAACCTATGTCTCCCAGACAATTCATACATCTTCCATGAAGGAGCCAGATGCTTCATCACAGGCTGGGGCTTCACAAAGGAAGGAGGTACTGCCTGAGAGGGCTCCCTTACATCTGTGCTGGCCAAGCTAAGCACCACTTACCCTGTGAGCCCAACCATCTATGATTCCCATTCCACTGCCCCATGCCATGCCAGGCCCTGCAGGGATACCAACCTGGGCAAGGCCTGGTGTCACCACAATCTCCTCCCCAGCCACCATGCCCTGTACTCCTCCATTTGGTTACACCTCTGCCCTCTTGCAGCCTCCCCAAGCTTTCCGCATGCCAGCCACTGTGCTCCGCATCCCTGCGGCAGCTGTTCCAGCTGTGCTCCCGCAGTACAAGGACCACCCCGATACCATTTCTATCTGGTCAGCTGAGCTGCCTGACAAACTACACACCAAAGGGACCTTCCTGTGCTTTCTCTGCTGGGGAGGAACCATGCCCGATTCACTTTCCCAGTGCAGGTCTCTCCCTTTGGCAAGCAAATAAGGCCAGAAACCCCACTCCTACACATACTGCTGCTTCTCACATGCTCTGCACCAAGGTAACAGCAATACTTGTCTCCTCAGGTGTCATGTCAAAGCATCTGCAAAAAGCAGCAGTGAACATGATTGGAGACCAGGCCTGCAAAAAGTTCTACCCTGTCCAGATTAGCAGCAGGATGGTGTGTGCCAGTTTCCCACAGGGCCCTGTCAACAGTTGTTCAGTGAGTGTGAGAGCAGCAAATGCTGCAGCTGGGACAGAGCAAGCTTGTACAAAGTCCCCAGGCTGTATTCTCTCAGGAGGGCCTTGCCCTGCCTCCCCTAACTCAGCTGTCTGTCCATCCATCTCCACTGGCTGTTGCCATTATCAAAGTCCATCCTGCATACACCTTGTTCTGCTTGCCCCACCAACCTGTGACAGGTCAGGGAAACATGCAGAGCGATAATGCCAAGCAAGAGACCACAGGGATACCATGGAGCCCATCTCAAGACCCCATTGTGCCTCCAAACATGCTCTTGCATGTTCTAGAACCCCAACCTCAGATTGTACACGCAAGTATATCACTGAACAGTCCTCCAGCTTGGAAGCAGGCTCCTGGGGAGGTGGGGAACGTCTGTCCTAGACAAAAAAGAACATCTCACAGTGGGGGGGGGGGCTGGGCTGCCTGTTTGGCTTGATACAGGACCCTTTTTCTCTCTCTGCAGGGCAATGCAGGTGGGCCCCTGGCATGTAAAGAACCCTCAGGGAAGTGGTTTCTAGCAGGAATCACAAGCTGGGGCTATGGCTGTGCCAGGCCATACTTCCCTGGTATCTACACCAAAGTCACAGTTGTCCAGGGCTGGATTGCACAGAACCTCAAGCTCTGAAGCTGCACATTTCACCAGTCAGGGAAGGCGACGAATGAGAGGAGTAATTGCCAGAGGATGTACTAACCCCTCAACTATTGTACATTTTTCTTGATGCTGCGAAGGGGTGAAGATGGCCTGCAGCAATTAAGCAAATGCCAGTGTCGTGTGACCCACTGCAGTTGTGACACCAGGGCATTTGATAACTGCTTTGCATAGAAAGGTACAATTCTAGACACTTTCTATAAATAAATGAGGCCTGTGTCATCTTAAGACCGGGCCAAACATCTTACACATTAAAATGTGGCCTTTCTAGTTGGAGGGGTGCCTGACATCTGCCGGAGATTCACGTAGTTTGGCTGACCTCTGTCTATGAGCTGTCAGTCCAAAGCCAAGTCAAGAGACAAGCGACATTTGTCCCAGCCCAGTTATGCCCTTGCAGAAGCCTCAGGCCTCACTGCCTTGATGAAGCCGTTATGTTGTACGCTGGCTTTGGAAAGGGGATGCTACTGTTGCCACTTAACGCTTGGTACTAGTAAGCTCAGTGATGATCCCCAGGCTCACCATTTGATCACAAGAGAGGGTAGGATTAAAACACTGGGACTTAAGATTTCACAGGCCCTCATCTCTATTAGAGAATCAGGACAGGCTTCTCACACACACACCCCCGCTCCCAGCTCCCTTTGCATAAGGGAACAGGTGGCTAAATTGACAAAATTAAGGCATAGCCAGACAGACCACTGTACTGGTTAAGGTAAGTGGGAAAAATTCCAAGTGCTGAGACAGTGGCCCAAGGATACAACTCCTTCAGGAGGAAGTCAGGTCCCACTAGCCCAGGCTAGAACAAAGGCACACAGACACCTTTGTTCACAAGAAAAAACTGCTGCAGAGCCCATGTGTCAAGTCTTAGGCAGATGTAGATATCGCCTCATAGATTCAACCACCAAAACTGAACAGCAGCTAGTAACCCAAACCCCTTCCTAGTCTTTGGCACTTAGGCTCTGCATTTGGGTACAGGAAGAGGTTTCTTCTTTCCCCACCACAGCTGGCAGTGAGATCCACCCCTTTCCCAGCTAGAGCGCCAGTAAGGTGTGAGACCTGGCTTCCAGGCATGGCTCAGCTTAAGCTGGGTTCAGATCCCTGGCTGGAACACTTGTGGGATGCACCCATCAGTGAAATGGCACTGCTGCACAGCCACTACCACAACATTCATACAGCCATAAAGAAAAGTAAAAAAAGTCCCTAAGCAAACATGGCTGGAAAGCACTTTTTATTTTCAAGTAGTGATTCTGCCCAATCTGGATGGGAAACTCCAGTTCAGTGTCTACTAGTCCAAATATCTTGTTATCTCCTAATAGTTTACCTTGTGTGAGAACACTTTAGTCCCTTCATAGAAGCCACCACATTGGGAGATGAAATGAAATCTGCTTCTCCCACTTCCCTTTCAATGTCCTAGCAGCTAAGGAGATTACATCCTTCTAGTCTGTCTCCCTGCCCCAGCAAACAGTGAAATCTTTTATAAAATACAGAAGAGCTTCAAAAGAAGGGATTTCAAAAATCTCACTACAGGGGCATAGGCACTTTTAGTCTCCAACACTCACCTCTTCCAGCTGCTGTCACGTTGCTACCTACACAGCATAAACTGACCTTTCCAGGCGAGGTGTGTAAGCCAAGAACAATACAGAGCTCAGCCCCAAAGCAGCCCAAGTCCTCAAAAAAATGATGCCTAAAAGGTAGGCTCCAAGATGGAATGTCTGTGCCAGAGCCAAACCAGAAGTTACAGAATATCACAGCCACACAACACATTTTATTCTATAAAGAAATCAACCTAAGTACTTCCCAACCCTTTTCATCCCCAATTATTTGCAAGGCTGTACTGCAAACCTAGTAAGAGCACCCCTGCCCTGCAACACACTGTTTGAGCCAAGTCAAAGCCTATGAGCCCAAAAGTGAGCCCCACATACAGCTATACAAATACAAGGGAAGAAAGAACCGAGTGTGGCATGTGAAGCATCTTATGGCAGCTTTTCCACTGATGAAAAGGGACTGGATCCATGCTTGCTTCCTCAGCAAGTAGAATGTGTTGCTGGCTTGGCCCCCTTTTCCAAAGAAGCCTCCTTACCTCTTGCAGCCCTTTCAGCAGGGAATTTATCAGCCTGCCAGTATCAATATCGACTGCCCTGGCCAGTCTGGACCATTGGGAAGGGCACGAGGCAAACCAAGCAGCTCACCGTGGCTCTCAAGGCTGGAAAATTCGCTTGCTCCTGAGGCTGGTGTTAATAAAAGCCAATGAATGCAAAAGGTTCAGCGAGTGTTTATTGCTCTGCCGTGGCAGGGGCTGGAAAGGCAGCAGGATTTCGGCCCCGACCACCTGGACTGGCCGCTCGTCCCTTCCCAGCAAGGTCCCTCCCGGCTCCAGGAGCCAGGGCGCTTCACATGTTGGCTCTCTCCCGCTGCAGCCGCGAGTTGTAGGCTCGAAAAACCTTGTTCCAGGCGTCCATGTAGCGGTCCATGCACATGGCGATACACTTCTGCGGAACAGAGAGCCCTCAGCGGTCACCCCAGGGGGGCGGCCCGCGGGTCCCCGCATCTCCCCGACCGCGCTCACCTGCTCCGAGTTGTCCAGCGCGCCGCCGGGCTTCCCGATGCACTTCCGAAAGCACTTGTCCGTCATGCGCTGCGGAGAAAGGCCGTGAGAGCGGCGGGGCCGGGAGCACCGCGCTGCCGAGGGGCAGCAGCACGACCGCCCCCCCCGCGCCCAGGGCAGCCCCCGCCGCCCGCCCCAGAGCGGGGCCGGGACCCACCGGGCCAGCCCCGCCCACCCCCCGCGGCCCCTCCTGACCTGCAAGAGCTCCTGTGCGTTGGCCACAGCGATTTGCACCTTCACCTGCTCCATGATGAGCCCCGGGTCCAGCTTCCCCCCACCGCCACCCCCGGAGCCGAAGGCGCTCTCCATGCCGCAAAGTCACCACGGGCGGCAGCCCCCACGCTACCGGCGAAATGGCGACTGGCCGGGACTACGGCTCCCAGCGTGCACGGCGGGCGGGGCGGCACCGCACGGCCCCTCCCAGGGCTCAGCGATCCTCTCAGACACGGGCGGCGGCGGGACTGGGGCCGCGCCTCAGCGCAGGCGGAGCTGGGGCGGCGAGGGCGAGCTGGGCCCGCCGAGGCGCCGGGATGGGACGGGACGGGGCTGGGCCCGCGCCTGAGGCAGCAGGGGATGCCAGTCCCACCGCGCCTCGCGGCGGGCTGAGGCCCGCGTCCCGCGGCGGGACGAGCTGCGGTGGAGGTGACCCGGAGGAAGAGCGCTCCTGGGTGCTGGGGCGGAGAGCGCGCCTGCAGCGCTGACAGTGCTGCGGCCGGGGGAACCGGCGGGCCGGTGCCCGGCGTCATGTTCCCTAGTGGCGCGGCTGCGGGTGGCTGGGCCTCGGCCAGGGCTGCCCGCCAGACCTGGACACTTCTCAGGTTGGGCACGTTTGAGTACCAGGTTTTAAGCACAGCCCCACACACACTGAGGCAAGGGGAAGGGACCTAAACCTGCCTTACCACAGAGAAAAATGGTGTACAACTACATCCTAGCACAAAATATAAGCATTATGATCCAGGCTCCCTACAGATAGCAAGACCATGCTGAATTTTCCCTGGAATTACTTTCTTCTGTCCTTTGCAGCTATGATGATGGTTCCATCTGCCTTGGATAACTTGGGTAAAAGCCTCACACCCTTAAAGCCTGCGTTAATTCCACAATGGTATATCTTCCATTAAATAAGAATGTAAGAAGGCTGTGGGAGTTGGTAAAAGCAAAAATGGGAGACAAGGCTACGGAGCTTTTTTCAGGAGTAGATGTGATGTGCAGAAGAGAGCATGCTCTTGTTCCCTCAAGTCAGGTCAAGGGGGCTAAATGGAAAGCAGCCCTTCAGTGCTGGGGCTGTGGCGGTCAGCAGGGTGGCGAGAAAGGAAGGGAAGTTTATCTGCTCCAGCTGCTTGAGTTCTTCCCTCTGCTTTTGCTGGGAGCAGTGCTGATGATCAGAGAGGACAGCACTTTCCAGGAGCACTGCATCTGTGTACAGCTTAAATGAAGGCACTCATTTGTTTCTGGAGCACAGCACACAATGCAGCTGGTCCCCTTCAGGAGTACAGGGAGCTCACTGTCCCCTACACCTCTACACACAGGAAAGTCCCCTGGGACGAATCATCTCACACAGCCCATGTGGCCTCTGTGCTGGTTAAATGAAAGGAGGAGACAAAATGCAAAACGTTTATTTGAGTGTGTTGTACAAAAGGTTTCCAGTCATAAAATGTATATTACAAATCATTGAAAAAGACATTTGGCATGCATATTCTAAGAAGAAAAAAACCACTTTGAAATGATAAAGTCTAGATCATTATGTAGTTTTCATAAGTTCCATGTGTACATTTTCATAATTTTGTATTTCAAATTGCAACCCTTTTCATAATTCTGTATTTTAAAAACTTGAACCTTCTAAACACTTGTCTGCAGCAGCCAACTGATGGTGGTCAGTTACACTGGCCAGTGACCTAGAATCCAAGCTATCAAAATAAAGATTGCATTTAAGAAAAAAAAAAAACATTTTAAAAAAAAAATCACAATTCGAGTCACAAGGCATCACTGTTATGAAAATGGAGTTCAACTGAGAAGGTACTGTTGTGCCCAAATGGAAAGCATTTTGGCTTAAACTTGGTTAAAACAGCTTATTACTAATTTTAGTGTAATGATGATCTGGGTAGCTGGAATATACAACATCATCTACCTTATCAACACGGAATTGTCACTTCATTAAAAACTAACTAGAAAATTTGGACATTCAATAAAACACATTTTATTTTCCTGAACTCCAAGTCAATTCACTGTTTGTGCTATTCTGAATGGAGTCTTTCAATATTAAGCATCCTGTTCACTCTCTAGACCTTAGCATTTCAAGAAAGGCATTATGTTTACAAATAATAATTGCGTGTAAATATGGTCTCATATAAAAAAGCTTTTAAATTATTTTAAACTGGTTTAAAGCTAAGCATATTGAAGGGCAAATAAAAATTCTGTTTCCCATGCCATTTTAAGTGAGAAAAGAAACTCTCCAAGATAATTTGTCTTGACATTCAGCTAAAAAAAAAATTGCTTTGAAAATGCAATCACTATCTCACCCTTCCACTCACTGGTTTACAACAGGGCTTTGTTTCCTGCTCAAACAGGGTTTGGACCCAACAGTGGCAATAAAATCCAGTATCAAATACAGATAATGCCCTTGTTTAGAGAGAAGACTTTCTAAAGAAGATACGGAAAGGGGAGAGAGAGAATGGCTTAACAGTGAGGAAGTGAGAGAAGTAGCTACAAGAGATGTAAAACAGCATGCATGTTTTCATACAGCATCAAAATCTCTCTGATGCACACAAAAGAAACAGATACTCAAATATTTTGGGGTGTAGCCAGGATTTCTATAAGCCTCTTCTAACTAACCCCATTCAGGATTTACTTACAGGGCCTTTATACAGGAGAAGCATTAAAAAAAAAAAAAAGGGTGTATAAAAAACAGTAGGATCCCTGAACTGAACATGAGGTGTCCTGTTGCTCAAGGATGAAAGGAGAGCACTTAACGTGCATGTTTACAGTACGGTCTGCTCCATGCTGCAATACAATTTTCACGACTAACACAAGCTGCAGACAAGCTTGTCTGGCTTTTACATTACAGGTCCCGGGAAGCAGATCTTTATTTTCTTCCTGAGACTTCTGATTCCTGCTACAAACACAGACTCTGCCAGCCAGCTCCCACCTGATGGCAAAACGGCGCTGAAGATGAGTGACCAATGCATCAGTGTAAACTATAGTTTTTGTCAGGGCAAATCTAGAGTCCCGAGCTAGCCTAACTGCACACGCTGGGAAATAAAGCTGTGCAGCAACAAAGGAATCAACACCCACTATTACATGGAATAAGTCACCAAGGGAGAAAAACAGCATGATATGTCAGAGGCTCTCTGTAACCATACCTCACTCTGCAGGATGCCACGGTACCGACAGTTCTGCAGACGGATGGACTTGTTCTGACACAAGCATTTCCACATGGTGCGAACTTAGGAGTAGGAAGTATGCGTTTATCATATTTTATGATATTCTGTTATGATCTACACAGTGAAAAGATTGGCTTTGTTTCCTGACAAATCAAATGCATTTCTCCTTCAGGCTCTACACCTGATACCAGACACTGGAGAAGTGCTGACTATCCTCCAACTTCAAGAGTGTCTCACATACAGGATCAAATGGGAAAAGAGGGCAAGGGGACACTGGATTTTATTTGAACAAAAAAGCTTTAATTATCCTGAAAATGAAAAAATAAAAATCCCTGAAAGACAGGAAAAAAAGGAAACAGTGCTTTTTGGTTTGGTAAAGCCAAAAAACATCCCAGTATGGCGCACCAATGTTAAAGGGACAGTGCTATTATAATGCAGCTCAGCATCAAAAGCAAGAGGAAAGGATGGTGTCTAGAGAAGACGCACACACAAAAAAGAAAGTACATGGAATACAGTAGTTTTCCTCTGTCTTGTAATTTACAGCTAGGATTTATCATATTTTTAGTAGCCTTTTTAGAAAGCACTGTGGTGACAGAATCACCTGCAGTTAGACTGCTGGCATTCAGCTTTTCCCAGTGTCATTCCCTGTTTTATATGAACACCTGGATATACCCAAATGTGGTACTGAAGAATAAAATAGACTGTTTCCAAAGTTAAAGGACACAGTTCCAAATCTAAGGACAAATTCCGCAGACTGTTACTGAGGGGCACAGTGCTCATCACAAAAGATCTGCAAGCACTAGTCCTTAAGGCTACAAGAAGACACATTGCTCATACAGTAGCTGGTAAGAAAACTATGGCTCAGGTAGCAAGAGGTTTTTCCTTGTTCAAGCTGCCTTTCCTAGCCCATTCTTTACAGGAAAAAAAATAAATTCACAGAAAAAATGCAAATGGACTACACGCTCATTGCTTTAGTATCCAAGATCACAGAACAATCTTAAAGAAGAATAAGCAATCTATAACTGGCCAATGTAAAAAAAATAAATACAGATCTTTAGGGAAAAAAGCAAAAAAGCCCTCAAACATTATGTAATTATTTTATAGAAACTGTGGGTCAGAAAGGGAAATGCTGTCCAGTGGTTGGAAGGTGCATTGCAAAAATACTTTTACATTTATTGCATTCATCTGCAGAACAACAAATTTAGAAAAGGTAATTGGTAACAGTATGTCTGAGAAACATAATTTCACTAGATACATTTTACAGAGAGATAGACATGATTTACTACATATTTAACCTTCTACTCAAGCAGAGTGGGAAAATCACATTAGAAAAATGGCCAAGTACATCAATGAAGTTATCCCATCATCCCAAACAGCCAAATCTTCATAATTCTTTTCTGTAATGAATCTTTTGATAATAGATTAAAACATAATTCTAAATGTCTATTAGTTTAACTTCAGTAATTCAGTCATCCCACTCAAACAGAGAAAAGTAGCATCTTTTCTTTATTTTTAAATGGCAGAACAAATCCATAAGCTTAAAAAAACCCCTTTTGTTCCCACCCTGCTTGCATTACAAAGCCATCAAAGCCACTAAACTGACTTCCTAGGTTATATCTGTCAGTCACAATAGTTCGGAGAACATAATGTCCAAAAGCCACCAAAAACATCCAAACCTTGTAGCTTGTTTGATGAGCCTAAACTATTTGAATGACAAGATCAGACTTCAAGAGTGTAGGTAAAACCAGGATTCTATGTTGGCATCAAATAGTATCCAAATTTTGTATCCAAGCTAATAACTAGCAGAAAACACATTTGCTTGTACAATAGCCAATACATTCTTCCAAGCAGACAAGTGTTTCTCCTAGTGCTTAAAGGTGCACCACTATATGAATACTAACCCTCATGGGAATCAGTTACCTCCACAGAAATGCAGCACAAGAAACCTTAAGCTAAAGGGACACTGTCAGATCTAAAATGAAATAAAAATCACCTGCTGCTCATACAAAGCATTTTCTATAAAAAGCATTATTCTCCCTCCACTCGCTGTTAGACTTTGAGTGTTTGAACACTGCAAAGCAGTGCTTATGTCCTAAACAGCAGCAGTTTCTTTTAACTTTTAAAAAGTCTGTACTATTTTGCAAATACTGCTCCTTAAGATATCTGACAATGCCGCTTTGAATATAAGAGAAGTATGAACAAGTTGAATCTAGCTCTGATTTAAAAAGTCAACATTTACACAGGATAACCTTTAAAATCCCCGATATTTATCATTGCCAAAAGTCAAAATATTTTTAACATCTAAAATCTCATTCTGTTTAATGCTGAGCATGCCAAAAGCATTAAATCATGATGCTTAACATAATCTGTAATGTACATCACAACTCACGTCCGTGATTTAACAAGGTTTCATTTGTGACGATGTCAAAAATCCCTTGGAAAAAAAAAACAACCCCAGTTAAAACTCTGGTTTTGACACTTCCATACCTTAAGATGGTGTATATAGTCAGTAAGCAGAACCCATCATTCTCCATTTTCTGAAGTAATGATATGGAGCTAAGGTGTTGACAGACTCAGACATTTTTACCACTGTCAAACCCTGGAGCAGGACAAGATGCCACGGTCCTGAGCCAACAATGGCTGAAATGCAGCTTCCCTCTCTCGCTTCCATTGGTGTAGCAGCGTTTTTAATGAACCGGGGGGGGGGGGGGGGGGGGGGGTGTGTGTCTAATTTTCCTAAGCTGGGCACTGCTGAGGATACCAGGCAAGATACCACCAGTTCCTATAGTAGGGAGGAAACTACTGTGGATCTCTCCTGTGGCCCTGCAGATCAACATGCCTTCTTAATTTTTAAGTTATCCTGGTTATAGATGCAATTCTAGATTTACCATACACTCAAGGAGTCTTATCCCATTTTAGCTAAAGATTTCTTTTCTGTTGCAGGTTTGTACATAAGACTTAAACTCTGTATGGGGAAAAATGTTGTATTCCAATATAGTGTTTCAAAGAGGGAAAAATAAAGAAATCTATTAAAAATTCTGGCAGTTTTGTTCAATAAAGGGGTTTTTCTGAGTTTTTTTATAAAAATGTACCAAGGAGTAAACTTCAAAGAAATCAGATGATGCATATAAAAATAGTTTTCAGTGGCTCTGGAGGGGAAAAAAATAGCAAAAATAAAAGGAAATAAATGAAAAAAATTAGCAAATAGCTTCTTTTTCTTTCTTCACATCACTGAGCATCCTCTAGAGGTTGTTCTGGGATCCCCCTAAAATAAGACAGAAAGAGTTGAGCTCAATTCTCACTATGTTTTCTTATTGTAAGCCTAAACTCTGGTTATCATCTCAGTAGTTAAAAGCTTTTTTTTTTTTGTTTAGTTACATTCAGGGAACACCCCAGCTGTAGAGGAAGCGTGGCACATGGCACATATCACAGTCTACTGCCAGGATTAAGGCACTGCTACTCTGGTTGTGGCTTTCTACGATGGGCTGACTGGTTAATCTCCGTACTTCCGGCACCGATACAGATGACAAATGAAAATCATTATGTCATTAGCTTTAGAACAAGAATTTTCTTCCTTTATTTCAAACGATGCTTCCGTTTGAGAGCGCGCTATGCTGCATAGCTGCTTCTTAGGGTAAAAACCCAAGAGTTTCTGTTTCAGTTGCTTTATACTACAAATACACTGCTCAGTCTCCTGGAGACCAAAAAAAGCTTTCAGAACTCAACTTCAAACTTACCCAGAACGAGTTATTTGTGAAGAGAGCTACTAATGGCCACTGATCAGGAGAACAAATTGCTTGAGTTTGAAATAAGTTTAAAATGTTTTCTGGTATCAGCTGTATGAAGTATCTTTCTCCTTTTCTCTCTGCCAGCTGCTGGTCAGTTATTTCACAGTACTTAACTAAGGGTTATGAGAACATACAGGTGATATTATGAAAAACCAAGTTTATTTCACATGTAGCAGGTATATACTACCAGAAAATAAACCAATAAGCTGAAGCTTGCAGCAACAGAAGCACTCCCCCTTTCCTGGTTTTTAGTGGTTTATATTTCCCAGTGGCTATGCATACAGCAAGGAAGCCACTGACTCTGTTTTATAGAGAAGAAAATACTGGAATGGGAGGAACACTGACTGTTCAAACTAATCTTATGAACCCTAAAAATAGTCTATGTAATTGCAGTGCTGTAAATCTGTGATCCGTCGCATACTTCTGTAGATACCCTGCCATCCTGATGTGATGTTAGCCACTGCTTGAGCTGTACCACAACTGATTCAAGCAGGAATTCCTGGAAGAATTGCTCCCATTATACTCTCTCTGTGCACTGTAGCAATGCTGCAGGGTTGCAAGCCATTCTGAGATTGTCCTCTGCAAGCATCCATTGGAAAAATGGACCAGGAAGCTCAGAGTTGGCAGAAGTTGAAGGGACCCCCCCCCTAAATCTTATGCCTGATTAACCCAACCAACGAGGCACAAGTTAAACATCTGATCTGCATCTTATTACCTGTTGGTTGAAAAGGTCTTCCTCTCCAAACTCTGCTTCATCCTCTTCCTCTTCATTCTCCCGCACGACTACTGATTTAGTAACGCTTCTCACTGCAACTTCCTACACGAAATGACAGATAAGGAGATGGCCTGTAGTATCTATCTCTTAAGTTTTTGCTATACCATCAATATAATACCCCTATTAAATCTTGGAGGGTTTAAAGCAATTTGCCCTTGTTAGCTATGCAAGCAAATACTGGTAATATCCTTCAAACTACAACATTCCCATTTCTATTCACTAAAAGGCATGGTAATGTAATTTAGCTTCAGGAATTTTCTCTCATTACCCAGGGATTTGAGAGGAAGCAGCCACGTTTCAGGTGGTCGCTACTCAATTTTGTACAAGCTCATAGTGGACCCAGCTAGCAGCTGAGACATGCTGTAATGTGAGAAACTAAAGTTTCTCAGTATGATTACACAGCATTAAGAATATTCCTAATTTCTACTAAATATTCTATATCAATTGCATATATCAATTATCAGGACAGCCTTCCAAACCAGGCACTAAAAAGAATTCTAAAACACCAGAAAACTTCCCTTATTAGTAGATTATTTTTGACACTTAGTCATAAGAAATTGTTCTGTAGACTTAGACCCTTGAAATCATAGGTGCAAATTTCTACTTATGGAAAAAGTCGCCCTAAACCTACACTGCTAAGCAGGGATACTAAAGGTAACCACAGTGGGAACGGACATGGATTTGAAAATTTTTCAGATACTAGTTTAACCACTTCTATTTAAATACAAAGTCAGCTAGCTTTCTAGTTGTACACTTGACCCTCCCTCCTGCCTTGTTCTGTGCTGCTGTTCCTGCACAAAATGATTCCACAGAACTGCCAGCAAGAAAGGCAGCATGAAAACTGATACAACTGTGGTCTGTTTCACTTTCCTATTTCCATCAGAGCACTGGGATAACACCACATACGTGAATAACAGCCAAAGCATCCTCCCTTGCAGGAATCTTCTGCAAGGATGGTTTTAAAGAAATCAGTTGTGGGCAGATGTAGGACAATGCAGAACACACAGGAACCTGTGCCAAATGAGAACTTCTGATACACTTCCAGCATCGAAAGGCCAGCTATCTTCCTACACTAATACTTACACTGCACCCCAGAATATTGTAGGTACTATATAAGGTCACTTTGAATTGTCATCAATACTTATTTTCTTTGTCCCTTCTGAAAATAAATACTCAAATTCCAAACAAATTCTCTACTAGCACGGTGTTTTTCTAAAACAGGAAAAATAAGTCTATGGATATAACCAGGATGATGGTCACAGTTTTCCAGAACTTCCCAAAACTCTCAGAGATACATACAGATATTTAATTGTTTCAGTGCTATAACTGTCTTGTTTTAGATAATGTTTGGGGAGATCTTAAAAATCAGGATTTTGTCATCGTTACCCCCTCCCCCCAAATTAAAGCGTTTGGGAGATAACCCAGACACAGCTTTTTCCTACAGACAGCCTACCTCTCCTTCAGAGTTTACGAGATATGTGCGGATATTTCCTCCAGTGCCCCAGCTGCCTTGATTCTTCCACACAAGAACAGAAGGGGGGCTATGAGCTACTCCTGCATCTGCACCCCAAATCTAGTGGGAAAGACATTCTGTAATTAGCAATTTATACACATTTTTAAATATACAGAACCCACTAATTCTCCTACCTCTCTCTACATACCAGTTTTGTTTCTGAATTCCAATGAGTTTTACCCTGCTTTTACCTATACCATTACTTGTATTATTCTCAGTCTACAACAAAAAGTAACACTAGCCATAAAAACCCCAAGAGAAATAAAAACTTATCTAATACTGCAGTCATCAATTCTTTTCTGAATAGTTCTACCACTGTCTCAATGACTATGCTGTATGGAGCCGGGACATAAAATGCAGCTTGTAGTGTATCAATTTGATCTTTTATATGTATCTGAGCAACTGATACTTAAGTAGAAATAGCTGGAACTGATTAAAAGAAAGCCATTTTTTTCTTGTGAAAGAACATCTGTTGCAGACAAAGCAAAACACAAAATTACAGAAGAGCAGCTGTTCTATTACAGTTAAGGCTGAGAACATCTAGTAGACTTTAGTTAAGTTTAAGAGTAGACTGAGTGAATGCTCTGAAACGTTCCTATTTCATTAAGAGGCTGACCAGGATTAACATTCCAAACCTGGGCAACAGTGCTTGAAAACAAACAGCCCTTGACCCACTCTCCAAAACACCTTCTTCGTCAGCCTCCTCTGTGCCCGAAATGGTCTTAAATACTTAAGTGCTAATAAAGAAATTCAGTTTCTGTGCTGCATTTTTATAAGTGAGATCCATGAAAGCAGAAGTCATACACCAAATCAGGCTGTACTAAATGTCAGATTTACAACTGCCATAGCATCAACAAAAGAATATGTTGGTGACAACTGTAAGTATAACTTACTGTTACGGTCTGCCCAGCTCTGAGGACATACTTAGGAGTAAATTTGTAAGCAATTTCTTCTCCATCTCCAATTTGTCTTTTCAGTCTCCAGTTACCCAAAGACTGATCCTAATGGAGAGAGTCATAATGTTATTTAGGGTGAGCAAAACAGAGCAAACATGCATCAGAGCTTTCTCTAGGTCTCTCTGTTATTAAAACGATGTGAATATAAGTTTTTTTACATGGTTGTTAAACACCTGCATTCTAACTTGAAAGTATTTTTCTATACCCACTAATAGTCTAAAGTGTAACTCCCATAAGGTCATTCAGCAAAATTTTAAAAGACGCATTTCACACAAAAAAGTTCTGCTAAAGCCAAGCAAGGCTATTTACACGAGCAAGGTACCAGCACACATGTTCAGACATTTGGGACACAAACTGTGTTTTCTTCCTGCAGCAAACATTACACTCATGCCAGCACACTGTAACGCTCAACTTTCAAATGCCCCGTTAATTACTGCACCTTGAGATGTTGCTCCTGCTCTCTGAGTGACTCCACCTCCTTGTGCTACAAAAAGCTAGGTAACATTTCAATTTAGCTCGTCCTTCTCGTTTTCTAGGAGTTCTGCTGACACTCACCTTCTCCGAGTTGTTCTTCAGCTGAATGTATTTGCCCTCCAGGTCTATCTCTTCTATGCTGATACTTCCTGTAGCTGAAGCTTGCTGGGACATTTGGAAGCTACTGCTACTGCCACTAATACTTCCAGTGCCAATTCCACTTGTTCCGCTGCCTGAAAGCTCCTCTGCTTCAATACGTTTTCTCTTGCCTCGGGAAGAGCGAACAAGTGAAGTGCTGCTGCTGCTGGAGGTAGCCCGAGAGACTGTAACATGGGAGGAGGGGCTTGGAGAGAGCTTCAACCTTAACACAATGAAGCAAGCATTTTAATTAACTCATCCAGGGAGCTACACAAAAAACAATAATGCTACAATATACCCAGTAACCAGACTGTAATATGGCCCGAGGCTGAAAGCAGCCTCACTGTCTGTGTCAGGATGAGAAGGGGGGAGGCTATCATCCATTCCTGAGAAATTTTCCAGTAGTATGATTATGTGATCTGGAAAGCAATGCTAATGAGAGCAACACAGATCACTTAACCCTCCCCTCCAGTGTATCTACTACTTAACACACTATTCTTGGGCCACATAATTTAAAAACAGGAAAACACAGGAGTATAAGCACTTAAATAAAAAGAGGAAATGAATGTCAAGCACAGAATGATATATTCCACTATACTGAGACCATTATAAAAACCCAAAATAAAATAAAGACAGTGTTCAGACGAGAACACTTTCAAGTGTTCCATGCAACACGTTATTGTGTGAAGCCGGTATGACCTCAGTGAAATAAAATCTGGGCTTTCCTGCTCCAATGGTAAAAAAATAATTGTAAGAAATGAAAATAACACTTGCCAGTCCTAAGAAAAGAATGTGGAATCTGTACGTACCTTTCCTCTTCTCCTTCCAGGAGTTTTCGGTAAGCACTGATCTCCATATCCAGTGCTAACTTAACATCAAGCAGTTCCTGGTACTCTGTAAGCTGCTGCTGCATCTGGTCCCTCATTTCTGTCATTTCCCTCTCCTTTGCATCTAGCATCTTCCTAAACTTTTCCCGCTCACCAGCCATCATTTCCTCCAATTCATGAATGCGATCCTCTGCTGCACTAGCCTAGGTAGACAGCACAACAGAAAACCCAGTTGGCATCTATGTGGGTATAGTCACAAAGTTAAAAATTCATCTCCCCCCAAATGAAGATAACAAAGATTTCTCTCTGTAAAATTCAGAAAATAAAGGTACATAAAATTTAATATATTCAAACAATACAGTGCTCTGTAATAGAAATCACAGAATCACAGATGAAAGCAAATTTAGTCCCTTTACCTGTTTCTGAAGCCCCGAAAGCTGGTAGCTGAGAGCTTCTATTCTCATGCGAGCCTCCTTCAACTCCTCTCGAGCTGCACCAGCAGCTTTGTCATTTTGGTCAGAGGACAGTTTGGCATTCTCCAGCTGGAAGGCAAGGTTTATACAAGTCACTTGCATTGAGTTATAGATATCCTGCAAATATCCTTTTGGTAAAAAATAGAAACTATTTAACCTTAAATAATTTTAAATGGAAATCTGGTAAGTTTATGGTAAGAATTGCAAAGTAAAAAGGAAATGCTCTAAGGACCAGGAAAAGCTATTTCAGTCCTATTCCTATAGGATTTGCTTATGATATTAAAAAATAGTCTATTGGTCCTTCCATTATACAAGCAGCCTTATAGTTTCCAAAACCTGAGGTTCATGTGATGACACTATCTGCCTGTTTGTCTTAAGAACAATCACACTGGGTCAGAGCAAAGGCTAACTAGTTCATGTCCTGCGCTAAGAGTCCCCTGGATGCCCAGGGACTAAGCTCAATAAAATATTCCACAGGTATTATGTATCAGCTGGCCATTCACAAGTCAGGGACTTCCTAAGCCAGAGACAGTCTTTGGATGCTTACTGTCTCTCCATGGATTTTTCAGGCAGGAATTTGTCTCTGCTTTTTGAATTTATGGGTCAAGGAGTTCAGCTATATATTAATGAAAAGCAACCTTTTGTTTCTTCTGAATCTGCCACTGGACATTCACTGTCCCTACTTCTTCTGAAAAATAATAAACAATCACTCCTCGTTCACCTTCTCTGTGCTATTTAATCTTTTACAGACATCCATTGTATCTTCCCCTTCTCTCGACTCATCTCTTTTCCCAGGTGAAGTTTAAAATAAAACTTTCCTCATGCAGGCCTGTTTCACGCTAACTGCCTTTGTTAATCTTCTCTGTATTACTCTGGACCACCTTTTCAAGAAGGACTAAACCACCCACAGCACTCCAGATTACATTCTGCCCCAGAGGCAAAACAATGCTTTTGGTTGTATTCTCTAACAGTTGTCAACATTCAATTTGTTCTCAATTTTTGTTAATTTCTCCTAGTGATCCAGCTTGGTTTCTAGTGGCTAAATTTTAAACAAATCCAATAGAGCAACCACAGAGCTCAAAGCTATTACACAGTACGTTTCATCAAAGCAGATAACTAGGAAAAGCATCCTTTGCATGCCTTGCAGCTGGAGTTCAACAGTTCTGCTGAGCTCCATGGAATCCACCCAGGAACTAAACTGCCCCAATTCAAAGAACAGTTACAGGCAGAACATGTTCTTTAGCCACACAGCACAAAGCTTTGTAAAATCCACCTTCATTAGCTCTGCCATTCACAGGGTTCCAAGTAGGGAAGAAAACACACGTAGAACCTTCTTTAAGCTAAGGGTTTTGAAGGAACTTCAAGTCCAATATACACTCCATTACTTCTTGTAAAGTTTAAAATTAGAAATTATTTGAATGCCGACAACAATTCACTTCCTTACAGTCATGCTGGCATAGTGCCAAATCCTCAGATTTATAATTTCTATTGCTTATTATCAAAGATCATGGTCAAGAAGTCAGCTTTTAACCCAAGACCCTCCCATCCTGGAGAAGTTCACTAACTAAACTGAACCATCCACTTTGACATCATATTCCTTAACAGCTCAGGCTCTCTCTGAACAGGGACACATCTTTATCCAGAAATCCACAGAATGAAGTTCACATCTAAGCCTCTCTCCCTTCGCATTCCAACTTCATCCATAACAACAACCATCTTTTATGTGGGGAAAGCTTAATTTGTTCATCTCCCTGTTCAAATCTTGCCACTTTTTCATTCTCTAAGCCTGTATTTTGCAGGTTTACTTTTTTCTTTTTCTTTTCTACTAGGCATCTTCTACCCTGGACCTTCTTTGGACCATGACAAGTCAATCCAAATATCTCGTTGTATAAAAATATCATGTGTTCCTAACTTCTGTGAATAATGCCAAGACTGCTAACTGTACTTGATTTGGGGTTTTAGTGTCTATTATCTGTATTGTTGCTGCCATAAGAAACTTTTAAACATTTGTAGATAAATGTTTCTCAAACTGTAAATCATCAAATCAAAGAATTCAAAGGGAGTCTCAGTGAAGGGTAGGGGAGAACAATGTTAGCAGCACCATAATTTCTCTACCACAAAAGAATTAGAAGTGGCTGTAATTATTGGCAAGTATTTTCAACAGCCAGAAAACTGGCAGCTGCCTAATTCCTTCAGGTAGGGCAATGAATATTTAAAAAAACACCACAAAACAAACGTGTAACCAGGAATCGTACCAATAACAAAGCTGCTACCATGTCCCTGGTGCTGGATGAACTAGGATTTGCTAAGTCAGGATTTGCCATACTTTGGTTCAGGCTAAGGAGCAACAGATCTCACATCCTTGGGGTGAACTCGCAAGCTGGAAAGCCCCTGGCTCACATACAAGGGATTGAAGGTGTCTTGAAAAATATTTCAAAAGGTGGTTTTGAAACCCAAAAGTACAAGATAACTGAAGCACAGAACAAGATACCAGAGCTAAAATGAAGACATTTATCTCGTCTATACTACTGACTAACAGCCAACTACTTCACCCTAACAAATATTACCATCAGGACGGGCTCAATTTAAGCTCTCCCTGAATGGCAGCTGGACTACATGCCAGGTGACTCTCCCCTTGAGCAGGGACACCTCTCAAGGATAGAGATTCCTTACCTAGACTAAGAGATCCTTGCTTACCCAAGGCGGAGAGATCCCTTACCCACAAAAGATCCTCGGTAAGTAACTGATAGCATGCTGAGTTAATACTATGAACCATTACTAATCCATGTAGCTACTCAATATTATTATAAACATTGTATGGATAATTCCATTAGACATAAACCATTGACCAAGTCAGACTAAAATTGGATCCAGATGCACCTAGGTTCCAAAATTAGTTTAGAAAGCAAGGGGATTCACTCTGAAGCTCATGACTCAACGGGAGGGTTCCACTTACTCTTTGCATCTCCAGTCTGTGTGAATTATTCTAACTCTATTTTCCTTTGTATGTTCCCTCCATGCAGTAATTAAGGTGAACCTTGCCATCAAAATTATTGAACCTTGTCAAAACACCGTTAGACTTAGTTAAGTTCCATCAAGCTTACTGACCTCTGTCAAATTATTTTACCTCAATAAAACATAGTGCTGCTTCTCTCTTTTGAGTGAGGTTCATTCCACTCATCCACAACAACAGGAAGATAAACTACTTAAAAATATATGCACTCCTTTGGTTTAAGAAGCATTCTCCTGGATTAAATTAGTCCTATGTTCACATTTCCCTTCTACTCCACTCTGGTGAGACCCCACCTGGAGCACTGTGTCCAGCATCACCTGGAGTCCTCAGCACAGGACAGACATGGACCTGTTGGAGTGGATCCAGAGCAGGGCCACAAAAATGATCACAGGGATGGAACACCTCTCCTGTGAAGAAAGGCTGAGAGAGGTGGGGTTGTTCAGCCTGGAGAAGAGAAGGCTCCAAGGAGACCCTGTTGTGGCCTTTCAGGACTTAAAGGGGCCCTTACAGGAAAAATGGGACAGACTTTTTAGTAGGGCCTGTTGCAATAGGACAAGGGGTGATGGTTTTAAACTAAAAGAGGGGAGATTCAGACTAGATATAAGGAAGAATTTTTACAATGAGGGTGGTAAAACCTGGCCCAGGTTGCCCAGAGAGGTGGGAGATGCCCCACCCCAGAAACATTCCAGGTCAGGTTGGACGGGGCTCTGAGCAACCTGATCGAATTGAAGATGTCCCTGCTCACTGCAGGGGGGCTGGACTAGATGGCCTCTAAAGGTCCCTTCCAACCCAAACCATTCTGATTCTATGATTTTCAATGTATATACCACGGTTTTCATCGCCAAAGCTGGTCAAAAAAGGTCCAATACCTTGCCTGAAGTTTCCCCACCACCAATAAAAGCACAGCTGTGTCTAGTAATTTTCCAGTCCAAAACTAACTTAGGTCACTGAAATGTGATAAGGCTTACACACATTTAAAGGAGCAGTGGGGCTAGTAAGAACATTGCAAAAGCCACAGTAAGAGTAAAGTGACAATGCAACCTTAGACATAGAGCCCCTCTCAGTATGTCCATATTATTTTGCAAGCTCACTGCGTCCAGGTAAAAGCCCGTACTGAAATGCAGCCATTCCCCAAGCTCTCCAACCCATCCCTCCAGGCAGTCAGCTTCTTAGAGCCAATGTACTGCACCTACTGCAAGTCTCCTCCACCACCTCCATTTTGGAGGAAGAACTGCATCTAATGATGTCAAGGAAAAAAAAAAACCTTACAGCAGAAGACATTCTCTAATCAGCTATTGCGTGACATCCACTATTCCCACAGTGTCCTTTGCAGTGACCAACAGTTCCACATGTTTTTTCACAAATTGGCATTTCTTGGCTAAAGCTATTCCTACCTATTACCTCTGGCTATAATAGTTATAACCTCCCTAGAAATGCATCCGTGCACAAGCACCAGAGGAGGCACTGGAACACAGCTTCTTCATATTATAATTACTTGTCTCCTTAAAGACAGTTGGGCTGATGGAGATGGTTTTCTCTCACCAACTGGACCTCCTGTCAACAGTAGTTACCTTAGCCTGATAGGTCTGCTCAAGCTCCATTTTGTACAGTCTGACTTGTTCTTCATGTTGATTTCGCAGATCCTCCAGGGCCTGAGTCATTTTGGATTCATACTCCTGTTGGCGACTAGTGTCCACCTCAACCAAACGATGTTCATGTCGTTTTCTCGTTTCTCTTATTTCCTACACACACAAGAGAAAAGAATGGGGACAAATTCCCACATGAGGGTAAACAGTACAGCAATTACATTCAGACAACAATTGACTATTTCATTACTAATTATTTAGTATATAGGAGCTGCAGTACTAAAGGCATTTAAGCCTAAGAACTGCTGCATGTACTAACAGATTCAAGTTACCGCTCTCATTTGGCAGGATATAATTCTTAAAAGTGATCCAACTTAAAAACAGGTTTATAAATATCCATTTACAGTTTAAGTAAGGAGCTGTTTTATGCTACAAAAGTCAAAATGGGGGGGATGGGATGGACAGGACAGACAAGAAGAAAAAGTTAATTTTTCCACAGCAAAGAGATTCCATGTGCTACACTACAAACCCTTTCCTTCTCAATATACATGCCTACCTTACAATAGCAGTCTACAAGGAGTCAGGTAAAAATGAACACCTTCTGTGACCACTACATATATTGAAAAAAATAATCATTATAGAGAAAAACTGCATCTTCAAACTTCACTTGTAAGCATATGCAGATCTTCTCTCTTTTTCTGTATACTGGATGACCTCTACTCATTGATTTTTATTACATTAGCAATAAAGCAGAAATCCAAGCAACCCTAAAGACGTAAATATAATATTTTCTGATCAGAGTTTGTACTAAGAAATTTTCATTTTTTAGAGAAGTACGAGTTCTCTGTGCCTAGAACACTAGTCCCAAACTAGTGAGATAAGACTTCTTCATGTTGAGCTCTGCAGAGACCTAGCCAGGCCTGAATGCATGGTATGAGAAAGAAACAGTTTCTCCCTTCAGGGTAGGTGGTTCCTTCAGGGAGTGGTTCTGAGTACTGGGAGGAGGCCTGAAGGGAACAGCAGGCAAATGAAGCAAGGCTCACTTTGCACACCTAAACTGGAGTCATAGCAGGCTAACACAAATTCCGAGTGATTTTACAAGTTGTTTTGCAGAAATGCTCTTCCATCTAAAAACAGACTTTTGGAAACATGCCCTTCTACTGACAGAAATGTGCCCTGATGTGATCTGGAAGAAGCTTTCTCTTCTCCCTAGTGAATTTTTACACCAAAACACTAGCAAGCAGCAGTCTCAGTAACTGTAGGCAATGACCCCTCAAGGAGGCCACAAAAATACCAGAGGCCTACAAAGTATCAGGTGAAGGACTGAGCTGATGTAGCAGTTCAACACCACTAGCACAAGCAGGCTTCACTTGCCACACTCCCACTCATGACATTCTAAGTCTAACGAAGCTTTGGACCCTTCATTGAACCAAATGAATTCACTAATCTAAAGGAAACCAATTCCTTTTTTTCTTCATGTGTTGAATTGGTCCATACATGGATCAAAGAGCTCCAGGATGGCTAAAGGAACACCCCCACTTCAGCACAGCAAGCTTTAAGATTAGCTTCTGCTGTCTCATTTAGCTTCACCTTTAGTCAGTAGTAACACAATTCTCCTCAGGAAGCAAAGTTATTTTAAGGCCCTACAACCAAGCAAGGGTCTGTCATTGCAGTTGTGTGCAGCAATCCAACTACTCCAGGGCATGGATGTGAGACAATGGTCAGTAGTACTCAGGGTGATCTACCTGGTTGGTTTCTTTGCCCTGCTCCATGCCCTGTCCTTATCACACAGCTGTGCCCCATCCCTTAGTCCAGTCTGGGCACTCACTTGATTCCATGGTAAGACATAACTCAGCCGCTAACTGGCAAAAATTAAACTCAACCAAAAAACCCTAGAGTGTTTTACTAGTTATGAAATGGTTTGGTGCATGGCAAGCCAAACATCACAACTAGTGTAGGTGAGACGAAGGGCAGAAGCATGTAGCAATTGCTCAGCAGCCACTAATTGATTAAGCTTGCAGAAGAACCAAAGGTTAGAGTTGGTTTTCACAAGATGGAATAAACTGACATAACACTTTGCATCTGGTAGCGAGAGGTGGTCATTCTTCCCTTTCCCAATCTCCCAGTCCCCACCTGTGCCTTCCCACTATTTACTTTATAAAAACTCTGGTCCTCACTAGGACTACTATGAGCCAACTCAACTCACTAAACAGGCAGAAAACTACCCCTGCAAAAAGCAGGGTAATTGCATACTGTTCTCGTCAATGAAAACAGGTTACAGTCAGGTCCAACAACCACCAAAGTTGTGCAAAGCGGTGCAAGGAGCAAGGGCCATGCAACCAGGTCCAAAGAGAGGGAACAAGACTCTCCCTTTCCCACAGCAGTCAGCTGCTATAGCTCACCTAATGTCACATGGAACAATACCCTTGTCCTTTGGCTCTCGTGCCAGCTCCGCCACTGATTTACCATGTAACTCTTGCAAAACCTTTATTTTATTACTCAACCCATTTATAGCAAGGATAATACCAATTTTCCCTACCTGGACTAGTTAGTAATTGCTTATAGTCAGTTGAATAAAAGCTACATAAACATCAGACTGTGATGAGATTACTAGGTTGATAATACCTCCTCAAACACATTCTTCCTGAAATCCAGATCCTCTTGCAAGCTCTGGCACCGATTCTCCAGGTCCACACGCATGAGTGTCTCTTTCTCCAACTGCTTCTTAGCCACAGCATGGCCATCTTCAGCCTAGTTAAGAATTTTATAGATAAAAATTTAATTTTGTCTGGATCCCTATTTTCCATCCCCATAATCCCTTCATGGTCTTCATTTGCCATCTTTGGACCAATTATCCACAACAACAAATCTAATGTCAAACCCAAAAAAACCCAACAAAAAAAGAAAAAGAGTGCGTGTGTGCACGCTTATGAATATTTAAAACAAGCTTTCATGTTTGTATACCAGTTATTTAAAACACAGGATTATTTCAATACAGTATGATAATGGAGCTGAGGATTATTAATTCCTCAAGCACAATACATTGCATATTCTTAAACTTTTGACTAGCAAAATTTCTAAAACACCATGTCGCTTTGGTTGTCTTATAGAGATTTCTTACAATTTGGTTTTCTATCCAAGAGGGGCAGGCAAAGATTCGACAGCAAGCAAGCTGGATCAACGATGTTCAGACTATAAACTAATTGCAAAGAAAAATAACAAATTTTACAATACACAGCCTCTCTTGTGCTAAAGCGAGGAAGCATTCACTGTCATACCTTAGCCAGTTGGGCACGCAGATCAGCCACCTCTGCTTCCAGACTGCGTTTCTCATTCAGGACAGTACTGAGCTCTGCCTCACTTCTGTGGAACAGCACTTCAAGATCCTTAATGCGACCCTGAGCCACAGACAAATCTGCATCTTTCTTCTTGTAGCTGAAAAAACAAAAGTTAATTATATTTATAGGTGGGTGCACGCACATCTCAAGCGTGTCTTGGTTACAACTATAGCTATTGTTATTATACACACTTTATTAGGATTAGTGTGCCACTAGGTGGCTCCTAGAGTAACCTGTAAATGTAGCTAATAAAAGTAATCATAAACACTTCTTAAAACTCACAGCTTGTACCAATGTGTTGTAAATGCATTGCCTAATAAAGAACAACATATGTCATGGGCAGGCAAGGGAAAACAAGGCAGCAGCTCCGACAGCTAAGAAACAACAACAAAACTGCTTTACGCACAAGGTGTGTAAAGAGTAGTTTTCCACCTCACTGCTGCACAGCACATTTAATTGCTGACATCTATCACATTGGACTACGACCCCTGAGAAGCAGAGCACATACATCTCCCAAAGAGGCCTATTAGCATCCCCAGTGTTTTGTACTTGATGTGGCCAAGCCCATTCCCTAAGATGTAAAGTAATCCACTAAGGAAGTGTGGTCACTTTTCAGGAATAAACTAGTATTTCTTCAGCAGCATTCGTTATGAGCAAAGCAGCTCTGGTCACTTTAAATATGATTATTTGAGCTGTTATATCCAACTCACTGAAATCATCACGGTCATCCTCCTCCTGCCCACCAATTATTTGTCTACCTTTTCCTCTAACATACTGACTTTCTGCAGTTTCTTTAGGTATGTGTTGTAATGTTATTAAAACTGTTATGTGAAGTAATCCTTCCTTGCTGCAGTTTAAACTCGCTATTCTGCTCTCACACCACTAAGAACACAGGGAATGGCTTTTTTACTTTTTCTCTTAAACCATCTTAGAATTCATTTTTCCCCTTCCCTTTCCTCAAACTTCTCTTCTATAGATCTGTAGCTTTCAGCCTGTGGTCAGTGAGCTGCCTTTAAGGGCCCACAAAAATAACTTTGAAGAGGAATCCTACTACCTATAGGCTCTAAAAAGCTCTGTATTTGGTCTGCAACTCCAAATGTGGAAGAAACATTACATTTGAAAAGGAAAGAAAAGGTGAAAACCAATGCTTTACATTATACAAACCTTGCTCCCCAGCTCAAGTCCCAAGTCCTGGTTCCCAAACTGATCACTCGTACTGTCCTCTTGAATTTCTAATTTGCCAATAACTCCAAGAAAATACAATACCCAGAATTATTTTACAAAAATCCTGCTTTATGGGGTATTGGTGTGCCTACAGACAGTATTTCTTTACATGCGTCAGCATGATGTGCATGTTCTCCTAACTACAGGATGAACTGACACATTTGTTTTGTGATACACTCTAGCTACAAGACTCATGTTCCCTCTGTATTCCTTGGTGTAGACCTCCGATTTTGTTTTCATTTAACTGTAGCTAATTGTTCTTAATCATTGGTCCAATCTGTCACTGTGAATCCTGTTCTGCAACATATGCGCAGTGTCTTCAGGCTCAGCAGCTTGCAGGAAGTGTATAGACAAAACATGACTTCTACTTAAAAGACAGTTATTTAGCAGCAACCAGAAAGTCTTCAAAATAGACTCCCCAGACTCATGTCCTTACACCACATGTGTCAGAGTAAAACAAGCCACTGTGCATGTGTCACAGACAATCAGATCTGGAAACCTTCTGTCTGTGCAGTACCTAAAAGGCAAATGCCACTTCACACCAAGTATGAACAGCAGTGTACGCTTACACAGCCAATAGCTTCCTCCCAGCTGCAGAAGCCAGGCAGCATGCCAGTATTCCCAGGGAGACAGAAATGAACAGAGGTGTTCAATGTACAGCTTGACAAAGCACCAAAGAATTCCTGACAGTGATAAGTGACTTCTGCTCCTTCATGAACACTGACACTGGAAGACAATACCAAGCTGCTTTCATTCACATTTTTATTTGCATTTATAATTTCAGCCTGGTTTATTGTCTTCATGCAAAAAATTGACAGAAGGCTTTACAAAGGTACAACCTGATTTTGGGGGTCTCAGATGCCTGGAAGCTACAAAGGGGAGTTGATGTGTCTGTTGAGATGTATCAATGTTCTTTGAAGGACACCAGTTTAGGGTAATGTTCTAGAGCTCTTTTTTTTCCAGAAAGCAGCCATGTTTGCTCAAGGGAAATATTTCGGTGACCATGTGGGGTAACAGGCAGAATCTGCAGCAAGACTGTCACACAACTCAGAGGTGGGAGCTTACAGCTCAAGCAAGACCACCGCTAAAAGGAGTGGAGGCCTACATATATCTACCTCCAGGCTTTGCTTGACTTGGGGACCTGTGACACTGGTAAAGATATGAACAGGCACTTCATGAACATCAGGACAGGAGACTTTCATTAACAGGCCAAAGTTACCTCTGCTACGAGCGAATGGACCCTGCTCACTACACCAGGTCTGGTTCAGCAGGCTCATGGGAAGGTGCTGTTCCACCAAAGCAAGTGTTGTGCACCTCGTTAGTAAATTAAACATTCCCATCTATACCTCCTCCACTCATCCCCTCCCTCCCTCAATCAGTCAAAAGTTTTGTCAAAGAGCTAAAGGTGCACACAAAAAGCACTAGAAGCTGTTACATAGCATATAGACAAGAACCATACTTGCTTCAGAATTATATTAGAATGTCTGGGGTTTTTACAATATTTTAATCCTAGATTAAAAAATACATCCCTACTCCTGATACAAACATCTTTAAACTAAAAAGTTAAGCTGTTCCTTATACCACATAAACAGTGTTAGAACATCCTAAAGATATTTCACTTTTTATAAAGTGAAACCATCCAACTGCTTTATGAACTTGGCTCAATACAAAAATTTTTAAATTCATGAGTTGTGTTCAAGGTACTAATGTACATACATGTATGTATTGTACATATTGAAGATACACAAAATCACAGAATGGCTTGGGTTGGAAGGGACCTAGTGCCACCACCCCCCCCCAGCCATGGGCAGGGACATCTTCCACTAGATCAGGTTGCTCAAAGCCTCATCCACCCTGGCCATGAACACTTCCATGGAGGTGGCATCCACAGTTTCTCTGCACAGCCTCTTCCAGTTTCTCCCCGCCCCCAGGGTAAAAAATTTCTTCCTAATACCTAAATTAAAAGAGGGTAGATTTAGTTTAAAACCATTACCTCTTATCCTATCACTACACTCCCTGATAAAGAGTCCCTTCTCATCTTTCCTGTATGCCATGCCCCCTTTAAGTACTGGAAGGCTACTGTAAGGTCTTCCTGGAGCCTTCACTTCTCCAGGCTGAACAACCCCAGCTCTGTCTGTCCTCATAGAGGAGGTGCACTCCAGCCCCCTGATCATCTTCGTGGCCCTCCTCTGGACCTGTTCCAAGAGGAGCATGTCTGTCTTATACTGGGGGCCCCAGAGCTGAGCACAGCACTCCAGGTAGAGTCTCACCAGAACAGAGTAAAGGGGGAGAACCACCTCCCTCAACCCACTGGTCACACTTCTTTTGATGCAGCCCAAGATATGGTTGGCTTTCTGGACTGCTAGTGCACATTGCTGGGTCATGGTCTGTTTTTCATCAACCAACACTCCCAAGTCCTTCTCCACAGGGCTGCTCTCCATCTACTCATTGCCCAGCCCATAACCACATTTGGGATTACCCCAACCCAGGTGCAGGACCTTGCACTTGGCCTTGTTGAACTCCATGAGGCTCACACAGGCCCACCCCTCAAGCCCATCAAGGTCCCTCAGGATGGCACCCCTTCCCTCAAGAGTATCAACCACACCACACATGTTTTGGTTGGGTGGTTTTTCACGGGCGGGGGGGAAGGTGCTTTGCCCTCACAGCAAGTCTCATGTTCAATTTTTTTTCCAGGATGTTTCTTTCTTATTTACAGCTTCTACTTTTGTTGCAAGATGCCAATAAAAACCACACATACAATTTTATCTACTACTTTTCATTGCAAAACAATTGTCCCCAGCAGTGTAAAGGCCCCTACCTCGAAGTGGTTTTTGTTTCTTAATTTCCATTTAAAACCTGATCCTTGATTGTAACTTGATTGCTGATCAAAGAACATGGTAAAGGACAATGACAAGTACATGTATTGTGAATAACACCAAAAACTCCACCCCCCCACCTCCCCCAAACACCCACAACACAAATATAATTTAAAAGCACAGGCAGTTTTATGACAACAATGAAGGCAACGATTAGAAAATTAAGATATTTTCCCAGAAGACCTCCCTCACAGGAAACGCTTAAGTTTAGTTAAGATTTAGATGCTTCAACTGGGATATCTGCAACATCCACATGGTACTGGAACATATGAGAAAAAGGACCCGTGGGAGGTTCGTACCATAGCACAGGATAACTGACAATGGCTACAGTGCAAGACACTGATGTTCAGGCATCTGAATCCTACTTGAATAATGGGATATATGATTTCCTGACATTACATTTGCAAACTGAACTGTGTATGGATGCTAACATCTTAACCAACAGCTCCCCCATCTTCTGCAGATCAATCAATAATTTGGAACCAAAACTAGTTTCACTCTATGACAAAGCTCCCTCTAAAGAAATTACAGTTGAACATTACTTAAACTAGACTTGAAGGAGTAGGGGGATAATATCAGGCTTCCCCATGACAAGCTATGGGACAACATGCCAAGGTTAGAGGGACAGGGTGCCAGCAAGGACACCAGCAAGAGCCCTCAACCTGTTGCTCTGAAACATGCTGGGTACACTGGAACACACAAAGTCTTACGGAGATGAGCCAGAGGCTCCTGAGGTAATAGGAGCCAACAGGGCAACACCAGTGAAATACCACAAAGAAATTTGGACTCGATCTTGGAGGTCTTTTCCAACCTTAATGATTCTATGAATTAAAGTTGTGTTCCTCTAAGGTCACATGGCCAACAGCCCATCCGAAATGCCTCTACACCAAAGCATATGGCATGGGCAACAAAGAGAAGGAGTTAAACTGTTCTTATCCCAACCCATGAGCATTACCCTTCTGATTCCCTCACCCATCTACTGGTGGGGGAGTGAGCGAGTGACTGTGTGGGGCTGAGCTGCCAGCTAAACCATGACAGCTGCATCAAAAGCAGCAACCAGCAGGTCAAGGGAGGTTATTCTGCCCCTCTACTCCACTCTGGTGAGACCCCACCTGGAGCACTGTGTCCAGCATCACCTGGAATCCTCAGCACAGGACAGACATGGACCTGTTGGAGTGGATCCAGAGCAGGGCCACAAAAATGATCACAGGGATGGAACACCTCTCCTGTGAAGAAAGGCTGAGAGAGGTGGGGTTGTTCAGCCTGGAGAAGAGAAGGCTCCAAGGAGACCCTGTTGTGGCCTTTCAGGACTTAAAGGGGCCCTTACAGGAAAAATGGGACAGACTTTTTAGTAGGGCCTGTTGCAATAGGACAAGGGGTGATGGTTTTAAACTAAAAGAGGGGAGATTCAGACTAGATATAAGGAAGAATTTTTACAATGAGGGTGGTAAAACCTGGCCCAGGTTGCCCAGAGAGGTGGGAGATGCCCCACCCCAGAAACATTCCAGGTCAGGTTGGACGGGGCTCTGAGCAACCTGATCAAATTGAAGATGTCCCTGCTCATGGCAGGGGAGGGCTAGACTAGATGACCTTTAAATGTCCCTTCAAACCGAAACCATTCTATGAACCATCAGGGCACAGAAGCAAAGAAGGCTAAAGGCATCCTGGGCTGTATTAACAGGAACATAGCTGGTAAGTCACAGGAAGCAATTATCCCCTTCTGATCAGCACTTGGTAGATCACTTCTGTGTCCATTATTGCATCCAGTTATGGACTCCCCAGTGTAATAAAGACATTGATAAACTGGAACAAGTTCAGCAGAGGCCACCAAGGTGGTCAGAGAATTGGAGTACATGCCCTGTTAAAAGAGGCTGAGGGAACCAAGTCTGACCAGCCTGGAGATAAAGGCAGCTCCAGCAGGAGCTGACCAGAATGACAATATGTTAAAAGGAAAGTGACAAATTAATACCCATTTTTTCAAATAGAGAAACTCAGACCTTGATATTTGTATGGGTAAAATTAGACAAAGGCATCAACGAAGAATAGTAGTGGGCACATGCATAAGCATGAAAGAATTTGGGCACAAAAGAATTTGAAGATTCAGAGTCAGTTTGGCTTTTGTAAAGGGAAAGTAAGGGGAGTCAGCAGGGCTAAGAACCATGCATAGCAGGGCTCTGCAAGGGCCTGGCCTCACCTCTGCCCAAGGAGGCCATGGCAGATCTGGTTACTACACCACACTTCCAGGTTCGGTAGCACCCACGCAACTCAGAGGTCTCAGGAGACGTCTCTGAGTCTGATGTAAAAGCCTATCTGGAGCTTACCCTTCTTCACACATCAGTGGCTCAGAAGCACTCAAAATGCAATTATATTTAAGAAATTACTAGTAAATAAAATACAGAACAAGACATTGAATACTGTTACAGTAAAACCACATTTTGACTACTGGCTGACGTTCCAATTCTGCAGCCTTCCTCCCCAAGAGGATACAGTAATACAGGAAAAATGACAGAGGATAAAATGTTGATTGAAGGCACAGAGCAGCTTCTGTAGAAGCAGCAACTAAGCAGGTAAGATGCTTCCACTTGAAAAAAAAAACATTAAAGGGAAATCTTAGGAGATATTAAGGAAAATACAAAAATTGGGGTATAAATTAACAAGTGGAACTGGACTGGCATGTTTAAAAACATGTTCTTCATACAAAATGTAGGTAAGCTCAGAATCCCCTTGCTAAGTCCAAGAACACTACAAACAGATGGTCTCAGGATACTGGTCACACTATGAAATGAAAACCCATGAAGGCTTACAACACAGAATCCAGCTGGACCTCAGGAAGTCCCTTAGCTGAAGGGAATTGCTGAAGTCTGAAAAAATATTTCAGAGAAGCATTGTTATGCATGCTCTGTTCTTGTACTCTTTAGATGGCTATGAGTGGCTTCTAACAGAGATTACCAGGCTAGATGGATCTTTGGTCCAATCCAATACAAACTGCTCTAGAAAATGCCTTGGGATGCTTCTTGTAGACTTACTAGGCAAGGTGATGTCCAATTATCCCCAACACTAGAAAACCCAGAAAGTGTTAGAACATCAGTAACACATTAAGTAAAAAAATCTGAAATAACCAAAACATGTGCCAGGGCATCCAAACCCCACGAGCTGAATTTGCACTCACATAGAATACTGGGGTAGTATCATTTGTCAGTATCTGAACGAGTTGCAGAAAGACATAAGCATAAATGCTTGCTCTGAAGTCCAGTACACTGATACCTTGTTCTTTCCTAGACCACAGGCCCTGTCACAAATCCCTGTGTACCCACCGAGGGTCTTCCTGCAGGCTGGTCAGCTGCTTTCCAAATCCATTGCAGCTGTGCAGGCAGACAGCCTCAGGAGCAAACTAAGAGCAGGGCTCCTTTAGACACAAACTAGGCCTGACGTCACCACACCCTGTTGCCTCCCTGGAGCATCCTCAGTGCTTTCAGGAAAGGGCTTCCCACACTCACCAACCCAGGCTTTAGGAGAAAAAGAAAAGGGAAGTCAGCTCTTGAAGCAGCAGGTTGGCTATATTTGGATCCCGTAGCTAGAAAAGCCCTGCAAGCCTGCAGCTCAGCAACTAAAATTCAAGTCAGTCTAACATTGAGGAAACATTTCCCAGATATCCTTTCAAGCCAATGTTTTCTCTACTCTGCCTACTCCAACTATCCCTCCTCTTCTCCCTCTCTCACATGGGAGACCAGAGGAGAGATGTCCCAAGACAAAAGCCTATTATCTCCTGTCCCAACAACCCAACCTATTCCAAGCAAACAATGAAGTGACAGTGTCTGGGATCCCTCCTGGCCAGACTGTGCTAGCATCCTTAAGCCTCTCCTCTATCATGAGCTAGAAAGAGAGACCGAGGTAGTCATAGTGAACATAAAATTACTCACTAATGTACTCTTACACTACACACAGCTCTCGAAGCACTGAAGCAAGCTTGGCCTGTGAGAAGCACCATCTGACTGTTAGCATGGGCAGGAAGGACTTCAGTCATGAGCTAGGTGTCAAGTGGACACTGTGCAAACCAGGCAAACAGACTTTTTAAAGCTGTGTTTGCAAGAATCACATTTAAAATCTGGCCATGTCACAAGCATAACTCTCCACATGGCCCAGGCTAGGCACCCTAAGAACACTCCAAGTACATTACAAATGTCTCAAGGGACTAGAAGCAATCTGGTAGAGAAACTTTCAAGCCAAGGACAAGTTCAATTCTGTTCTTACAGTTCATAGGAGTAGAGAGAAAACCAGGTATATTTTCCTCATATTTAGTCTATCTCAGAAAACAAAAAATTTTGAAATTCATCTGGCAGAATTAACCATCATTTAAGTGACTGGTAAGGGGCAACTCAACTGTCCAAACAAAGGGCAAGGGAGATGATGACCCAAGGGAAAATATCATCTCTATCACTTCCTGGGCTGGGCAGTACTAATCTCACTTAACTTTAGGGGTTTACATCTGACCTGGTTACCAGAGGGTCTTCTTATGGTTAACAAAGGCCTAGCTAACTGAGTCCATACACTTTAACGCACAGGCCATCTGAACACATGCAGGCATATCATCTGGCATGAACTGTGCACCGAGTTCAATAGGCTTTACAGCAACTTATGCAAATAGAGATGCTTACTCTATAGCTATTTTATATTTGGACAGTTATTTTAGGGGCAAAGTCCACAAAATATCTCCAATGGCTGACTTTAACAAGAAGGCCCAACACAGAAAACGAAGATCCAGGGATACAGCAAAATTTACAGTGAAAACAAGAAATACTTCATCATGAATCAACTAGCTAGTCAGAAAAAACACAGGGGAGGGAAACAATTTCTTTTATAACCACTGAGATGCAAATGAAGGGAGATGGGAGACTTACAGTAGGCCTGTTCTGGCACTGTTGGATTAAAAGCAATTTTATGGCCAACAACATCCGTATACAGGTGATGTACATACTGACACGCTCAGGAAAAATATCTCCCAAATCTTATCTACTAAAATAGGTACCAAAATTCAATCAGAAGCAAAAAATAATTTTCCCACCACATATATTCATTTTAAAATGAAGTTTCAACTGCTAAACAGTTTTTTATTACAAAAACTCCCTAGTGGGAATAGAAATAACTTCAACAGCCAGTTAGGCCAGTTCTTTTTGATGTAAACTGAACAGCAGTTTTTAAAAGTGTAGTCAGTACAAGGTCTTTTTCCAGCACACTTACTTTGTAGCTTCATGTGTTTAAGGCAACACTGCTTCCATATTCCCAAATTGCTCAGGGCCACCCTTTTCCTTCATTTCTGCCATCAGTCAATACAGTGAACCAGACAATAAAACTGATAATATTTAAATATTAGCCTTCTTTGGATGGGTCAATTTTCATCTAGAAAAGTTGCTCAATCCAGTTTACCAAACAGCTGCACATGTGCATGCTCACAAAAGGAGAGGTACAATAGGACAGAAGCAGGCACAACTGATTGTTTCAGCCTCTAATGTCCGAATTGCTCAAATCACAGTATATTAATCTTATATCTACAAATACATTTCAGTATATATACTGGTTGGACTATCTGCTCTGACTAGCTGTACCAGCAACCTAAGGAACTTCCCTCTGACAAGCCTGGATCTTCTCACTGATCTGCAATGCTTCCAAAAGGCATTTTAAGAAGCATCAATAGTATCATTCCCACTGCAAATAGTGCCCATTTTAATAAAAAAAAAATATCATGCAGGGCTTTCCTTACCTTTTATTGAACTCCTCAAGTTCTGCTCTCAGTTTCCCTATTTCAATCTGTAATCTTGCCCTCTCTTTGGCTGTTTCATCCAGAACTCTTCGAGCATCAGCCAGTTCAGACTCATAGAGACTCTTGATTCCACTCACCTAAGGGGAAAAAAAGTATCCAGATATGACACCATCTCAAAGACTATCAAAGAACTGAAACACAGCACCAGGTTTCACAAAGCTTTCTTTGAAAAAAGGGTATATGACATGATTTCTGTTGTTTAAGAACATTCCCTATCAAACATTTGCAATTAACAGGCACCTACAATTAGACATCATCTAGTCCCAAGGACAAGATTTAATTTTTATTCCCAGTGGAACACAACAAAACATACTATGTTTGAAGTGTGCAAGCCTTCCAAAGAGGTAAATTGAAGCAGATCGGTACACCCTACAATCAGATCTTATTTGCTCTTATTTCCAATACTGATGCTTTAGGAGATTTTTTTTTTTAAAAACAGTAATATCACTTAAAGGTAAGTGGTGATAGACTTGTTGAATACAGGTCCAAGGCCCAATTTGACTCTGCTGCTCTTGCACTATAAAGCTAAAAAGAATCTGAAACTAGATGAACTACAGAAATGTGAACTGCTTCCACTCCTGTTCTCTACATCAGATGATAAGGACCTACAGACTTCTCCCTGTCCCAACTCAATATATCACATAATCAGCTATTCAGACTGCAGCAAGGCACCTCAAAGTCTTCCACACCTTTTTTTTTTATTTGTAAGGTATAAAAGACAGATAAAATGTCAAGACCATATAAGATTCAGAAACAGGTTTTGAACAGAAGCAAAAATTCAGAAACAGAGCAATCAGGAAGTGAGAAGAGCCAAAAGCAGAATGTACCAACTTTAGGAAGAGAAATTTCATAACAAAGCATAAAATGTAGAAACAAGAAAGCAAACTGCTATTCCTAGGAGTGCCTATTTCAACATCAGAGCAGCACCAAAGACAGACTCAACCATCTGATCGTCAAATAGACTGATTAAATGCAGTCAGGATATAATTAAGATCCTGATAGACTATATTCTCATAAAACTTCTGAAATTAACTAAAATATGACAGTATGAGGGCTGAGAAGCCTTAGTTGACAAGCATACCACATACCAGAAATGAGTTGGCTGTCCATACATCCATGCTATCTTACTTCTTTTAAGGAATTAATTCTTTCAAGCTTTATTCAGCTTAGGTTTTGGTTTGGGGTTTGTTTGGGTTTTTTCCTTCTCCATAGTGATAGCCATAGGTTGTTTAGGGCACAAGCCAATACAACTCTGTATTATCAGTTACAAAACTTAGGAAGTTCTACAAAGCAGTGTACCATGACTATGCTAAACTCATTCATACCACACTCTACAACGCCAAGAAGAAACTGGAGATTTTAAGTCTGTAAAGCCTTTCATTATGGATGACCCTTGAGTGAAAATACAGTATTTGCAAATTGCAATACAAAATACAATCGCCCAAAGGCCAAGCACTGATTCTGCACCATCAGGTATTGCACCTACAATGCTCCTTCTCTAATGGCAGCCCTTCTTTAGACCATCTGCCCTTCAACTCTGACATGTGCCAAAATCCTTGCCCTAGGACATCTACCAGGAACTTGGGGCTGTATTGGTATAGGTTCAGAGACACACACTAAATCACAGTGCAGGACACAAGGACAAATCTCTTCCCAGTACTCCAGGGCATAAACTGGAATTGCATATTGAGGTACAAAGGAAGAAAGCCTTTTCCCCTAGGTTTTTGTGAATACTGTCACAAAGAGGTGTTACTGTGTGATACTTACAGTAAATTATTTACACTTTTGAGGCATTACCAACAATACAGAGCTTAACAACACCAAAACAACAATAGTCTCAGAGACTAAACACTTAATGCAATTGCTGTGTAGAGAATATGGCTAGATGGAGCCAAAATTTGCATGATGAAAGCAGTTTCAGAACCTGTTGGTAAAGAGAACCAGAGACTACTTAATTAGAAAGGACTGATTCATTCACAGCATAACCGGTTGTGGTAGCTGAGTATGTGTTTTTCTCCTGCAGCATGTTAACCTCTTCTCTACTCCTATTCCAGTAACAAGCATGAGAAGGAAACACACAGGTCCAATTCACAGTCCAAAGTGTTAGTCAAAAAAGCCACTTTCATTAGAATTTTAAGCTAATGCACTGAGCAGACAGAAATAACTGAGACATAAGGACACATTGCAGCTTCCAGCACAGGGAGGCAGCAGACAGCTGGGAGCAGCAACACCTTCAATCACTGCAAAACACACACCACACCCAAAAAAACAAACCCTCGCCAGAACTCTAACAAAAGGATGCAAAAAGAATATGGATTCATGACAACATTGATAGAAGTTTTAATTATCAAACTGAACTGGAGGACAGTTCAAGATGGTCTTTCTAGATCATAAAAAATAGCACCTTTTTTTATTTTCAGCACTGGTCAAGCTGAGGAGAACCAAACACAGCAGCAGGCTCAAAGGAAAGTAAGTAGTGCCAGCTTAGCTGAACTAGCCTGGTATTATGTACTTGACTACACTTCTAGCCCAAGACATTTATTCACTGAAAGCACCTTCTACCCCAGCACTGAGAGAAATTCTGTATTTTTGTTCCCTGAAATTGTCACTCCTCAAACTCTGTTCTGGTGGAAGGAACTTAACTTAGAGTCTGACTGTATGAAAGTCTCCAGAGAAGTATGATCCCAAAAGTGACTCTTTTTAGCATACACCTATGATTTTGCTTTGTTTTGACTCTGCAGACACTCTTCTGCCTACTCCCTTTTTTAAACCACTTTACATTTGCTACTCAGTTTGGTCTCTAGTACAGTGACACTTCCAGACATTCTTAAAAAGGTGCTGTTAAACCAAAGCAGGACCTCCTAGGACAAGCCTCACATGCCCCTTCTGGGGACACACACACACACACACACACACACACACAAAGTCAATAGGAACAACAGCCAGCATCCACAGCAACAAGAGAAGGACTTTGAATAAATGCATCTGGCAACTGTGAAGCCCATTCCTGGTTCTTTGGCTGATCAAATCTCTGAGCAGAGTGCCACCAGACAGTGTGTACCTGTCCTTGAACACTTCCAAAGAATACTGGATGCAAGAGAAGATGGAAGACATGGTCAGACAGGTTTTGCCATCTTCTACCTGTAGAATCTATCAATTCAAATTCCTTCCTTCATTTGTTGTTCCTCATCATTTTGTTTGGGTTACCACAACTGATTGTCTCCTGCTCCCCACATATGAGAAAGATACAAACTCATCCTTGAAGCCTATGCCAATCCTTCCAGCATAAGCCAGTAAGAACAGCAGCTGGCAGCAAATGCTGAAGGGAGAAAGTACAGAGAATGAGCCAAACACACTGATTCAACACTTAAACTCCCAGCTTCTAAAAGCTGAAGAAAAAAAAAATCTGAGCCAAAAATTGCTTCCAGGCACCAAAAACCAGCAGTCACCGAATACTGTTAATTTGTCTAATCCTTTTGTAAATCTGTTTAGCTTTCAGTTTCCACAACAGAGAGCATCATGCAAGGACAACTGGTGGATTAAAACCTACTGCTTGATAATTTCGTTTCATGCCTTTAGATTGTGTTGTAAGAAATGCTGAATATTTGCTTCATAGACAGAGCTCTGTTTGGACTTGTGACTTAGAGACCTCAGGTATCTTATCTCTTTTCCAGATTTGCTCCTGGTCACAAGTTGTTCTGCTGCTCTGCTCATCTTTGTCACCTTTTACTTACACACTTTTTCCAGGCTCTAGATTTTTTAAAATAGGTTAAGAGAAATGCAAGCATCATTCAGAACAACACTGATTTACACAGTGATTACTGACCACCAGCTACAAAGGAAAACAGGGACATTACAGGAGATCAGAGAGCCAGAAATACAGTAATTCTAACAGGTTTCATTTAGCCCAAATTGTGGTCCAGAAGGTGATACCTGAGCTATATTTTCATACACTAGTAGTGAGTGGCATGGAATGGCTAATCCAGGAAGCAACAAGAGAACGGAACTCTTCACCTGGTTCTCAGGAGCACATAGAAGATTTGCCAAGATACTGTCAAGAACATCAGTTGACTTGGTTTCAGCATCCTTGCAGACGCAAGAGAAGGCCAAAAAAAAAAAAATATATCAATGACTGCTGCAATTGTTTCAGCATGGCAACTGGGGAGTACCGAGGTATTTGTTAAAACAAATTTTAAAAAGTTAAGAATAAAATCTTTCTAGAAAGCAAGATATTGTATAAAGACACCATTGTAAACTAAAGAGATCACATATACAAAATATTTTAAGATGACCAAAACGAGGATGAGACATAGTAAAGCATTGTTCAAAAGGCTGAGGTCATACACAGACAAGAAAAATGAATTGATCGTGACTTCTGTTAATCACAATACAGCATGGCAAGCCAAAAAACAAAGTTTAAAGAACAACTCATGAATGGTGTAGAAAGCAATTATCTTGCTCTGCTCATGGAAAAAGGCATGAGGCATACATGAGAGTCTATGGCCCCAAGCTGACCAGTTTATGTAGAACCACCACCTAAAAAAACCGCAGTGAGAACATACCTTTTGGTTTGTTTTGTTGTGTTTTGGGTTTTTTGTTTTGTTTTGTTTTTTACACTTACAGTTGCACTAGAGGATTCTTAAGCATCAGTGGAATAGCATTGCATAGAACAGAACAAAACAAGCAGTAACAAGCTATCACTTTCTAAATGAAAGTATGAACAGCTTTCTAAAGCCCACTTTTTGAACTAAATCATCAAGTTATTTAAGCTCTCATTTAGAGTCCACTTTGTACTAGAGAATTAGAAGATGGCTCATGCCATCCAATTTTCTAAAACAGGAACTACCTGTCTCTAAACTCTGAAGTTCATGGCAGTACAGCAGACATTAACCCGAGGAACAGAATTACAGGGCCCACGAGTAGGAGTCATACTGAGGAAGAATCAAAAGAACTTGTGCAAAATAAAAGTTTCACAATCTACTGGACTTGCTCAGTCAACCAGGGAGGAGGTATTCAAGACAATTCTACTAAACACAGACAAGTAGTAGTGGATACTTGTATAAGCACAACAAAGTGGAGAAAACAGAGTCACACAGTATGGCTTTCTTTAAAGGAAAGCAGCAGACAAGTGAACAAGCACATGAACAAGGGTTTGAAAAGTCAACATGCATTCAGAAAAGGGATATTGAGCTAAGCCAGTCTGCCTGGACTCCCAAAAGGCTTGAACAATATCCCCCACCAAAGGGTCCTACAGAGGCCACGCAGAGTCCAAGCAGGCACGGAGAAGAAAAAAAGACACAGAGACATCACCTGAACTGAGTTCACCAGAACTGAGGTGAGGTTAATTGGACTGTAGCTCCCTGGATCTTCCTTCTTGACCCTCCTGAAGACAGGCATGACATTAGCTTTCTTCCAATCTTCAGGAACCTCTCCTAATCATCATGATCTTTCAAAGATAACTGAGAGTAGCCTCACAATTATGTCAGCCAGTTCCCTTCGCACTCATGGGTGCAACCCATCAGGTCCCATGGACTTATGTCCAGTTTGTTTAGATGTTCCTTATCCTGATCCTCCTCTACCAAGAGGAAGTCTTCCTTGCACCAGACTTTCTCTCTGGTCTCAGGGGCCTGGGATTCCTGAAGGCTGGTCAAACCACAAGAAGGCATAGAGCACATCAGCTTTCCTGAGTTCAGTCAGGACCTCCTTGCTCATCCATACAGGTTTCCTGCCACCTTTGCTCCATTTCCTGATCGTTGGGATCGACCAGTCTTCAGCTTGGAAGAGGTTATCCTTGAATATCAACGCAATGCTCATGGACCCCTTTTTTCTCCAGGGCTGTAACCCATGGGATTCTTCCAAGCAGAACCCTGAAGAGGCTAAAGTCTACTCTCCTGATATTCAGGGTTGTGGTCCTGCTTATACGTACATAGCAGACATACCACAATGTCACCCATCTTGGTCTGCCCGCTAAGCCTGACCAAGCTCTCAGCTAGCTCATAATCTGTCCTCAGGCAGAGCTGCAGGCATTCCCACTGCTCTCTCACATAAAGGGCAACTCCCCCTCCTCACCTTCCTGAAAAGCCTGTATCCATCTGTCATAGCACTCTAGACACGAGAGCTATCTCTCCTCCCAATGAGGTCATAGTTCTGTAACTGCTCACGGACTTTTCATTCCCCCATTTGTTCCCCATGCTGCACACATTAGTGTTGCAGGCCCTTCAGAGATGATTCCCCAGAAAGGGCAGAAGAGCTTCCCCACAACACTGTTCTGTAGGCATTCCTTCTTTACATGCTTGGGGTGTTTCCATTTCATCCTTTTTCTGTTCCCATAATCCCAGGCTTTTGCTTGCTTACCCCATCCACTACTTCCTCACCTGATCTTTCTCAAAAGGAATCTCTCCCTCCCCCATCATTCCCAGTTTAAAGTTGTTCTTAGCAGGTTGACCAGCTCTGTTGTCAAAGATACATTTGCCCTACTTATTCAGGTGGATCCTGTCTCTTTAAAGCAGTTGCCAATCCTCCCCAGATGACAGGTTAGGCCAGCAAATGGGTCCCTCCACTCTGAAAAATGTAGCCCCCCCCATCTGAAGGTGATGGAAGAAATAAAGCTAAAACCTCAAAACAGAGTTCAGCAGGAATCAGAAGACAGGCTGCAGCCTGATCCACATCAACATGCACCCAAGCCTAACTCTTCCTGCACAGAGGCCAAGTTGAACACCCTATGAACTGCACTACAACTGTGCTTTCACTTTTTTCCTCTTTTGCTGGCAAAAGAGCCTGCAAGTTTTTAACTGGGCAACACAGGGGACAAGAACTAGAGCATGTGGAGAACAAGAAAACAGAGTTGTTTCCATAGCACAATCTGGAAGGCAGGACTGCTGAATGCTCTTTAACCTACCAACTTCTGCTGGGAGCACTCAAAGCTCACTGTGCAGTGGTTCAAGGATAGACGAACACAGACCCTCTGATAGCAATCACTTGAGTGAAGCTGCAAGACATCACTTAATGGAGACACAGGGAACATGCCAAGAAGGCAAGAAGCATGCCCCATCCAACCACAAGGACAAATTTGGTGATGAAACGTTAATCTCAATATGCATTAATATGCAAAACGTAAGTGTATTCCCACGAGGTATGGCTCAATATGTTCTTATACACCCAGTTATAGATTAACAAAGGACTGCCAGTCAGCTATGGCTCAGACTTACCAAGAATATCAATCAAGCTCTCAAGAACAACGAAGATGTGTGTTGCGTATCACCACCATCACCTCCCAGATGATATCTATAGTGCCAGAAGACCATTTAACTCCATATCCTGGACACTACAACTCTTGAGTGACCCACCATCCACAGCAGCATCTGAACATGTATTTTGCAGGTGGCAACTAGGCAACACCAGACCCCAATATCCTGGTCACAACAGTAGCTCTGGTTACTACATATGGTGCATGTGAAGGGCATGGTAGCCACAGTACTGGCAGATAAATGGAGACCAGGTGAGACCACAGTGAATGTTCTGATGGCTGTGACATACAAGACTGCAGCCACCTGTAATCACACCCACTGAGCTGGGAAGACACAGGTGAAGAGGGAACCCACTGTAGATACTGCTTTTGTCACAAGGGAAATTGCTGTTAGTAGCTGAGGCTCTCAGGGATCTTCTCTTTTTCTCCCTACTTCTCCTTTCTGTGGGAGAGAACAGCAGGATGTCCTCAGAACAGTGTAGTAACCCCTCTCATGCACATCATGAGAGGCTGCAATCATAAGCACCGCAGGGGAGGGCAGAGAGTTAGTAGAAAGGGAATTGAGGAGAGCTCTAGAACTCTCTTCCTCTTAGGCCCTTCCAGTATTCCCCTTCCCAGCCTCACAAATTAGGTTACTGTAACAGTGACCCCAACACAGGGAGAACAGCATTAGTCATATACTAGGGAGGTAGAAAAACAAGGGGATGAGCTAAATTTCTCTTCTGTCACAAGCTAAGCTACACAAGGGGACTCATGCAAGAGAGCAAACAGAGAAAGAATGAGGACAATTATAGGTTCCCCCAGCTACAAAGGCAAAATATTTTTTTTGTATATAGTAAGCCCACAGACAAATACATTTTAATTTATCTAGAGGCCTATACTGCATACAAGTAGAGACAGAACAGCATTGGACAGGGTTAGGAAAAGCAGGGGAAAGGGCTATCATTAGTAGAGGGCTAGAGATGAATCTCAACTTCTGCAAAGTTCCTTTTTCTACTGTTAAGAGGTGGCAGCCCTGTGTTCCTCAAAAAGAGCAACAGGAGTTCTTTTGTTCCAACACCACGATGCAGCCGTCTGTAAAACTAAGGAGATTGCCCAACAGAGGAGGGCAAAGAGGCTGCTTTCTTCCATCTTCTGCAGATTGGTGATTAAAGCAACAAGGGAAAAGAACATCCTGATGAGCTGATAATTAAAGAGCCTCTAGCAGAGCAGTGACTATGGTCCTTGCCTAAACAGCATCAGCAGAACTTCTCTCATCTAGAAGATATTCCCCTAAACCTGAGCTTTGAGAACAAGACCAGAAACACCAACCCTTTGGTCCCATGCACACAGGGGTGGGGGAAGAGATGTTATTAATGATCTCACCCATGGTCACTGTGGGACACTGGAGTGGCAAGCAAGGGACAAACATCTCTCTCATGATACCATGCTCTTGGCTGCTGCTTGTCATAGCAATCCTCAGCCTCCCATTTGCCTTGGATTATGGGCCCATCACCTGGTCTCAAGGCAAAAGTCCCAGGTGTTAACGTAGAGCTCACCATGAGCAGTCAACTCTTGCTTGCCATCCCACAACATGCATCATTCCATCTACCACAGCAGCAGATGATATTCCCTGCCACTACCAGAGATAAGCCAAAAATATTAGAATATTTAGACAGCTTACAAAAATCAGAGTCAAATTTACACACAGTTGAGGACAGCCATGGGGAATTTTCATCTTGAACACCCTGGGAAAAGAAAATAGTCTATTTTAAGCAGGTAGAGCTAATATAAGGATATAATGATGTACCCAGAACAGCATGCCAATATCACTGGGCTACGGTGAACTGTGCTTCTACACAGAAGTTAGAGTTGCTTTGGGTATTGTTTGGTTTTTTGAGGGGTTTGGAGGGTTTATTTTTAATTAATATCTTATTTCATGCTGAGCCTAATAATTTTTTGAACATGAATTCTAACAATGTAACAAGAAAACTGAATTGTCAGCAGAAAATTTGGTTTACTAGATTGATCCTGAAAGTGAAAGGACAGGATTCTCCCATTCTGGCAAACCCAAATTCTGACAGCCATCTGAAGTTTTACTGCTCCCACAGTCCTAAACTACTGCACACTATCCTGCATCAAAGCAGTAAGACTACAAAGTCTCCTTTTCTGGACATATGTAAAGAATAAATACGCTGTTCTGAAGGAACGGCAGAAGCATTTAATAAACATGGTCCAGAGACCAGCTAAAGTATCTTAAATTGTCTCTGATGTGTCAAAGAAGAGCTTGAGGAATTCTGACAAAGTTTGTTAGAGTATGTCTAAGACTTACGAGGTTTTTTTGAAGTCTGAAGGAAAAGTGAGGGAAAGCTCAAGGGCAAAGCAAGCAAAGTATTTGTATCAAAATCCTCAAGTTTATTTTCTGATTATTCAGAATATCAGAAGTATTTTTCCAGAACTGATAACACACAGAACTGCTATTAAGAGTTGGTTTATGTTCATATTAAAAAAATATAATGGTATTATACCTGTTTTCTGCTTCTCCTGTGCTTACTCATTATATGTGTACTGTCAATAGAATTATGTTCTGCCTCCTACATTTAAAATGCATACTCCTTCTAGCTGCCAGCAATCTACAACTCAGAACCTCCCTGAACCAGACATAGTTACTTTGTTTATAGCATGGTTCTACACAGGACAAGTGATATAGGCATGTTTTACATTTAGAAATATCTAGTTATTTTGAAAACATGGAAGTTATCATATATCATTACATGGTAACAAAGGGACTTTAAAGGTACTTCAATCCTGGGTGTACACTAATCGCAGGTAGGCCAACCACTCCCAAAACAAGACACTACCATATCTGGTCTGCTTAAACTAAATTAATTCAAACCTTCCTCCCACCATCCCTAGCATCATCAAACCAGACCCTTAAAGAGGAATTAAAAAAAGCACCAACAAGCCTACACAGTGGCACAGAAATCGATTGCATCACACAAGTTACAGTAAAGGCTATTACCTACAGGTTTTCCACACAAATTTAATTTCATCTCAGAGGTGGGACACCTCATCTTGCAGACTGCCTCCAAGAGATGGAGTAGAGGGGATTTGGGCTGGTATAGGATGGGTGGGACTGTCCCCAGCTGTGTCACTGACTACACCCTTCCTCCACAAGGGAAGTAGAGTCCTGGGGGAAAGCAGATACAACAGAAAAAGGAAGAGCAAAACGTGGCTTAGGAAAAAGGATCAGCCAGTTTTGCCTCCAAGACCACAGGAAGCAGATCGGAGTAGTTCACGCTACAAGGATTTGATTCCTGGCATTTACAGAGACTAGGAAAGATTTTCTCCGGTGAGAAGCAAAGTTAGTCAAAACCTTTTCAAATTTTTCATCTCATCGCATCAACCGTCAGGATAGGGGCAGTAAAGTAACGTTCAGGTTGCTACAATTCACAGGACGCATGTGCTCAGCATGGGGTCCAGTACACCAAGAAGGCTCAGTCTGCACGAGGAACAGACTACAAACTACAGCAAAGAACCAGCCCACAGCGGCTGAGACCTGCACGAAGACCCAGAGGACCCCGAGAACGGTATTCAGTGCCGCAAGCCCCCCGGGGCCGAAACACACCGGGGAGTGTGCGACTGCGCCCGCCACGCGACCGCGGGAGCGGCGCCGCACTCGCCCCGCCACCCGGAGCCGCTTCCCGGCCTGCTCCCGCCACCGGCGCCCTTCCAGGTGTCCGATTTTTCACTCGGTGACGACCCCGGCCTGAGCCACCTTGAACGTGTCACCAACAGCCCACCACCACGGCCAGAGAGACCCTAACAGCCCCCCGAGGGGCCACACAGGCAGGCGCTGGATCTCCACAGCGCCCCTCCAGCCCGCCCTCAGCTCCGCCCTGCCCCCGCAGCTCTCGCCCTCAGCCCCCAGCCCAACTGCCAGGCACGGCCAGAACCCACCGCCCCGGGGCGACCTTCGCCCCGAGGCCGGAGCTAGGCGGGAACGGCGCGGCGGGCCGCACATGGCGCCGCCGAGCCCAGGGCCGCCACAGTGCACCCCACGCCGGGCGGAGGCGCTGCACGGGAACAGTTCGGCCGAGCCCCTGGGCCGCGGACCCCCTCCTCGGGACGGAGCGGGGGAAACGCCTCCCACGGGCAGCCGCCGCTCGCCCGCCCGCCCCGGAGACCCGGGCGAGGGCCAGCAGGTCGCCCCGGGCCGTACCTCCCGGGTGGTGACCTCCTCCTTCTCGGAGATCTTCAGCAGCAGCCGGTCATTCTCCAGCTCCAGCGCGCGCACACGGTCGATATAAACGGCCAGGCGGTCATTGAGCTGCCGCAGCTCCTCCTTCTCCTGCATGCGGGAGATGCGAGTCGGCGACAGCGGGGTCCCGCCGGGGGTGCCACGGCTCGGGGTGCCTGACATGGCGCTCAATTCGCAGGCAGCGGGCTCATTCAATCCAGCCGCACCGGGGGAGGAGGGAGCGGTAAAATGGCGGGCATCACCTCCCCTGCCGCAGCGCCGCCTGGGAAATGAAGTCTCGGCGCCAAGATCACCGCGCCGCAGGGCACGCTGGGAGGCGCAGTCCCGCCCGCCCGCCCGCCCGCCATTTTGTGGGCTCCCCGACGCCTGGCGGGCCCGAGTCTGCTCCTCATCCAAAAGCGTGGCTTGTGCCGCGTATTAAAATACAAAATTAGGCTGTTGTGAGTGTCAGCGCAGGAAGCCGATCTTAAAAGATCGTAATAAAACCCGGAGGGACCAGAGCTACCCACCAGGATTGTTCCTCACACACTCCTCACCTGTCAGCAGTCCCGCTGGCAGCCAGAGCCACCACTCAGGTGTTGGTGGGTGCGGATTCCCCCGCGGGTCCCAGCTCACAGCACGCCCCCCACCCTTCCAGAGCGCAAGGCTGGCCGTAAGCCCCGGGCTCACCAAACTCACCTGACCCACCGGCCACCCTGGTCTCACCAAACCTACTAAACCACCAGCCACCATCGTACCCCAGCAGAGGCATGCTGACTAGAAGGGATGCCATGGTGGTCACAGTTTTATTGAAACTTGTGTAGCATTTCTCCTATAGGATATATTTTCACATTAGTTATCTACAACATTGTTATATAACCCTGGTCTGAGCTGTTTGTGAATTTGCCGTTCTTTGCTGTTAGCACTGAAGTTTTATAGGCCAGGGACCTGCTGTTTGCTTAAATTGGGGGTGGAGAGTCTCAGAAAAAATGTCAATCGGCCATTTCCATGGGTGAATTTTTAGGAGTGCTGTTTTGTAGATTTTACAAATTTCTTCTGAAGTTTTTCTGAGATGTTGCAATGCCTCCCAATCTCCAATCAGGCCATTCAAGGAGGAAGCTATCCTGAAATAATTTTCCAGTCCCAGGGATGCAGCCAAATTTTGTACAAACTAAAATCCACTGGGAAGTTCTCCCTTCCTAAAGATTTGGAGTATTATTTTTCCCAAAACATATTTTTACTGAGTATACCCCAACTTCTATCAATTCTTGTGCATTAACTGGTATAAAGTGGATTACCATTCCCATGAGCTAATTCCTCATGTCCCAAAACTCTGGAGGCTGAAAAGCCCTTACTGCTGTTGTGCCTTTTGGCTACCAGGGAAGGCTGAGAAAGGGGAGATTTTCTGCCTGAGAAGTAGAAAAAACAGATTTAAAGTTTGTTGTCTATATATGTGGAGAGCAAAGAAAAAAAGCAGCATGAGCATAACACAAAAATGTGCTGTGCATGAGAGGGAGGACAGATCTAGACAGAGAAACAGGAAAGAGAATATACTACACGTGAAATAGGAAAATAAACTTAGGGAGCCAGACTAAACAAATAGGTGCGAATGGGTTTATCCTCAAAATAGAAGCTAGATGATCCTCATGTTAGAGGATCTGGGATCCTAATATCAAGTATACCTCAAACTGGAAAACCTCAGCATAAATCCAGGAATTCTGGACACTCAGTACCCTTGTCAGCAAATAGCTTAAGTCCCTCTTGCAATCACTGCGTATCTTTAGCTGCTGACCCATGTAAATAGTAGGTTTGCATCTGAACGCATTTGTTTAAAAATATACATCCGATATGAAAAGAGTTGTTGTGGCTTCCTCTGTAGACAACAGTGCCCGTTCCACCTGGCTTGGGCATCATCTCTCCTAGGACAGCACTGACGGCTCCCTCACCCCGTCTCCTACAGGGAGCTGAGGGCACGGATTTCCACACCGAGTCCATGAAGCGGGGGGATCAGTGGGTTACTTGGAGGGAGTTGATTAATGATAGGTAAAATGAGAATAAGCCTATAGATCACTACACATGCCCTTTCTGTAGGCATTTATACCACCTCCCTGTTGAAGGTCACTGTTATCAGATGTTTATCAGTGAGATCTGATAATATGATATACGACTCGGTGCAAAACTCAGCTTTCTGACTGAATTCAAGTTGGTTTTGACTTGAATTTATCTGGGAAAGGAAGCAGAAAGAAAAGACTACAAATCCCAGAGGGCTGTGGCCTCTTTGCTCAGCAGGGAGGTCAGATCCTGCCCTGTCTGCCCACTCAGGGCACAGAGCCAGACTACGGACAGCCCAGGAGTCCGTGGGGCCGCCTCCTTCCTCACTGTTTTCATCCGCGTCTCTGGATTTGAAGTACAGTGCGTTTTTTGAATTTTGGCGCCTTTCTGCAATCTGTAAACCAACTGCTCCTAGATCGGCTCCATCCCCCATCCCCGTGCCTCCTCCCAGAGCTGCCTGTCTGTAATCTGTATCGTTTCAAACATCACTGCCTTCCCCCAAGGAAAGCAAAAAAATGCATGTGACCATCGAGCCATGCACTTAGAATGAACTTTTTCTCTCTCAACATGCAGTTTCCAACGCCAGCAAATTCGTGGAAGACCAGTTACAAACTTTGTTTATATTAAGCCAGAAAAAAATATTGTAGGAATGCTGAAAGCCTCTGCATAAGCATTTTTGGGTTAGCTCATTTCTTCTCTTGTGATTTGACGTGATACTCTGCCCATCTGTCATAATTTGGGAATTCTTTTAAATCTTTTGCCTAACTTTGATTGATAATGTAATCCAGATGTAAATTCCTTTTGCTCATAAAGTTTAGCTCAAATTCCCCCATTATTTTGTCTGTCAGGTTTTTTAAAAATGGCTTAGAAACTTTGAATGTTTCAAAGGTATGATTCTCTTTTCCCCTTCTAATGTTGCCAGTTCACAGAATCACAGAATCACAGGTTGGAAGGGACCTCACAGATCATCTAGTCCAACCTTTCTGGGAAGAGCACAGTCTAGACAAGATGGCCCAGCACCCTGTCCAGACGACTCTTGAAGGTGTCCAACGTGGCCAAGTCAACCACTTCCCTGGGGAGATTATTCCAATGGGTGACTGTCCTCAGTGTGAAAAATTTCCCTCTGGTGTCCAATCAGAATCTCCCCAAGAGCAATTTGTGTCCATTCCCCCTTGTCCTCTCCATGGGACTCCGTGTAAAAAGGGAGTCTCCATCTTCTTTGTAACTACCCCTTAAGTACTGGTACACGGTGATGAGATCCCCTCTGAGCCTCCTTTTCTCAAGGCTGAACAAACCCAGCTCTCCCAGCCTATCCTCGTATGGCAGGCTTCCCAGTCCTTTGATCATCTTGGTGGCCCTTCTCTGGACCCCTTCCAGCCTGTCCACATCCTTTTTGTATAGAGGGGACCAGAACTGTACACAGTACTCCAGGTGTGGCCTGACAAGCGCTGAGTAGAGTGGGATGATGACTTCTTTCTCTCTGCTGGCAATGCCCTTTTTGATGCAACCCAGCATCCTGTTGGCCTTCTTGGCCGCAGCAGCACACTGTTCGCTCATGTTGAGCTTTCTGTCCACCAGGACCCCCAGGTCCCTTTCCACAGAGCTGCTCTCCAGCCAGGTGGATCCCAGTCTGTACTGCACTCCTGGATTATGTTTTCCCAGGTGCATGACCTTACGCTTCTCCTTGTTGAACTTCATAAGGTTCTTGCTGGCCCACTCCTCCCACCAGATCTCCCTGCAGAGCAGCTGTCCCTTCTGGAGTGTCTACTTCCCCACTCAACTTGGTGTCATCAGCAAACTTCATCAGGCTACACTTGATGCCATTATCCAGATCACTTATAAAGATATTGAATAACATTGGGCCCAATATTGATCCCTGGGGGACTCCACTTGTGACAGGTTGCCACTTGGAAAAGGAGTTCATTGTTTTCATAGTGCTGATATCAACTGTGTTGCAGTAAAATCTCTTTTTCTGAATATACTTCCTGGAATATGCTTCAAGAATAATACCTAATATTTTCTACATTTTTTTTAGAAGGTCTCTTTCTTTAGCAGTAATGGGAAAACTTGCACACTTTCATCCTTGGCACTGGTCTCCTCTCCTTGTTAACTGAACATGTATGTTCACTTTTCCTACCTCTGCTAAAAAGAAGAAAACAGTTTGGGGGTGGGATGGGGAGGGGAAGAGCAAAAGCTGAAAGCCCACTAGACAACTGTGTTTTACAGGGGGTACAATGCATGTTTTAGTCATGGAATTAGCATCTGTTCAAACACTGGTCCTCTTGGATCACTCTGATGGTATAGGTTAGTATTGAACCAGTCATTCATCTCAATATTTAGCAATTAATTTTTCATTAAGGACCTTGACAGTTCAGTGCTACCCAAAATAATTTTATAATAAACTTCCTCTCTGCTTTCAGAAGGTAGAATTTATTTGTTAGCCCAGGACACAGTCATTTAGTATTTAAAAAAGGGACAACCTAGAGATGTGCCAGCCTTATCTGACTGGGGTGGCAGAGGGCCATGGCGATGTTCCCTGGGTTTTTCAGATTGGGAACCTGTTCAGAGCACACCAAGGCTCCTGCCTCACCCACTCCCCCAGGTCTGCTCTTTGTGGAAAGCAGAGCACAGGAGAAGGCTGGTGCATGTACATGTTTCACCCTGATGCAAAGTCAGGAACTTGGAAGTGCCCCGGGCTTAGTGTCAGAGCTCTAGCTCAAAGGTACTTGCGATGTATCTGGCTGTCTGGGAAGGGTAAGAATAAATTTTTGAGGTGTCAGATCTAACACAGACAGCAGTGATAGGCTCTGCCTAGCACTGGAGTGCTTCTCCCATCAGATAAATTAAGAGATTGCTCTACAGTATGTAATAAAGGCAAAAGAAAATCTCGTGTATCCTTTGATGCAGAGCATCTTCTCAGTTGTTGACCAGTTTCCTGTACTGTTGGGTGTAATGAGTTTTCTGATGCTGTCTGGGATTTCATAATGACTCTGACATTTTCACGAACCTGGGGACACAGGATTTAAACTGCTATTTCTAACTTCAACTCTTGAGTTTCTCAGCAGCTGCTGCCATGCCCTCCCCTTTCTCATTCTATACTTTATTATTTGTGTGTCTTTACTTCTGTCTTTTCTGTAGATGCCTAACTTCCCCTCTGCCTCGTGTTCCTTATCTCACTCTGAACAGCCTGTCAATGTTTAATCAGTTGTCTCAGATATTTTCATTAATTTCAGGAAGGGGCAAGGATTGAACATATAGCACAGAACATCTTCCTATCAGTCCAAATTCAATCCAGCTCAGGATTAGTGCTTTAAAAATTGCTAGCAATGACTGCAAGTCTGGAAGAAGCACTCATACCTCACCACAGGTTTCTGCTCCAGAATTTCAGCTTTCATTTATTAAAATTCTGCTTTCAGCAGCATCAGGACAGAAAGCAAGTAGAGAAAATTAATATTATGCCATGTGTCATCATTGAGATCTTTCTCATCTGCTATGAGAAAGTTTGCTAAGAGACATAAAAAAGAGCAGAGGAGCACAGTGCATGGTTGTGGGATTAAAGTGAACAGACAGCAGACTGCACATAGAACAAGGATTTTTTCAAGACAAGACACCACGCTGTAACGTGTAAAGGGCATATTTATTTCTAATTCCAGGCATATAATGTTTGGCCAGAGCCTAGAACAATAATATTATTCTGCTACAGCATTTACCTCCTTACTAAGGCAGAACTTAACCTGTATCACAGTGAGGGGAGCATTAACCAAGCCTGGGGAGGAGAATTCAGGTCTGTGCTTGGGATTGTTCACTCCTTTGTGGCAGGAAGGCGAGTGACTTTTGTTGTCAGGAGGGCCCAGACAGCCCTTTAGATTCTTGTACTGGAACCAGAGCCTGGTCTCACGTGACCAGAAAGAAATGAGTTTCATTTAAAAAACCCTCTCGTATTTCCCCCCCATCTCAACAGAGAAGTGGCAAAGGAAGAAGCTGGGGGGGTCAGTGCTCAGGGCTCCTCAAAATTCTGCTTCATCACTTTTCCACACAGTGATTTGCTTATAATACCCCATGCTAAAAAGAGCCACGTCTGTAACACAAAGGGCAAGGGAGAGGCTTTCTGCAGTACAGCCCATTCACAGCCTTTAACAGGCAAAGGAAGTTTTGTAGTGTAGCATTAGCTACTGAGCCTTCCCCTCACTGGCTCCCCATAGCTCAGGAATTCTTCCAAAGTAACAGGAAGACAGATTTCTTGGCAATAAAATACCGTGAAAACACTACTGAAAACAGATGAGGTGGCCAGGTAGGAACAATATCACCATTTCCTTCTAGTCAGGCTGCCGGCAGCCCTGGAGTCTGTGGAGATGGAGCTGTGGGCATTCATGTGCATAAATAGCTGCTGTTTATATAGCTAAACAGCAAAATTAATCTAAGATCAAGGAAGAGATTATTCATATCACCTTTAATGAAATATTGGGCGAATAATCTCTAACATTATGAGTCTGACTTTCACATGCAGAGCTGAATTTCATTCAAGTTATACTTTTAGGGGTCCAAAGACAAAAGATTCCTATGCAGCCTGCCAAGGTAGCCCCAGGTTCTCAGCACTCCGTGGAGTTCAGATTCCCTCATAATACAAGCAAGCACCTAATCTTTTAGCCATTTGGCAGTTTGGACAGTGTAGTGGAAGAGGGTGGGGACTGGCTCTGAAATGAAGTTCCTCTGAGTTCATAAAGCTTGCTTTATCAGCCAGGAGCAATCCCAGCTCTGCTGAGACTCACTTAGATCATTGCTACTCCAGTGGAGCTGTGGGAGGGGAGCATGCAGTGCTCACACCCCCGTGCTGTTGTTATATAAAACCTGGCACTGAACTCAAACGCTAATGAAAACAAACCCAGTGTTTTTTTCAAAGCAACCATTTGGCGCCTAATTTTCAAATCTGCAGGCCAACTGCAGCTGGCTCAGTGCCCATCACCATAGAGCTATTTACATATTTTCCTCCAGCAGCTGCAGTAACCTGTTATGTACCTCATGTCTGGCCAGGCTGGCTCAGCCTCTGTCAAGGTCTCACTGGGCATGGGTTAAGTTTTCAATTTTATTCTGTTAAACAAAAACCTCCCAGTGTGTTAGAGCTCAGCTTTTAGCAAAGAAAAGTGAAAGCTGAAATCTTTGGCCCCCCTTTGAAGGATAATTAGTCCATCGTGCGCCATAACATGAGAAACGCTGCGTACATCTGGGAGTGCTGAGATTCCTTAAGACAGAGCCTCTGTCAATGGTAAAGTTTACAGAGTAAATGTATGTGAGAGGGGAGAAGATAGGTAGGTCTATGGTGATAAAGAGGTATGTGCATGGGATCAATCTCTCTTGTGCATATTACATGATTAATAAAGGAGATTAAAGGAATGCTTTCTGCAATTCCAGAGCGTGCTCCACCCAAGATCTCAAAGTATTTTACAAATTTTACAAATTATCAAGCTTTATCTTGCAACAAAATTAAGATGTCCATGAAGATTACTCCATTAATGTCTGTATGTCTTGAGCTTCATGAAGTAGCTTGGTGGACCTGGCTTTCAGGTCCTATCAATGCATCTGTCTCACTGGAAAACATTTTTCCAGTCCACAGCTGGTGACACCAGTGAAGTGCCAGAGCACAGGCTCAGTCAGCACTTGTGCTGGAGCTGCATGTGCTTAACATGAGGGACAGCTCTGACTAACCATGAACCTACAACAGGAGGCCATTCGCTGTCTTGAGTTTGGTGCCTGACTGTACAAACCAGGAGAGCCTCTGCCTTATCCTGCCCACTGCAGCCTGTGCTGTGTACAGAATTTTGAAAGCCAGCAGCATCATGTTGCTTCTTTCTCTACCACCAGCACACTGCGGGTGGGTCTGGGTGGGTAGGTGCAAGAATAAGATGTTTTGGGCAGCTGTGAAAGAGATTTGCTTGTATGGAGAAAATGAGCAGGAGCTACAGCAAATGAGGAGAAGCTCTAGGTTGATGGAGATATTTGCAGGCTACCTCAACACTGCTAAACTCAATTTCTGGGTATGGGAATATCATAGCTTTGTAGGATTTGATTTGTTTTACAGCATCTGCAGAAATCTTGCATGTAAAAGGAAAATCAGCTTCGGCTTGGCAGTATGTATGCAGTTCTACTCACTGGAAAGGCTGGGGCCATTACACAGTGGGGTCTGGAGAGATGTCATTGCTTGGTAGGTAACACACCCAAGGGCAGGAATTTAAAACCTGGGCCTGCTCTGACTGAACCTCTGAGCTCCCTCGAGTGTAAAAGATTATATATGACTCCATGGAAACCAGTGAAATAACTGGTGAGTTCAAAGTGGTGAGCTTCCCAACCTGCAGAGAACTAATAAATGAGATGAATTCACTAGCTGACAGTTCTTTCCATACACCAAAGAGACCAGGCCAGTTCTCCCTCAGTACATCAGGAAAGATTGCCTCAGTTTACCAGCATGGTGTCCGCCTCTGTCACTCTCAGTAGTGTCAACAGTGCTCTGAAGGGGCCTGTGATGCTGCCATCATAAATGACTCAGGGGTTCATCACTCTCTGGGGATTTACTCACACCATTAACAGAGATGCTAGCCCCAGGCATAATCACCCTGCCACAGTGTACACAGCCCAGTGCAGATGTGTGCAACCCCCATGGCACATGGGGATGTGTTCCTGATGCGTGCTTGGGGTCTAGCACCCCTTTGGTGGTTGTCTTGGAGAGTGGTCTACCTGAAAGCACCTGCCTGATATGTGAGACCCGGCCTCTGCTCAGCTGTAACCAGTGAGATTAATCTGGGATCTGCTGGATAATAAAGAAACAGTTGATAAACCGTTATGCAACAGTTGCTGGGTTTGCGTTTTTATAACACATTTCAAGTGGGAGGCCGACGAGTGCTAGGAAACAGCAAACTGCTAAATGGCCTCAGGTATGGAGGAAGGCAGAGATATTGGTGTGGGGTTACGCAATTAGTGAGGACATTGGCAGCTTATACTGTCAGTTTAATTTAAAAAGCAGTAAAGAGTTAAGTCAGTGATGTGTCTGTGTAGGGGACCACATGCATGGCTGACATCATGTAGAGGAACCGCCACTTGCAGGAGTCAGCATGCTGATGGCTGGAGGTGAGCATCCTCTTTCCCCTGCCTGTATCGTGCTGGTCTGTACTGGTCTGGAGGAGCAGAAGCTCTGATCTGTGCAAGCCTGTCATGTCTGCATGTTGCAGAATAGAAATCACTATCCACCCACTGTGCCTCTCCTGCTAAGAAAATACATTTTTATGATACTCACTCTGTGGTTCTGGTTCAGTGGCCACCCCACCCAGTTTCCCAGTGGCACGGGTTGGGTCTGCAGGACTGGCCTGAGGCCAGAGGGGAGAATACCTCCACCCTACATGTGGCAAGGAGCCAGGCTAGAAGTCTTTCCAGTCTAGCGACTGGGCACCTCAGTAACCTCTGAACATCTTTAGCTGCATTACCAGAAAGCAGGATTCCCACAAGGAGAAAATCCTGTGTGAAGGATCTACACTCATATGGGCCACCCATGGGCACTATGACTGCTTAGCCCTTTGCCTTTGCTCTGTCTTTACACAAATTTCTTGAATTCTATTTATTTTTTCATTCAAAGAGTTCTCCTCAGGAAACAGCCTTGCAGAGTTGTCCCTGCAATCCTTAGCCTGTTGGTATGTCTTCTTCCAAAAGAACTCGCTTTGGGAAGGACCCCCCCTTTGCAGTCCTCCCATCTTCCTCAACCCTTGCATCATTCTTGCTGCTTTTCTGGCTTCCTTTGGCCTGAGGACCTTTGTGACCAGTGGCTGCTCCCTGCCCTGCAGGAGGTCACAGGTATGCCCTGGACTCTGCAGATGTCCCCAGCCTCCCAGGATAAAGCGTGGGCAGGTAATCCATCCATGCAAGCAAGGAGTGGGAAATGTTAGAGCTCTAAGCATTTGCTAAACATGCTGTGTCACGTGATCAGTCATGTAAAAATGCTTCGTAGCTGTCTGGTGGCATACAGTGCAATCAGACAGCACAGCTGAGAGCCAGCTCACACGCAGCTGCTCCTCTGGAATGGTGTCACTGGAGAAATGAAGGGGAGCCTCTATGCTCGGCAGCCCTTCTCACTTCCACCGGGGCATGCCCGTCAAATCCCTCTTGAGGTGGGTAAGAGACATGCCCTTGCTTAGTGGGACAGGTCTGGGGAGGCAGTGTCCAACCACAGGTAGCTGCTCTAACCAGAAGCACCAGGGCTTGCTGAGGTAAACATGCAGATCACCTTGGGGCTGTGGTAAAGCCTGTGCCAGAGAGGTGAAGGATACTTCACACAGGCACTCTGCCGCCTGGGACATGTGTCTGTCCCCTGCAGCACCTACAAGCATCCACCCGCATGGGGCACAGCAGCTTGTAGCAATCGTCCCGATCGCTGGCTGTGACTGCTGCCCATGTCTCTTGTTCATGCCACAGATTGAGCACCTCACCCCACCTTCCCCTTCAACAGCTGGGACCTAGGCACCCCAAGGGCTTCCCCACTGGCTCCTGTGCTGGCAGCCCCTTCTGTGCCCTGCTGAGAGCTGCACCCTAGTCCTGGAGCAGTGGTCCTCCCGTTCCAGAATGGCATGTCCAGGTAAAGGCATGGAGGAGCAAGCACGCACTGACCTAGAAATGAGGGCCAGCTCCAAACCTCTGCCTGAACCTTGAGGTCCTCACAGGCTCCACTGAGATGGCAGTATGGGCTTCGGCCTCCCTCCAGGAGGCTCCTCATAGCTGGGACAGCCTAAGACCCCACCAGCACAGACTGATGGTTGGGCTGAGCTCATCTGGCCTCCCAGTGCTGCCCAAAGGGGCAATGCACCCTCGCTGCCCCAACCACACCATCCAGCCTTCTTCCTTGTGCCTGTAGTGGGACTCAGCTGACCCACCAAGGAACTCGGGCATGGGCTCATCCCCATGGAAGCCATTCATATCTATATGGCATTCAGCCACTGCAAAACATTGGGTGTCTTGTAAAAGGCAGCAATATCTCAAATGGTGGTTGCATTTGTCCAAAGTGGCTAATTCTGAGGGAAATCTGTAGGGCTGTAAATGGCCTTTCCCACCTGATAAGGGTGAAACCTTTCCATCCCCAGCAACAGCAGCAAGTAGGAAAGGAAGGTAAGTCACTGTGGTCCTACTGAAAGGTGCACTGGCACAGAGGAGAAGCAGCACGTGATACACCAGTACAGCAGCTGCAGGGGAAACTGAAGTCCTCCTCTATGTGGTTCCCTACAGGAAGGCAGGAAATTTGCTTCTCAATGACAGAAATAAAGGTTGTTGACCCAAGCATATCCCTTTCACTTGGAAGTGATGAGCAACTTACAAGGAAGACCAAAGCTGAGGCTCCTCTGATTGCAGAAGTGGATACAAAATTAAGGCATTCCTTTGCACGGCAACAGAAGTGGATTAGCCCAGACTGTAAAACCCAAGCCATGTAAGCCCCAGTGCAGCCCCAGAAGAGTTAAATCTTTCCCTTCAGCAGATGGAAGAAGCCTGCCTGAACTGGCAGCTGCAGATGGTTCCTCTGCTCAGGCAGAGCAGGCAGTTGGACCGGCCAGGTGGACAAAAACCATCTCAGCAGAAGCTCCAAGGAACAGGCAGGGGCTGTTTTTTCCACCTTTTCCTGGAGCAGGTGGACTTGGGAACAGATGATGCTCTGTGGCAGCATGGGTGACAGTTTTAGCAGTGCACCTGTGCTATAAAAGAAGCCTTTGCACAAAGTATAACATTAGAAATACACGTAGCCTTCCCTGTTCGTTGGTGTTACACGCAGTGATAGTGGAACTGCTGCAGGGTCGTCTGCCTTTCTCAGGAGGGCAGTTTTTGTGGCTTCTCCGTGCATGCCTGTATGTGAAGCAGTACATGTGCTTCTTCAGAGGGGAGACCACAGCTTGAGTGGAGCAGTGGTGCCCTTGCTTACGGGGTGATGTAGGAGAAGGATTTAGCCTACCATTTCCTCTCCTGGTTTTGGTGGTAGAGGCTGTTGGTTTGTGATTTTGCTGTGGAAGGAATTGCAAGTTACCAAAAGCTTCTGGGAGATATTGTCTGGACCCCAGTTTAGTTACCAAGACCAGAGTTTTCTTTAAAGTCAGGTTCAAACTACTTCAGCTGGAAGAACTAAGGACCAATGTGAAAAATGCCCTATGATGTGTAAAGCAGTGTTTTATTTAAAAATATGCTTAAACCTACCTAATAAACCACCACCAAAGCAAATGGTTAGAGTCTCTGATTGCCTCAAAGCAGGGCTTTAAAACTTTGTGATAGAGACAGTGAGCAACACGGTAACTGTCTGGCAGAAGGCAGTCAGAGTTTAGCCTGGCTGGGCTGAGACTGATGCAGCACGTTGCCCTGTGCTGAGGCTTGCTTGGCAAACACTACGTAGGAGGGAGACAAAGCATCCGAAGGTAGCAGAGTCGTTCCAGTGGGAGAGGGCTGTTTTTATTAAAAGAGGTAGCAGTGGGGACTCTGCAGTGACCTTCACTTCCCTCCCAGGAAGCTTAAGCGAGGAAGGACCACCTTGGTTTGGCTCTGATCATTCCCTGGACAGCCCTGTTACACACCAGGGACTCTTCCACCGCCAGCATCTCACCAGCAGAGGCTGGATGGACGCCTTCCCTCGCTTCCTCCTGCTCCCTCAAAAGAGCACCATGGAGCTGTGACAACTACTACCAAGCACCCAGGCAGCACCAGCATAGCACTGCGTGCCTGTGAGATGAGCCTTGCTCGTCATCACAAGCTTCTGTGTCTGACAGCCACAGCCACTTCTTAGCTGGCAGAGAGATGCTATCACTTCTGCTGTCCCCACATCCTCTTTTCAGAGCCCTGTTCTATCTTGGTGCATGGGGTTATTTCCATCCCTGATTGTGAGGACCGCAGTTGCAGAAATATTGCGTATGACGAACCCTGTGCTGGGATTTTTGCTGGTTGTTGTTGTGAGTAATTATTTCCTGGAAGACAGTGAGGCTCCATCACTTGGGGAAACACCCTCCGTGAACATGTGGGGTTGAGATAATGAAGCACAGAGCAGACCTCAGCGCAGAACCAAACAGCCTTGCAGAAGTGAGTGGGGATTTCAGGTGTTTGAGGTACAGAAGCCTCCAGTGGGACAGCCAGGGTGCACCGGGGAAGGGACACTTCCAGAAGAAACCAGTGCACTGAAAGCAACAAGCTCTCAGCTCAAAGGGGAGGCCTCTGGCTACCTATGGGAATAGCGCTGAAGTGCTTTCACACTGTTTGCTGTGCATGTTTTTGTTAATTAACATAAGACAGTAGCCTCTGAATTTAAAATGGCCTGGATTTAGGCATGAGGCTGAGCCTGTCTCCTCCTTGCCTTCCCGATGCCCAGACCTACTAGCCCCCTGGGTCTGCTGGCTCACAGGGTGATGCATGCTGCTCGCTAGAAGCCATCTGGCAGAAAAACACAGCTGGATCTTGGCAAATGCAAACACCTGCATCTTGCAAGGCCTTGGCCAAGGAGGGGTAAGACAGGAAGGTGAAGTGACAGCAATAGGCTACAGCTTCCTCACTGTCCTCCTCACTTCTGGGGAGGCGATTAAGTTCATGCTTGGAATTACTGGGTAAAGGGCCTCCACCACTGCATCAGCTATGGGAGAACATCCTGTGAGAGCATCTTTAATCCAGTGTAACAGCCGTTTGTTGGTGGGCATAGGCTCCACAGTGACCTTCTGGGAATTCTGGCTCCCCCAGCAGGAGGGAAGGGAGCTCTGCCTTTCCATGGTTGTAAGAGGTGGATCTCAGAAATGTGGCTTTTTGGCCATGGCAGCATGCAGGGGGCTGGCTGAAAGAGGGATGCAGTGAAATGGGCAGGTGGAGATAATTTTGGACCTGACTTGGCTGCTTGCCTTGAAGGCCCATACCTCTGCAGTGAGCAGGATGAGCTTCAGGTCAGAAGATGATGGGGACCAATACATCATCATTCAGCTGTGTATCCTGTGCCTCTGTGAGGTGGATCATGGATTGTGCTGATTCTATACTTGGAAAAGAGGAGGGACATTAAAATAAATCTCCTCTATCTCGTGGCAGAGAATGGCACTCTCTTTATAAACCTGGAGAAGATGGGAGAAGGGCAAGGTGTTCACATGCTGAGCTTTTCCTCCTTCTCTTGGTCTTCAGCCAAGTCCAGCTGAACTCTGGCTTTTCCAGTTCTGTCCCTGCATGTCTGTGCAATGTTTGTGCATGTCTCTTGGGTAGCTCAATGCTGCTTCCATCCTCTGTGCTCTTCATTTTTGCATTTAAACTCAATCCAGAACTCCCCATTCAGCCAGCCTGGCCTCCTGCTGTACTTGCTCAACTTCTGACATGTTGGGATGGATCGTTCTTATATGGTTATTCTTCTTATGGTTATCGTTCTCATGGTTAATCAGAAATTCAGGTGGCTGCTTCACATCTCAGCTCACTTCTGCTTCTCCTCCATGCTGAAAAAGCCTCATTCCTTCCACCCTCCTCACAGGACATATGCTCCAGTCCTCAAACCTCTGCATGGCCCTCCTCTGAACTCATTCCAGTTTATCAATGTTTTCCCTGCACTGCGAGGCCCGAACCTAGACACAGTACTCCAGGTGTGATCTAATGAGTGCTGAGAAAAGGGAACAGTTGCATCCTTTAACCTACGCAGTGCACTTCTGTTAATACAGCCCAGTATGTTCACCACAACCAGGACACACTGCAGATGCTCAGGCTATTGCCCATCAGGACCCCCACCTCCTTCCCAGCAGAGCCAGTGTGTCCCAACCTGAGGTTCTGATTCAGCCCCAATCACCTTTACCTTCCTTCAGCCCCAGTCCTTTACCTTATCTCCCTTTTCTCTCCCTCCCGTGCTCACCTGATGGGGCCTTTGCTTGTAACAGCTCTGGGAAAGTAATAAGGCAAAGAGTGTGAGGACTTGTCGTGGTTTAGCGGCAGCTCAGCCCCACACAGTCGCTCGCTCACTCCCCCACCGGTAGATGGGGGAGAGAATCAGAAGGGTAACGCTCGTGGGTTGGGATAAGAACAGTTTAATAATTAAAATTAAAAGAAAACAACAGTAGAAATGCAATGTAAAGGAGAACAACGAGAGGCGCAAAGCCCCGGGGGAGGGGGGGAACGAACCGCCGGAACAAACTGCCCGCGCCGCAGCCGCCCGCCGACCCGACGCCGCGCCGCCTCCGCGCTGGCGCTGCAACTGCCCCCCCGCCCAATATATTGGTCATGGTGTCACATGGTATGGAATGAACCTGCCATTGGCCAGTCGGGGTCAGCCGTCCCCACCATGGCCCTGCCCCTCCCAGCCCCCCCCGCCACGCGGCAGAGCGCGGGAAGCTGGAAAGGTAGCCGACCCCCACAGTGAGGAGAATTAACCCCTTCTCAGCCAAAACCAGCACATTCTCCACCCCTTATTCCATACCATTTACACCATGCCCAGGTCACATATGATGCAATATAACCGTACCAACCACCACCCCTCCCCTTCCCATCCTTTAACATAATACACAGACATCATTCCCTTAGTTCATGGACCTTCCCTGTACAATGTCCATTAAAATGTCCATTGAGTTCACCCAGTCCATGACTCCGGGCTCCATCTGTTGTATCAGTCTTTCAGGGTGGGAGAGATGGTGTGTGTGGCGTTGGGTTGCTGCATACCGAGTCAGTCATCGTTCCATCACTGCTGCACGGCTTGTTTCATAGTTGATCTTCCATGGGTTGGGAGGCTCGTACTCTGATATCATTGATACAACACAGAGGTGACACACAGTATTATATAGCAGTTCACATTGTGCCATGCAGTTCATTGGCTGTTTTCACCCAAAATCAAATCCCCTTGAGGCACACATCAGATTTCTCCATCCTCCCGCATCACCCACCAAGTGCACCCAGGTCCTCGAGCAAAAGCAATCCCACAAATGGGTTTGCCTTGGCCGGAGGCAGGAAGAACCCAGACTGTTTTGCCCAGCATACTTTTTGTGTGCACTACAGGGACTCTATCCCCTTCCACAGTATGTAGGATTTCTGACTGGGCAGGGCCAGCTCGCCTGGCAGATCCCCTCGTGTTGACTAACCACGTGGCTTTTGCTAAATGTGTATCCCAGTGCTTGAATGTTCCACCCCACCATTGCTCTCAGTGTAGTTTTTAACAGTCCATTGCACCGTTCAATTTTCCCAGAGGCTGGTGCGTGATAGGGGATGTGATACACCCACTCAATGCCATGCTCTTTGGCCCAGCTGTCTATGAGGCTATTTCGGAAATGAGTCCCGTTGTCTGACTCAATTCTCTCTGGGGTGCCATGTCGCCACAGGACTTGTTTCTCAAGACCCAGGATAGCGTTCCGGGCAGTGGCGTGGGGGACAGGATATGTTTCCAGCCAGCCAGTCGTTCTTTCTACCATTGTAAGCACATGGCGCTTGCCTTGGCGGGTCTGTGGGAGTGTGATATAGTCAATTTGCCAGGCCTCCCCATATTTATATTTCAGCCATCGTCCCCCATACCACAGAGGCTTTACCCGCTTCGCTTGCTTGACTGCAGCGCATGTGTCACATTCGTGGATAACCTGTGCAATAATATCCATGGTCAAGTCCACCCCTTGATCACGAGCCCACCTGTATGTTGCATCTCTCCCTTGATGGCCTGAGGTGTCATGGGCCCACCGAGCTAGAAATAGTTCACCCTTATGCTGCCAGTCCAGATCCACCTCAGCCACTTCAATCTTGGCAGCCTGATCTACCTGCTGGTTGTTCCGATGTTCTTCAGTGGCCCGACTCTTGGGGACGTGAGCATCCACATGACGTACCTTTACAACCAGGTTCTCTACCCGGGCAGCAATATCTTGCCACAATGTGGCAGCCCAGATGGGTTTGCCTCTGCGCTGCCAGTTGCTTTGCTTCCATTGCTGCAGCCAGCCCCACAGGGCATTTGCCACCATCCAGGAGTCAGTATAGAGATAGAGCACTGGCCACTTTTCCCGTTCAGCGATGTCTAAGGCCAGCTGGATGGCCTTTACCTCTGCAAACTGGCTCAATTCACCTTCTCCTTCAGCAGTTTCTGCTACTTGTCGTGTAGGACTCCATACAGCAGCCTTCCATCTCCGGTGCTTTCCCACAAGGCGACAGGACCCATCAGGGAACAGGGCATACTGCTTCTCATTTTCTGGCAGTTTGTTATACAGTGGGGCTTCTTCAGCACGTGTCACCCCCTCCTCTGGTGATAATCCAAAATCTTTGCCTTCTGGCCAGTCCATAATCACTTCCAAGATTCCTGGGCGACTGGGGTTTCCTACTCGAGCCCGCTGGGTAATCAGTGCAACCCATTTACTCCACGTAGCATCAGTTGCATGGTGTGTAGAGGGGATGTTTCCTTTGAACATCCAGCCCAGCACTGGCAGTCGGGGTGCCAGGAGCAACTGTGCTTCAGTACCAACCACTTCTGAAGCAGCTCGAACCCCTTCATATGCTTCCAATATCTCTTTTTCGGTTGGAGTATAGCGGGCTTCGGACCCTCTGTATCCCTGACTCCAAAACCCTAGGGGTCGACCCCGGGTCTCCCCTGGTGCTTTCTGCCAGAGGCTCCAGGTAGGGCCATTCTCCCCGGCTGCAGTGTAGAGCACATTTTTTACATCTTGTCCTGCCCGGACTGGCCCAAGAGCTACTGCATGGACTATTTCTCGTTTAATCTGTTCAAAGGCTTGTCGTTGCTCAGGGTCCCATTTGAAATCATTCTTCTTCTGGGTCACTTGATAGAGAGGGCTTATGATCAGACTGTAATTTGGAATATGCATTCTCCAAAAACCCACAACGCCCAAGAAAGCTTGTGTTTCCTTTTTGCTAGTTGGTGGAGACATGGCTGCTATTTTGTTGATCACATCCATTGGAATATGACGACGACCATCTTGCCATTTGATTCCTAAGAACTGGATTTCTCGTGCAGGTCCCTTCACCTTACTTTGTTTTATGGCAAAACCAGCTTTCAGAAGGATTTGGACTATTTTCTCTCCTTTCTCAAAAACTTCTTCCACTGTGCTGCCCCACACAATGATGTCATCAATGTACTGAAGGTGTTCTGGAGCTTCTCCCTGTTCCAGTACAGTCTGAATCAGTCCATGGCAAATGGTAGGACTGTGTTTCCACCCCTGGGGCAGTCGATTCCAGGTATACTGGACGCCCCTCCATGTGAAAGCAAACTGTGGCCTGCACTCTGCTGCCAGAGGGATTGAGAAGAATGCATTAGCAATATCAATTGTGGCATACCACTTGGCCGCCTTTGACTCCAGTTCGTATTGAAGTTCTAGCATGTCTGGCACAGCAGCACTCAATGGTGGAGTGACTTCATTCAGGCCATGATAGTCTACTGTTAGTCTCCACTCTCCATTAGACTTCCGGACTGGCCATATGGGACTGTTAAAGGGTGAGTGGGTCTTACTGATGACTCCTTGGCCTTTTGGTTGGTGAATGAGCTCATGGATGGGGATCAGAGAGTCTCTGTTGGTGCGATATTGCCGCCGGTGCACTGTTGTGGTGGCGATCAGCACCTGTTGTTCTTTGACCCTCAGCAACCCCACCACAGAAGGGTCCTTTGAGAGACCGGGCAAGGTAGACAGCTATTCAGTTTCCTCCGTCTCCAAGGCAGCTACACCAAAAGACCACTTGTACCCTTTTGGGTCCTTGAAATACCCTTTCCTGAGGTAGTCTATGCCAAGGATGCACGGAGCCTCTGGGCCAGTCACAATGGGGTGCTTCTGCCACTCCTTCCCGGTTAGGCTCACTTCAGCCTCCAATACAGTTAGCTCTTTGGATCCCCCTGTCACTCCAGCAATGCTGATGGGTTCTGCCCCTATATAGTTTGATGGCATTAAGGTGCACTGTGCGCCGGTGTCCACTAAAGCTTTATACTCCTGTGGGTCGGACGTGCCAGGCCATCGGATCCACACAGTCCAGTAAGCCCGGTTATCCCTTTCCTCCACCCGGCTGGAGGCAGGGCCCCCCTAGTCCTGATCATGGCAGTCACAACTCACTTCCTGTAAATGTGAATCAGGAGTCCCTCTATTACACTCTAGAAATAAAATCTGCGCTTCTACTCCTCTGTCTGGGGACTTGCTCGCTGGAAACTGGAGCAGCAGCTTTCCTGAAAGAGCCTCCCTGAGTGACTGTTCTTCCTTGCAGTTCATGTACTCGTGCCTGTAGCGTCGAGGTAGGCTTGCCATCCCACCTCATCATGTCCTTTCCGTGGTCACGCAGGTAGAACCATAGGGTGGCCCGTGGTGTGTATCCCCTTCTTTGAGCCAAAGGACGCTTATTCCTAACAGCTGAGACACTGCTCTGTCGAGGTGGGGAGTAGGACAGATCTTCTTTGAGTTGCTGGACCTCTTGGCATAGTTTCTCCACAGCAGAGACAAGCGAGGAAGAGATATTTGTGTTGTAATCTCGGAGTCTATCACCTCTGCCACCGTTGGTGTCTCGTCATCTTTCCAGGACATCACTGCCAATGAGTTTGCATGCGAAGATGGTGCGCTCCGTACAAACTTCTGCCACATAGGTCGTGTGCACTCAGCTTCATCTGGATCTTTGGATGACCGTTGATCGTCCAGGTCACCATAATTCACCTCAAACACAGCTAATTCCCTTAGATACTGGATGCCTTTCTCCATAGTTGTCCATTTTCCTGGGCGATATGTAACATCTTCTTTAAAGGGATACCTTTCCTTCACTCCAGACAGGAGTCGCCTCCAGAGGCTGAGGGCTTGTGGTTTTTTTCCAATTGCTTTGTCATCGCCCCCTTCCCCAGAAAGGGATCCCAATTGTTTGGCTTCTTTTCCCTCTAATTCCAGGCTACTGGCCCCATTATCCCAGCATCGGAGCAGCCAGGTGACAATGTGCTCACCTGAACGACGGCTATAATCTTTTCGCATATCTCGCAACTGGCTTAAGGACAGGGATCGGGTGGTCTCTATTTCATTTATTACTTCTCCCTCCTCTCCCCGCGATGGCCCTGGTTCTTCATCATCCCGTTCTAAACGAGTTGACGTCTGCTTCCAATATTTCGTCTTGTGTATGGGGGCAACTGATACTGGTACGGGTTTATTTTCTGAGCTAGCTCTGGTACTTGTTGTGGGGGTTTGAGTGGCTGCAGTGCCTGTTGTCAGGGCTGGATTGTCTACAGTGCCAGTCACTTTGCATTTCAATCCAGAGCCTTTCTCTTCCCCCTGGGGGCACTGAATACTGTTGAGCAGGGCTCGGTATGCATGGGCCAGACCCCAGCATGTTGCAGTTATCTGTGTCTCTCTGGAGTTCCCAGCGTAACAACATACTTTCTCCAAATATTCTACTAGTTTTTTAGGATTCTGCACTTGTTCGGGGGTGAAACTCCAAAACACTGGGGGTGCCCACTGCCCTAGGGATTTGCCCATGCTGTCCCACATGCCCTGCCACTCGTAACTATCAAGCCTTGGGGAAGATTTCTGGGTGATATTCTTAAGTTGCTTAGTCAAAACCAAAACAACCTGCCCAAAAACTAACAATAAGTGCACCTTAACCACCCAAGGATGTTCAAGATACAAAGACATTGTTGTAACAAAGGCACAGACATCATAGAACAAAGTTGCAAAGGTATTATTCTGTATTTCCTCCATATAAAATCTCTCAGAGGAGGAGGTATAATTGCTAATTGCCTCAACAAGGTGGTATCCAAAGTACAGTAAGGGTTTCAGCAAAAACCCCAAATACCAGATAAAGCTGGAAACCAGTGTTTACATAACAAATCTTGTAGGCAAAACATTACTAATCACAGCAGAACACAGCAGACTCAACAAACCAACACCGATTTTTAACACCAACTGCAAAAAGGACAACATGGTGCTGTGACCAGCAGCTGTTGTTATCTCCAACCCTTGAGCCCCACGTTGGGCGCCAAAAAGACTGTCGTGGTTTAGCGGCAGCTCAGCCCCACACAGTCGCTCGCTCACTCCCCCACCGGTAGATGGGGGAGAGAATCAGAAGGGTAACGCTCGTGGGTTGGGATAAGAACAGTTTAATAATTAAAATTAAAAGAAAACAACAGTAGAAATGCAATGTAAAGGAGAACAACGGGAGGCGCAAGGCCCCGGGGGAGGGGGGGGAAGGGAGGGGAGAGGGGGAACGAACCGCCGGAACAAACTGCCCGCGCCGCAGCCGCCCGCCGACCCGACGCCGCGCCGCCTCCGCGCTGGCGCTGCAACTGCCCCCCCCCGCCCCGCCACGCGGCAGAGCGCGGGAAGCTGGAAAGGTAGCCGACCCCCACAGTGAGGAGAATTAACCCCTTCTCAGCCAAAACCAGCACAGGACTTAATGCAGAATTCAAAGAAAGGGGGAAATTCAGCTGAGATGCAAGCCATTTGCAAATGCTGGGAGTGTGGGAGAAAGCATTTACCACTGTTGGAATGGGGCAAAAGCTTCTGGAAACTGAAAAACTGGATTTTCTAGTAGAGACTTGTGAAGGCAATGATGGGAGGCAAAGGGTCTGAAAGAACCTTTTCTTGGACGAAAGGCAGTGTTTTGGTAGGGGGGAGGTGTTTAATGAAGAATAGGAAGGTAAAATGAGGAGAAACCCAAGGAGAGTTTGGGAACTGTAGATCTATGTGTTTGTACATTTGAAAAGAAGGTGTGAGTGGAACACGGCAATAGCCAGGCTGGGGGGGGAAGAGCCTCATGTCCATAGCACACTCTGCCGGGTGCTTCGTGCTCGCAGCAGAAAGCAGCAGCTGCCTCCTCCTCCTCCGGGCAAGTGTTTATTTCAGGGGCACCGTGCCTGAAGGTGGTCACAGAGACAACGCAGGTAGGATCCCCTTCTTTGCACACCCAGGGCTGATGTGAGCAGCCACCTTGGCACAAGGGCAGTGGCAGGAGAGGTGACACCTCCTTCTCCAGCTTGGGGTGTGGGGCAGCTCCTGAAGGAAAACCACAGCTTGTGGATGGGTGGACCTTCAACTGCCCCGTATGAGAGATCTCATTAGCAAAGATGACATCAAACTTGGGTTGATTTTAGAGGTGCAGATAAAAAATTCGGCATCCCTAATTTTTTTTTGCCTGACTTTCAGAAACGTTGGAGTGAAGCAGACTGGGGGTTCCTTTTGTCTGTATAGGACAGTCGTCTTCGCCCTGCAAATGTCTATCAATATTCTCCTGTGGAGAAAAGCATTAGAGCTAGACCCGTTTCACCATCTAAGGGATGAATATTCCTCACTGCTTGAATTTCTGCCATGAGCTGGGTGACAGAGAGTCCAACGAGACTTTGTGAGGTACTTGGGAAAACTGCCCTGGTACGGCAGGAACAAGGTCTGCAAAGACTAGTACTACAGTGTGTCTAAAAGTGTGGGGGATGAATTTGCAAGTAACTTAGCACTGTTTGACATGTCCTTGAACTGAAGCAATGCGGCAGTAAAAAATGAGACAGGAGCATGGGAAATGCCAAGAAGAATTTAAGTAAGCAAAAACAAATGAGGTAGCGCAAATAGAACAGCCTATTAGAATGTAGCATAAGGCGCGTGCTTAGAGCTAGCTGACGAATAACAGAAATCGTTTGTGCGCGTGATTGTGTGAGGAATGTGTCGAAAAGATATATAAACAGTGAAAAGCTGTCAATAAAGGTCTTCTGCAGAACATGCGTCAGGAGTCCGTGACATTCATCCCTGCATAAAAGCAAGATGTAAAAATTTGTAATTTGTTTAAAAACTCAAGATTTTCAAATTTTCAATTATTTTTGTACTTTCAGTTCAGTATTTTCAATGTTAAGGAATTAAACGGAAATGGAATTGCCTTTGAAAGCAGAAAACAGTTAATTGGGTTGAACAATATGTTTGCCTCAGTTCTTCATGTCAGAGGTAAGGATTTGTGTGCCCATGTGTCACAGGCAAGAAAAATCCAATCTGTTTCATTTCAACAAAATAGTTTAATCTGTTTCTTTTGATTTGTCTATCCGACGTGGACAAATCATGGCCAAGCAATACAAAGGTTTTAATTTGTGGGAGAAAAATCTGTAAGAGCTTGGCTTAGCCGCAGAGCAGGGTCTGGCCTATAGCCTGCTTCGGTGGTGATTCCCCTTAGCAATTTTGGTGTCCAGACATCAAGTCCCATCGCAGGGCAGGTCTAATGTTTGTATTTGCACGTGCTTCATGTTCATGGACCTGCAAAAATTGAATTCCTCCTGCACTTGTGTCGTCTCATCCTCACAAATCCCCACCGGTGAAGAACAGCCATGCTCCCTCCCAGGGCAGGCACACTCAGGGGGTGCTGAGGCCCACCTGCCCTTGCCAATGCCAGCTTTCATGGGATCATAGAATCATGGAATGTCCTGAGCTGGAAGAGACCCACAAGGACCATCGAGTCCAACTCCTGTCCCTGCACAGGACAGCCCCAAATTCACACCATGTCTCTGAGGGCCTTGTCCAAGTGCTTCTGGAATATTGCCAGCCTTGGTGCCGTGATGCCTCCCTGGGGAGCCTGTTCCAGTGCTCCACCACCCTCTGGGGGAAGAACCTTTTCCAAATACCCAACTTAACCCTCCCCAGCACATCTTGCTGCCATTCCCTCAGGTCCTGGCATTGGTCACCAGAGAGAAGAGATCAGCACCTGCCCCTCCTCCTGCCCTCGTGAGGAAGATGCAGACCACCATGAGGGCTGCCCTCAGCCTCCTCTTCTCCAGGCTGAACAAACCAAGGGACTTTAGCCACTCCTCATATGGCTTCCCCTCTAAACCCTTCCCCAACTCCGTGGCCCTCCTCTGGACACTCTCCAGTAGCTTTATATCCTTAATATCCTGTGGCACCCAACACTGCACCCAGCACTCGAGGTGAGGTCGCACCAGCGCAGAGCACTGGTGACATAGGTAGGATATTCTGGTAGGATATGGTAGGATATGATCCTTGTGGGCCCCTTCCAACTCAGGATGCAGTAGGTGCAGTAGGCGAATCCTCTCCCGGGTGACTTCGCCCCCCCAGGTGCCCTTACACAATAGGTATGGGGCTCTGGAACCCAAGGGCCAGGAGGATGAAGATACAGACAGTGATCCACCCAAGGGGTTGACTAGAGGGAACCAGTCAGCCCCATGCATTACAACGGCCACTGGTAAGAAAAAAGAAGGGTACTTGTCGTAGGCGACTCCCTTCTGAGGGGAACAGAGGGCCCGATATGCTGACCGGACCCATCCCATAGGGAAGTCTGCTGCCTCCCTGGGGCAAGGATAAGAGACATTACCAGGAAGCTCCCTAGGCTGGTAAAAGGATCTGATTATTATCCGCTAGTGGTTGTTCAGGTCGGCAGTGATGAGGTAGTTGAGAGAGGTGCAAAGACAATCAAAAGGGACTTTAGAGAACTGGGGCAGTTACTTGAAGGCTCAGGAGCGCAGGAAGTGTTCTCCTCCATCCCATCAGTAGCCGGGAGACATACGGAAAGGAACAGGCAGTCCCATCTCATTAACACATGGCTCAGAGGCTGGTGCCAGCAGTGGAATTTTGGGTTTTTTTGATCATGGGGCAGTTTATATGGCACCAGGCCTGCTGGAGACAGATGGGGTTCACCTGTCACAAAGGGGGAAAAGGATTCTGGCTCAGGAGTTAGCAGGCCTCATTGAGAGCACTTTAAACTAGATACGAAGGGGGAAGGGGATAAAACCAGGCCTGCTATGGATGAGCCTGGGGGGTGGCATGCCTGTGTTGGAGAAGAGCTTCATAGATCAACTGAAGTGCATTTACACCAATGCACGCAGCATGGGCAATAAACAGGAGGAGCTGGCAGGCATTGCGTGCCAGGGAAACTATGATGTGGTCGCCATCATGGAAGCATGGTAGAATGACTCATACAACTGGAGCGCTGCAATGGATGTCTACAAGCTCTTTAGAAGGGACAGGCAAGGAGGGAGAGGTGGAGGGGTAGCCTTGTATGTTAGAGAGTGTTTTGACTGTCTAGAACTCAACGACGGTAATAAGGTTGAGTGCTTATGGGTAAGGATCAGGGGAAGGCCAATAAGGCAGACATCCTGGTGGGAGTCTGTTATAGACCACCCAACCAGGATGAGGAGACAGATGAAGTACTCTACAAGCAGTTGGCTGAAGTCTCACAGTCTCTAGCCCTTGTTCTTGTGGGAGACTTCAACTTACCAGATATCTGCTGGAAATACAACACAGCAGAGAGGAAGCAGTCTCGGAGGTTCCTGGAGACTGTGGGAGATAACTTCCTGACGCAGCTGGTGAGCGAGCCAACCAGGGGAGGTGCCCCGCTGGACCTGCTGTTTATGAACAGAGAAGGCCTGGTGGGTGATGTGGTGGTTGGAGGCTGTCTTGGGCTCAGCGACCATGACATGATACAGTTCTCGATTCTTGGAGAAGTAAGGAAGAGGGTCAGCAAAACTGCTACCCTGAACTTCAGAAGGGCAGACTTTGGATTGTTAAGGCGACTGGTTAACAGAATCCCTTGGGAGGCAGTCCTGAAGGGCAAAGGAGTCCAGGAAGTCTCAAAGGTGCAGGAGCAGGCCGTCCCCATGTACCATAAGTTGAGCAGGCGGGGGAGAAGACTGGCTTGGCTGAATAGTGAGCTTTGGCTGGAACTCAAGAAAAAAAGGAGAGCTTACCGCCTTGACTTAGGAGGAAGGGGAAGTTTAGGTTGGATATTAGGAAAAACTTCTTCACCGAAAGGGTTGTCAAACATTGGAACAGGCTGCCCAGGGAGGTGGTTGAGCCTCCATCCCTGGAGGCATTTAAAAGAAGGGTAGACGTGGTGCTTGAGGATATGGTTTAGTGGTGGACTTGGCAGTGATAGGTTAGTGGTTGGACTCGATGATCTTAAGGGTTTTTTCTAACCTTAACGATTCTATGATTCTAGGCCATTCTGTGATTCTGTGATTCTAAGAGCAGCTTTGGCCTGATCCACCCCATTGGACACTAAACCAGTGCCAGTGACCCCCCGGTGCCAGTGATGTAAGAGAACAAGCTCCCCTTGAATCTAAGGAGTGTTGCATATGTTTAGTCAGCGTAACTCTAAGTTGTATCATATGTGATTAGTTAGCACCAATCTAGACTCCTTCCTTTTTGATTAAGCATTGTTAATCTAAGGCTATGGCCCTCAGCTCAGTCATTTAATTAATGACAACCATTCCTTTTTAGAAGAAAAATGAGTGAGAGTTGCTAAGAGAAAATAGCTTTTAGCAATTTTTATGTAACAAGGGTCAGGATACTTCATCTGTCAAGATCACCGAAGACCCCTGAAGAGAGGAATGAGGATGTGGAAGGATCTGAAGCGAAGCCAAGAATGACGCAGTGTCATTATATAACTTATGTAGATTAGAATGAATATGTATTAGATCGGTAGAATGCATATGGACTTATTGTATCCATACGATAAGCTTCGGTGTGCTGGATGTCCGCAAAGCCGCCGAGCGCCCAGGCTTGCGCAACCCTGAAGTAAATCAGCCATGTCTCCGCTGAGCGTGTCATCAGTGGCTCGCCGCACGTAGGCCCCACGCCCCGCGGCCCCCATGAGAGGCAGCGCGGCCACGGCCGCGGCCCGGCCTGGGCGGGCCGGAAGAGGTGCCGTCCCGGCGCTCCGCGCGCGCCCCTTCTTTCCGGTGCGGCGCCATCAGGGGAGCGGCAGGTGAGAGCTGGGCCCTGGGCTCCATCAGACTTCATCCGCGGCGGGGCTGAGCGCTTTCTCTCTGCAGCCATGGCGATCCGCTACCCCATGGCCGTGGGCCTCAACAAGGGCTACAAGGTGACGAAGAACGTGTCCAAGCCGAGGCAGTGTCGCCGCCGCGGGGTAAGTACGGGGCGAGTGAGGGCCGGGCCGGGCCCCTCTCTGGAGGTTCGGGCAGGCCCTGCCTCTCCGGAGCCGCGCACCTCCTTTCGCGGCCGTGTCGTGTGTCCGGCGCGGCCCCGGGCGCCGCCGCCGCAGCCATCCGCGTCCCGCGGGAAGGGTTCGACCCCGTGCACCGCCCCAGGATGGCGCGGCCACGGCGGAGCCGGGGAGAGCGCTGGGCGTCTGCAGACGGCCGCTGCTTTCCCGCCTAAGCCCAAGGCTGAAGTGGAGGCGTGGAGTGGCTCGGTGCGGGGTGGGCGCTGCAGAAGGACGCGCTTTGCGGGTCCCCCCCGTTGGGTGTGGAGCGCTGTCAGGCTCTGGGCTGCAGTGACAGATTCTATGATTCTATGACTGGGACCGGCAGAAAACCTGCAGGAAAGCCCAGCGTTTTGAGGGTTGAGAAAGCTGGTGATGTTACACATGGAGCTGGGGCTTAAATTACGGAAGGTCTTAAATCTGCGAAGGTGGCTGTGGAGTGAAAGAACTGGTTAAAGGAGAACGGGTGGTGGAGCCATCTGTAGTGGAAGAATAAGACAGATCCCGTCTCAACCACAGCTTAAATCAAATTGGCTGGATGACTTCTGAAGGCCCTCCCAGCCTGCTGCTCTTGGTAGCAACAAGCGGCGTACCCTGTAAAAGTGCCCAGTAATGGCAAATATTGGGAATTATCCGGGTTCAATGAATGCACGTGTTAATGCAAGAGATTAATTTAGTTTGCATCTTTTATCCCACTTTGATTAAATGTTGTGTTTAACTGTGGTGTTTGAGTTGTGTAGTAATACATAGCCTGGACACTTAATGGTCCCACTTTTTCTAAAAATGCTGGTGCGTGCAAACCACCCAGTGCTGTGGGTAAAACAAAAAGGCTAGTGCATCTCACGGGCATCGCCGTGCTGCCCACCGCCTGCCAGGGGATCGCACGTCCTTGAGAGGTGCCAACAGCCTAAGCTGGTTTGGGGCCTTAGCCCAGAGTTTGCCATGGCCCTTCGCAGCTCAGCCTGGGCACGTTAGTGCTTACGTTCGTTGTGATCCATGTATTTTTTTTCCCTCCCTTCCTCTAGCACCTGACCAAACACACCAAGTTTGTGCGAGACATGATCAGGGAAGTCTGTGGCTTTGCACCCTATGAGAGACGTGCCATGGAATTGCTGAAGGTTTCCAAAGACAAACGTGCTCTGAAGTTCATAAAGAAACGGGTGGGTCAATCTGACAACTTGATGAGGATGGCAGAAACTGCTCTAGTTAACTGTTTTCTGCCCTTCCCTTGGGATACTTTGTGTTTGAATTACTTATTTCTCAGCTGTTTGGGAAATTACAGGTCTAATCTGAGGGTGTGGAGGGAACGCTCCTTGGGTTGGGTGGGAAGAGCAGGAAATGCATGTGAGGGTACTTTGCCCAAAAGGCCCTTAGCTGCACTAATCCAGGATCACTGTGCTATTTTTGAAAATCTGGTGCAGGGAAGGGGAGGGTGCCATTAACCAGGCGACTTGAAACGGGGCTCACTGAGGGCAGCCATGGGAGCTGAAAGCAGCTCCTACCTTGCCTCAAGTAATTCCAGTAGAAGGACTACTGAGATGCGATAGCAAGAGGTTCCTGGCTGACTATTTGAGGTGGGGGGGATTTGAGTCCACGTTTACCAGGACTTCTGCTTGCTTTTTGAGTAAAGCATCTACAGCAAATGCCTGAAACGGCCAAGAAGTTCTACCTGCCCTCTCCGGGGATGAATGCTGACTGCACTGCTCTCTCCCCTGCAGGTTGGCACTCACATTCGAGCCAAGCGAAAGCGGGAAGAGCTCAGTAATGTCCTGGCAGCCATGAGGAAAGCTGCTGCGAAGAAGGATTAAGTTGTACAGCCTGTAGCTCAATAAAGTTCTTTCACACAAAACCAGCGTAGTGACTGTTGATGATATGTCTGCCTCGGTGGGTAGGAATGGGTGCTCCCGGGGGTGCTGAGGGACTGGCTGACGATGCCCTGAGCTGCAGTCACCCAGAACCTGTATTGCTGTTTTATTTTACCTGCAGCTAGTGGTGCTGGTACTGGCCTGTGCTACATTCTAGCAGGGGACTTCTCCAGGCCTTGCGGAGTAAGCCCTTCTCAGGATGTGGAAGCCTCTAAGCCTGTGACAGCTGCAATACCTTCCACCTCCCAGCCTCTCCAGGGGAGAAGTCAGTGGGCAAAAATTGCTGTTGAATAAAAACTTTGGCACTTCAACCTTGAACCTTGTGCAGGTTTTCTTACTCGTGTGTTTCCCCTTGTACCCTCCACTGCTTTCTGCAGTGTGTTAAAGCAGGAGGGAGAACTGCAGTCAGTGAGGGCTCCCTGAATTTCAGCAGGATCATTCCTTATTCTCCACTAAGGGCTGCCATGGAGTGAGCCAGGATGAGTGCTGTTTGTCCTGCGCAAAGAAACACATTTCAACTAGGCTTCAGTTAACTCCTCCTCTAGCGCAATTCAGTTTTTCTAGCATTTGCTGTAAGGTGAAGTACTCAAGTTCTCTTGCCCAAGCCTGTGTTTAGTGACCTACAAGAGTCATGCTACAACATTTAGTTCCTTTTCTCACTCAGTGACCACTGTAGTGCTGCAGCAGCAAAGCCAGTCTATGGAGGAGTGTGGTATGAGCTGCTGAGACTGAGCATGCTGCTCTTTTGCCCAGGTTTGCTCTCTTCAAGCTTGGAGTTGTTTCTGATGGTATTGACCTGTGATTTAATCTGGAGGAGAACCATGTTCCCCTGCAGCTGAATGGACCAGCTCTGCTGCTATGTCCTAGAAGGCTTCCAGAGCTTCCCCTCCAGCCTGGCACAGGCTTATAGGCTGAGACAGAGAGGTTTCCAAGAGCTACTCAGCTCCCAGTCCATCAGGAACACTATGTGTGAATCACAGCCCCAGGTCAGGTTGTACAGCTAATGTTTCCATAAGCAGATGCTTAGAATTACAGTGAAATAACAGAAAAATCTTTAATTAGAATAGACTAGACTAGCTCTGCTACTGGCAGCTGTTAACATGCACAATTCCTCAGGCAAAATTTTGCCTATTTTATTGGAAACACTTAACATGGATCACAATTCAATATTAAGAGTGACACATACTTTTTTCTACCAAAGCCATAATTCATTTTAACAGCTGCGCAGCAGCAATAGCTCTATGTTCTGCTTCAGGATGGCACCCGGGTCACCCCATTTCTGGGTGGGGGGCCAAGCATTAAGGGACAGACCTTCCACCTTCCAGCCCTTGGGTTGTTTAACGTCATCTTCCAGTGGAATCCAGCTTTGAATATGCTGTATCAAATACCTCTCTGTAGTGCTCAACAAAATGCACTTCTAGGCCTTCTGTAATGAATCCAGCAAGGTTGTAATAATCCTTTTTATTCTCCGATGGCAGAATGATACAGGTAACACCGGCCCTCTTTGCCTATGGGGGAAATAAAGTTATGCAGCCTGTGAGTCCTAGAAATCCATCAATCTACTAGAAACATGCTCTCCCGTTTTAGAAAACAAGAACAGTTACTTAAGAGTGTGTCTGGCTTCACTCTGGTCTTTGGTGAGCAGCAAGGGCATTACTTACAGGAGAAGTCGCTAAGGATGGATCATGCTCTGGGGCTCCCCAGGCCCCCAAAACACACCTTCTCCAGTCCCACACTCAGCTGCGGGGACAGCCCACGTGGGAGGTGTTCTAATAGGACTGTCAGCACCTTGGGGGATTGTTTAGACCAATTCATACTATTTTACAGAGTTCTAAAGTCTGATCCAACTTGGGTGAGGATAAACCCTAGAATCAAAGGAAGAATTAGGAACAGCTTATTGGACCAACCCACCCCCTCAGCAGGCATGACCCATAGCACTGTTCCACAGAACCTCATGATACGGACATCCGCATCAGAAGGAGCACAGGATGTGGAGCCTGCTCGGCAAGCGGCAGGTTTGTACCCACTCACTGTATGGGTGACCCTGCACTTACCCCTGCATGGCCACACGTGCTAGTCCTTCTGTGATGCCCACCACAAAACAAAATGCAAACTCACCTATTCTAAAGCCACAGAAGGAAAAGGAATCACATTGCCCAAGGCTGTAGCCCAAACAGATTTGGGGACACAACACTGACGTGAAGCCCCAGCTCAACAGGCTACCGAAAGAGTATGTGACGCAAGGCTGATGTAGGCAGGAGCTGTGCAGATGAGAAATACAGACAGATTCAATGCCTGGAAAAGAATTCTGAAGACTGCAAAGGGCTGAAACCAAAAAAGCAAGCACCACTATAAATCCAGGGCTCACAAGAGTGCTTCAGAGAACTCAGTCTATATAGCTACTAAACAAAAAATCAAACCAAAACAACAACAAAAAGGATAAAGTAACTCAATTATGATGTACAAAAACTTTGCAGGGGAAAATGCAAGACAAAGTTCCTTCCATCTAAATCAGAAAAACATAGGGATATCTGTATGGAATTTTAAGTCAGACAAATTTGAGCTGGAACTAGGGAACAGTGTCTTAATGTTAAGGATGACACCTTATGGATACGTCAGATCTACACGGGATGCCCTCTTTAAACAGACACCTCAACCCAGCACAGATTATTGGACCATACTGGTCTGTTAGAGAAGACAGCTTTAACAGCCAGATGATCCCTTCCACCCTTTATTCTACCAGTCAAATACCTAGATCACCACAGGTGCCCTGGCACAAAGCCTGGGGTCCCATCTCCATCCTCACAGCCAGACACAGGCAAGGTCCCCATGCTCCTCCAGCAGGCTCCTGCACAGTGTGCATTGAATCACTGCCTCTCCCGCTACAGGAGCCATCACCCTGGGTGTCCCAGTCACCGCTGAGCCGAAGCCAGGGCTCTCTCCCACAGATGGGGCACAGAGGCAAGCTAAGCGCTCTTACTGCAATAGTCTTCTTGATTCCACCGACAGGAAGAATTTTTCCAGTTAACGACACCTCTCCAGTCATGGCCACGTTCTGCCTCACTGGGCAATTCATGGCCAGTGATAGCAAAGCTGTTACTATCGTACACACCGCACTTGGTCCGTCCTTTGGTGTTGCTCCCTGTTTAAAAAGAAAAAAGCACAACCCCCTGCCTTTAGCTCGCTCAAAGAGTAGCAAAGCCAGACAATACCTTTGTCATTGCTGTTTTAATGTGGCCCAAATTTCAGGGTGTCTCACAAAGGTTTTTGTGGAAGCGTCACTGATAGAATCCTGCTATTTGAGTCGGCCGATTAACAATGATGTGAGTCCTCATCTTATTCATGAGGAGTAATCCATGAATCTACAATTTGGTTTCTGGCCTGATGCCACCACAATACTCATCAGGCTCTGGACTTTGAACAAGCAACATGAGCAAAATAAACAGAGCACAAATGCTTTGAAGCTTTTAGTTGCCCTAAGCTGACCATGGAAACAAGTAACAGAGGTCAGCATCACAAGGGAAGAGAGCATCAAGGGTCACAAAATGGTGGAGGACAATAATAAAAATCATTCAAGGCAGAAAAGACCATTCAATTTAGAAAGCCCAATAAAATCCAGGCCTAAACTAGTGATAGCCTAGATTTATCTGAGATCAAACAGATCTTTGAAGTAAGAGCAGCAGAAGTGAACGTTTGCAGGGGAGTAGAGGCAGAGGTAATGCCTCCTGTTTTCTGATCCTCCAGGAAACCAACCCACAGACAACAACCAAGTACCTCCACAGACACAGAGCAAGCTGCACCAAGGAGACTGGGGACTAGGTTAAAGCATGCAATAGTTCAGAAGCACAGCTTGGGCACAGTCATAGTACAAACTTTGTCTTCAGTAAAGCACCTGCCCAAAGCCTGTTACAGGCTGTGTGAGCCCCTCTGAGCACTGTGTGCATTTAGTTTCAGTCCCAAACACTGGAAACATGCATTCACTGCCATTACACAGACTAGGAACCATGGCACAGAGACCAAGAGTAGTAGTTTCCATTACCTGTAAATGACCTGAAGCCTTTATGAAGGCCTAGTGTCGTGGTTTAGCCGGCAGCTCAACCCCACACAGTCGCTCGCTCACTCCCCCACCAGTAGATGGGGGAAAGAATCAGAAGGGTAACACTCGTGGGTTGGGATAAGAACAGTTTAATAATTAAAATTAGAAGAAACAACAACAGAAATGCAATGTAAAGGAGAACAATGAGAGGCGCAAAGCCCCGGGGGAGGGGGAACGAACCGCCGAAACAAACTGCACGCGACACAGCCACTCGCCGACCCGATGCCGCGCTGCTCCCGAACCACAACTGCCCCCCCTCAATATATTGCTCATGGTGTCACATGGTATGGAATGAACCTGCCATTGGCCAGTCGGGGTCAGCCGCCCCCACCACGGCCCTGCCCCTCCCAGCCCCCCCGCCACGCGGCAGAGCGCAGGAAGCTGGAAAGGTAGCCGACCCCCACAGTGAGGAGAATTAACCCCTTCTCAGCCAAAACCAGCACACCTAGTAACAGACAGACCTAAGCTTTGGCTTCCTTGTAGCTGCATACAAGCTTTTATCCAAATCACTTCTCTCTATGCCATGGTTTCCTGACCTGCACAACAGGGCCAACAGCTACAACAGAACTCTAGGATTCCTTACAGCACTGTCCAAGCCCCTCTCTTCTCACCACATGCTTGCTGCATAATGGAATGGAAACATAGCTCATAAGAATGCTTTCACAGGATCCTGAGGAAAATGTCTTCTTTTCTAGGTTCTACTGCTAAGAGAGGGCATTCTGCACAACAGACGGACAAATAAAGTGCTTTCCAGCTTCACGTCTAGGGGGGCAAACCAGCCTAGCTCCTACGCATGCCCTGTGAATTCTGTATCAGTTTACCTCTGGCACGTGCAAGTGGATATGGGAAGACATGAAAAAGTCATTGTTGGGGTCCTCCTGCATCAGAAAGGCTCTTGCAAATGTGTAAGCTATTTTGGCACTCTTTCATTACATCTCCCAGTTGCCCTGTTACTTCAAGGGACCCGTCCTTGTTCTCTTTGTCTTTGGGTCGCCTCAGGGATGTTTCAACAAAGAGAGTGGAACCTCCTAGGAAAGAAAAGAAAAACAACATCCCAAGGAAAGTTAAAGGAAAATCGAAACAGATTGTTTTGGTGATGCAGAAGCAATGTCAGGAATTTGAAACTGGGGCTCTCTGGTGAGACACTAGCTCTTGGGTAAAGAGCAGTTGAAACCTGCACTCTGAATCCCTGCAAGAATCCTTCTGGCTACCTAGAAATCTCAACAGCACTGCACTGACAGTCTCCATTCATTGATTCTTTGGACTTCATGCTCCAATACAATGCAACCCACACCAGTTCTTATAATGGTTTCAGGCTCTTCGTAGCCAAAAAGTAAGATGAGCTCATACCATAACACACTTCTAGCCAGTTCAGCTTTCCAGTGTCAGACATCTATTTACCTTCTCCATGATACTGATCATTTCCCTCTTAATTAAGTGCTAGAATAACTGTATTGACATTGAAAGCGAGGTCAGTGTTGTGACACCGCTGAAGAGATACAGCATGCCTCAGCTGTGCCCCAAGTCAGACTGGCACCTCCTGCTTTTAAGGAAGCAGACAAGGTCTCGTCCTCCCCAAAAATGCTGATGCTTTTAGTCATTGCTGTTCCTAATGTATGTGGTTCATATGGGATATGGAACATAAAGAGAAAACATGCTGGCCTTGAATGAGCCTGACTAAGGGAATAAGAAAGGGTCCCTTCAGGGAAGTAGCCAGGGTCTAAAAGGCCACAGAAATTAATTTTACTGGTGCCAGTAGGAGAACTTCACTGCACTCAGTAGGGAAAACTCAGTTTGACTATCACATTCAATTTCTGAAAATTATACGGAAATGCAGACATTAACCTAAAAGTCACTTTGTCTCACCCATAGCGATCCAGGCCAGACCCATCACCACTCCTGGAGGAGTGGTTTCATACATGCAATCCACAGTGAAGATGGGCTTTCCTACAAAGTCCTGCAGGTTTTCAGGTGTTACTTGGACCATCTCTGCTTCTTCACTCACAATTTTATAGGCAGATTTCCTGAATACCTGAGTGAGACAGTAAATTGTTTCTGTAGAAAAAGCTGGAGATGGCTGAGGCACAGCAGTCGCCACTACACACAACTCTCCCTCACCTTTTCTACTTGTTTCTGCAAATTCCTCACCCCACTCTCTCTGCAGTACTGCTTGATGAGAACAGTCAGGACATCCGATGTGATTTGGGCTTTGTTTTCATCCAAGCCACACAGAACTCATACTTGAGGGACCAAGTACCTCTGAAAGAAAGCATCCCCCACATCCTTCTGTCAGTACTCGTGACAAAAGCCTGGTGATTCCAGTTCACTCAGCTTCATTCTGCTCTTGGCTTAGTGCCATTTGCTGGAGTCCACAGCCTACAGAACACTGGAGTTACTTTAACTGGGTGTTTCAGATCAGAGGAACTCTGTCCAAAATGCCACGTGCCTAATTTTTTTTTTTGGCACATAGTTGGACGTAAATACGTAAGCCTGAATCTGCCAAACCCATTTTATCAGATGTAATTCAGAGCACATCGGTGGTTTCTCTTACCTCTGCAATTGCAAGTTTCTCTTCTATTACATATCCCGATACGTTGATCAGTTCCATTCTATCCCGCAGTGGCTCTGGAATGGTTTCCGTTACATTGGCAGTACAAATAAAAAGTACCTAGAAATATCACAAGATCCTATTAAGCATTTTCATTAACCTGCTGCTTTACTCTGAGCAATAGTTCCTTGGTTCTGTGTTTCTCTGTCTGAAGGGCTGGAGCAAGATCATCTTCTCTGTCAAAACTAGTTTTTATTACAGGAAAAGGTTTGGATTTTAGAACTACATAGTGGGATGTTCCCTACCCCCAAAATAAATGTTTAGAAATGCACACAGCACAAGCTGGGAAATTGGAATGGTCCAATGTGGACTAGGAAACTATTTGCCTGGGTAGATCTAGATCTCATTTCTAAGTTATTTCTACCTTCTATGAAGCTAGCACAGAACTGACCAAATTATGTATATATATTTCTAATGCAACAATTCTGCAATTAATGTAAGCTGCACAAGAAGTGCAACAGTGTGCAAAGACAACCAATTTCAAAAGCCTGACAGCAGCATGAGGCCACCTTACCTGACAACACTCTGCCAATCATTACGTAGAAGAAAAACTCCTGCCTTTTCTAGCTGAGACCACGGCACCTTTGTGTCCCTGGCTCTACAGGGAGTTAGGGCTATAGGATGTACGCTGGTAATCAGGTTCTCTTAACTATGTACAGACACTTTGGTTAAAGCCAACTCCCGCAGAGACACCCCTACACCACCCGTGTCTCAATCCCATCAGTCTTTCCAACTGACTAAAATGTCAGCATCTTTTCACAGATGGGAAATCTCTGTACTGATACACATTCATACATTCCAGCTCTACAACCTCTGCAGAATAGAGAAATACCTTTGATAAGTCCACAGGAACATCAAGGTAATAATCCAAGAAGTTAGCATTCTGTTCTGGGTCCAACAGCTCTAGAAAGGCGGAGGATGGATCCCCTTGATATCCTCTTCCTATTTTATCCACCTATGGGAGAAAAAATTTAAAAGGTTGAAGAAGTTTCTCACCACAATAAATTCTCATGCAAAGGTTCTTTAAAGGATCCATTTGAAAATCCTCATGTGTTTGTTCATAAACAGCCAGTCTATCTGTTTTTTGCGCATTCACCCAAACGCCCACTATCCTACGTGACCATGTGACACACCCAACAAGACATAGGCCTTGAGCAGTGTTATAGGGAAGCACCACAAAGTGTTAGGGAAAGTGCATGCAACCAAAACAAGTGAGTTATCATGGATTAGAGGGCTACTACTTGTTAAGCTAAGCTAAGCTATAGTCACAGACAAGAATACCTATCACACAGTGGAAGGACTACAGGGTGCTAACTTATACCATTCCCCTAACATGTAAGTGTTGCGGTTTAGCCAGCAACTCAGCCCCACACAGCTGCTCGCTCACTCCCCCACCAGTGGGACAGGGGAGAGAATCAGAAGGGTAACGCTTGTGGGTTGAGATAAGAACAGTTTAATAATTAAAATAAAAAAACCCAACAACAACAGAAATGCAATGGAAAGGAAAACAAGGAGAGGCATGAAACCCAGGGCTGGGAGAGGGGGAAGGGGAATGAACCACCAAAACAAATAGCAAGTGACGCAGCTGCTCAAAGCCTGCTGACCCAATGCCGCCAGTCCCCGAGCCACAACTGCCCCTGTTAATATACTGGTCATGGTGTCACATGGTATGGAATGAACATCCCATTGGCCAGTTGGGGTCAGCTGCCCTGGCTGTGGCCCTGCCCCTCCCAGCCCCCTGCCCATGTGGCAGAGCATGGGAAGCTGGAAAGGTCCCTGACCACCACGGGCACTACAGTGAAGAGAATTAACCCCTTCTCAGGCAAAACCAGCACATTCTCCGCCCCTTATTCCATACCATTTACACCATGCCCAGGTCCCATACCATCCAATACAACCTTACCAACCACCACCCCTCCCCTTCCCATCCTTTAACATAATACACAGACATCATTCCCTTAGTCTATGGACCTTCTCTGTAAAATGTCCATTAAAATGTCCATTGAGTTCACCCAGTCCATGACTCTGGGCTCCATCTGCCGTATCAGTCTTTCAGGGTGGGAGAGATGGTGTGTGTGCGTGGCACTGGGTTGCTGCATACCAAGTCAGTCATCGTTCCATCACTGCTGCACTTTCCTTGTTTCACACTTTATCTTCAATGGATTGGGAGGCTTGTACTCTGATATCATTGATACAACACAGAGGAGACACACAATATTATATAGTAGTTCACATTGTGCCATTCAGTTCATTGACTGTTTTCACCCAAAATCAAATCCCCTTGAGGCACACATCGGATTCTCCATCCTCCTGCATCACCCACCAAGTGCACCCAGGTCCTCGAGCAAAAGCAATCCCACAAATGGGTTTGCCTTTGCCGGAGGCAGGAAGAACCCAGACTGTTTTGCCCAGCATATTTTTACATGCACTACAGGGACTCTATCCCCTTCCACAGTATGTAGGATTTCTGACTGGGCAGGGCCAGCTCGGTTGGCAGATCCCCTCGTGTTGACTAACCAGGTGGCTTTTGCTAAATGTGTATCCCAGTGCTTGAATGTCCCACCCCCCATTGCTCTCAGTGTAGTTTTTAACAGTCCATTGTACCATTCAATTTTCCCAGAGGCTGGTGCGTGATAGGGGATGTGATACACCCACTCAATGCCATGCTCTTTGGCCCAGCTGTCTATGAGGTTATTTCGGAAATGAGTCCCCTTGTCTGACTCAATTCTCTCTGGGGTGCCATGTCGCCACAGGACTTGTTCAAGACCCAGGATAGTGTTCTGGGCAGTGGTGTGGGGCATGGGAAAGGGAAAGGCACTATGCTGGCTGTGAAGCCCAGTGCGTCTTCCCTAGCTTCCTCCCTCCTCCCAGCATATGATTATCAAGATATTTCTCATCCAAATGACACGTCTGCCCTCAAACACAGTCTTTTACTCCATAAAAGATATTTTGTTTTGGAAGCAAAGATCCAGGACGTTAAAGTGCTGACGAGTCCACTGACCACTGTATTTTCTAGCGCATATTGCCTCAGCAGACAAGAAATGTTTGAAGCAAGCTCAGTTTCTGACAATCCATGTCACGGATTACGTGGTATAAGCTATTCACTCCTCTGCAATTTCAACCCTGCCCCAACGCTTCAGGGACCACCTCAGGTAGCTTAGCCAGCGTCATGTGTTAGCAACTAGCTTCGCTTCTCTCACATCTAATGAAAACACCTAAGTACAAGAGAGAAGAGCCAAAATTAAGGGTTGAAGGAATCACTGCACATTTCACGAAGGGTAAGGAACCACACAGTTCGTATCCACAGCATTAGGCTGCAAGAAAAGACCTAAAATGATCAAGAGAGGCAAATACAGTAAAACAGGAGATTTGGAGAACAATCCTAGAAATAGCTAGGACGTGATCACATGCTACATTAGGGAAAACAACTATGACAAAAAGAGAAAAGAAGCTCTTAAGGTAAAAGCTTCACAGAATTGTATTGATTTCCCTCATTCTCCCAACTAACCCTGACAGCAGAGGACAAAGCCATACACTCACTTGAATTCTGAGGAGTGATTATCCAGCAAGCCCAGCTTGTTCAACTCTTCGTCAATCACATCCATGATGTGTTTTGGCACTACCAGCTCCTTCAGTCGCTCACGAAATTTCTATAGCATCCTTGTCCTCTTTTTCCAGACCTAGCTCTTTCTTAATGATCTTCAATTGCTCTTGGAGAAGGTATTTGCGGTGTGTTTGCTTAATCTTCTCCTCAACCTAGATACAGCAATGAAGACAGTAACTATTCTGTTCCTGGCACAACCCATCAAACATCAAATGCTTCCAAATACTTCTCAGTTATGACCTTCTCAGCAACTGAAAATACTACTCTGAAGTCATTTGCAGCATGTTCCAATATAAAAAATGACTCTATGACACCGTCCAGCTGCCTCCACTGGCCATGATTCAGTACTTCAATGTTTTGTTTATGCTGGGGAGACCAAAAGATTGGCAGACTAAGCCAGATGTGATTTCTCTAGTGCCAAATAGAAGGGAATAACCACTTCTCTCGATCTGCTGTCTACACAACTGCAAACAGAGCCCAGTACGCAGCTGGCCTTCCTTGCCACAAGGCCAGACTGCTAATTCATGGTCAGCTACCTGGTACGTGGGGGCCTCAAAGTCCTTTTCTGCAAAGATATTTTCCATCCAGTTGGCAGCCAGCCTGTCCTGTTGCACAGGGTTACTCCAGCCCAGGTGTGGGACTCTGAATTTCTTTGCTGAACTTGAGTAGGTTCTTACTGACTCCCTGAGAGACACCACTAGTAGGTAGCTCCAGTTAGCCTTTATAGTGTTGATCACAACCCTTCCTGCCCAGTAGTCTAGCCAGTTTTTTCACCCACCTTGTACTACATCCTTCCAGTCTGTAACATCCCAGTTTGGTCATAAGAATACCATGGCTGCCCACAACAAAGGCCTTGCTAATGTCAAGGTATACAACAGTCACTGTTCTCCCTTTGCGCTCTAGGCCTTCTTATCGGAGAAGGCAATCAGGTTCATGAGGCACAGTTTGCTCTTGGAAAATCCCTCTGGCCCTTCCAAACCATGTCCTCCTTCATTTGCCTGTACAGAGCTTCCAGAAGGATTTTCCCCATAATCCTCCCAGGGACTGAGGGCAGGCTAACATGTCTGTAGTCTCCCCGATTCTCTTTCTTGAAGATGTATATGGCATTTACCTTTTTCCCCACTTACCAGGAACCTCCCCAATCACCACAGTGTTTTAAAGATGATTGAGACAACAAAACAATGACACTGATAAGCCCTCTCAGCATCCTTGGATGCATCCCATCTGGTCCCACAGACTGCATGTGTCCAATTTGCTTAAGAAGCCTCCAACAATCCCTACCCCGGTCCAAAAGCATTTTGCACTTAACATGAATTTTTAAAGCCCCAATTATTGGGAGTTAATAAACCCAGGAACTTTTGGCTCTGTATACACAAGTCTCTGTACTTCATATACTTACTTACCATTTTGATGCAGTTATTGTTTTCTGATTAAAACCTACAAGTCAGTTCACAGTGGTTAGCAGAGGGTCTTTTAAAATAGCATTGTGCTATTTACACTATTATGTGCTATACATAATATTATTTTCATAATATATATTTTCACACAGATGCTTGGAAAACTGCAGTCCTCTAGGATTGGCATGAAATTACAACTTGGACGCAGTTTAACAGCAGATGCCGTGGCCTCACATCTTGTTACTTTTACAACACGCACGAAAAATCTAATTTCTAATGGAAGAAAACTAGCAGATCTTAACTCTAAAACAACTTCCTCTTAGAGTGTGTACTGTTGTCTTGCTTTAAAATTCTTCACTGGACGTGCTAAGCATCACAGTGGTGGACATGATACAAATACACACAAGGTATGTGTTACTTGAAAAACTTACCTCCCTTCCAAGATGCTGCTGAAGTTTGCTCAGCTCATATTCCTTCTTTAGAAGGGAAAAGGCTTTGTAAAGCCGTTTGGGAATCTGGAAACAATAGACACAAAATGAGTTTTCAGACACTTGGCAACTCCCTGGGAGAAAGGGAGAATAAAAAGTTCCCAACAGGTTGTCTGGGAGAACTCCCCAGCACCTGGAGATGTAAAAAGACAAACCACATAGCAATTCTACAGCATGCAACCAATGCACTAAATAATTATTTGCTACCAAAGATTCAGAGCATTCAGCCTTTCCCTTAGGCAAGTTATTAACAACTTACTGTATCCTTCAACAAGAACCTAGTCACTGATATTAACCTACCATCAAACATAGTACTGAAGTCCTCTCTCTACTGAGGCTGGTAACGAAACTATGACAGATAACAGACATACTTTTGATTCAGTTAGCATAACTTTAGTTAAAAAGCTTCATCTTACACTGGTTTCTTCCAAGATGTCTTGAAGTTCTTGTGACTCTGCCCCTGTTAGTGCTGTACCCATGTCACTCAGATAGATAGGGTTATCTACCACATGTTGTCCAGCCTGCATCATCTGAAGTACAGACTCCCTGAAAAAATGGTAATAAAACCCAAAACGATCAGTAAACTTTTACATTCGTAACTCCTTATAGAGTTATTTACTTTTTATGACAGAGTAAAGAAATGAAACACAGCTCAGTTTCATAGCAAAAATAACTATTTTTTTAAAATTTGACTAAGCCAATACTCAGTAACAAGCACATAAATCACTTGATAAACGATCGCTAATAAATAAAACCAAATATTTGAAATGCTCTCTTAACAGTTACATAAAATTTTTGTGTGCCAGTATGCCAACATTCTTACAATGCTCATATTACATGAATCAGACCACAACACTTACTGCAGCGAGCTTCACTTCGACCCAGATCACCTGCCATAGGACTTATCATCCTACCTTGTATCCAAGTTTCACATCAGGTTTTCAAAGCTTCCCGTTTCCAACAATGGATAATACTTGCATCCCAAACCAAAGTTGTACGTGACAATTCAGCAAATATCTCTTCTTCATTACAGCAAAAGGACAAATGGAATAGATAATCTCAGCGTACTCCAGCCTGAGACCACGCTGTTCCCAAAGCAGGGCAGCATGGGAAATACCTGTACAAGGGGTTCAAGGCAACGATGTCCCGGATTGTTTTGACAATTTCTGCAGTAAGTGCCTACGAACACAACAAAGATTTAATCAACAAAAAGACTGGAAAAGGACAGACAAGGCCTCAGTACAAATATCACATTCCCCAACCTCTCCAGCACGGGAGCACAGAAACACAGCCCCTGGCCACCCTTCGGCAACGGTGTGCTGCAGTGGTACTTGGGGGGGGCGGTTATTCTTCCTGGGAGACAAGGAAAGGCAAGAAAGGCTATAGGCTGGCTTCCTGCGTGCACAAAATTTAACGGTTCTTGGCCAAAAGATACGATCAGGTTGACTGCTCAAGTCACCTTGGAGCAAAGACTCAGTTTGCTAAAGGAATATTATACAGAGATTTAAGCACAGCTCAACCTCTTCATTCAGCAAGTTTTTGAAGTGACCAGTTCTAAGGAATTGAGCTGTTGTAATGAAAAAATCATTATTTTCATGTAATCTCCTCAGGCAGTGACTATGAGAAGGAGGAACTGGTTTTTGAGGTCTGAAATTTGAACCTTATTTTAGAACTCTTCCTTTTAAGCAAGAAATGGAGATGCAAGTCTACAGGACAAGTCCAGGCTTGCATGACTGTTCACTCACTTTAACCTCTTCTGTGATCTGAAAATCTTCATGAACCACGTTCTCTACTTCTACCATGAGAACTTCCTGCGAGGAAGCAGCTACAGGATCTAGTACCACTTCCACAGCTTGGTCCTTTGCTCCAGGCTCCTCTTCAGCCTCTTTCTTAGAGCGCTTCTGTTTCCTTCTAACTTTCTGTTTGTTCTCAGGCTCCTCAGGTTCAACCTCTAGTTGCTTGTTTATATGAATTCTGAAAGCCAAAAGAAACCAGCTACAATCAATTCTCCTGTTATATGTGATTTCAGCTCTTCAGGGTGAAAAGGAAAGTCTAAGTTGCATTTTGAGTAAACTAAAATTCCAGACTTTGACAAAGGTGACTGGTTGTACACGTTTTGACAAGATTTAGCTTTTGGTTAATTTTGTCAAAATAAGGCTTGATTTAGTAAAACAGTAATAATCAAGTTAACTGACCACCGAATTAGCCTATTGGTGTGCGAATGAAAGGCCAAGGGCAGCTGAGAGCACCTTTATCAAACTGTGTTAGCTTAGACCAGTTGCAGAACTACAAAACCAGATTTTTAGCGATTGAAAGAAGAATAATCTAAATAATGGTGGTGAAAATACACATGCACACAAAGCTCAATATCATGGACTGTCTGACGTCTCAGTGACAAGTTGCAGCACACGAACAGAACAACTAACAAGGCATCATTGTGAATAGGTCTGTTCAGAGCTAGTTTCTCTAGCTACATGAACCAACAACTATGATGTGGATTCATACCCTCTTCTTGTCTCTTCTGAAAAGGAAGCTCACTGTTTCACTTTAATTCTGAATATAATATTCTGTTATTTCAGTTTTCTGGTTCTCAGCGATCAATCTCCCTGCTTTAAACCACATGTGCTCCATTACTGTAATAATATTACACACCACGTGTATAACGGGACCTTGAAGTCATTCCGTACCTAGACATTTGAAATTTTCATCTATTACACAAAGAGATTTTGTAGATTACGATTTTGAAAGAGATCAAACCCACAATATATTCCACAATAATTAATTATTAATCCCTAAAAAGGGACAGGCAGGATGACATGGCATAATCACCTTCCAAAAATTAGTTTCCCTGTTACTGCTTTTAAACCTTTCTGAATTTTGCCTGCTCTGTGGGCAACCTCACGTCAGACGTTTTCAAAACAGATTATGACCTACAGTTCTCCAGAAAGGGATCAAAATCTTGCCTCTCCACTGGCTTAAAAGGTTTCCCCGCTAAATACAAGTGCTGGACAAACACTCAGGAACTGCAACAGCTTTTGGCAAAGTTCTTACTAGGCTGGGAATAGAGTCAAAAAACCCTTGTGGCGTAGCAGACTCCCAGCTCACAGGATAACTGCCGTTATGCACAGGGTGTAGATCTTATTTGCCATGTAATCTCCTTCAAAAAATAAGACCTCCTCAACTACTCCGACTATCTGCCACCAGCAACTTTTGACTAATTTTGACTGCTCTTGTCAATAGAATAGAGTCTCAGACAATTAGATTCAAAAACATTTTCTGGATTTGCTGGGTTGCTGGTGGTGGAACTCAGTTGCTGGGTAGAACATCATCCCACCGCAGGACAACTGGAAAGGAGTTTGGCAGCAGCCAGCTGGCCAGTCAGCATATAAATATCTCTGGATTGACTACAGGAGCTGCTGCCCTGACCCAGAAGGCATGCTAGAAGGTGGATGGGGAGAGCTAAGGCAGGGATTTAGAAATGAGAGGACCCATACTTGCAGGACACTGCATTTCATTATTTTGGCTGCTGATATAAGAGTTTCCTTTTCTATATTTTCCCTGTGAATGCAGCGCGCTCCTCGGGTCTGATATCCAGTGTGGTCCCTGTGGACATGACTGACCAGTGCTCTGTGTCTCAATCAAATAAATAAAGACCAATTCCCCACACCTTCCAAGTTATAGGGAAATATTTCTATTCCAAGTAAACCAAAACCAACAGCTGCCTATTTCCAAAATCTAATCAAACGAGGTTGTGCTTTGATAGTGCAGCAGGACGTCTTAAGACTTCATTTGGGAAGGAGCTGACTTGCAAACTCATGCAAATTCAGCTTCGAGAAGTACTGCCCATTCTTTGCTGTCCAGAACAAATGCAACTGAAGCAAAGTGAGTGGGAGGGGAAAAAAAGCAATGCTTCAAAGCAAAACCCACTCTGAATCTGTCTCCCCCACCATGTTTCTGCCCTTGTATTTTCCCTTCTACTGGAAAATAATTTAATGCTTTCAAAACCACAATTTTAGCTCAAAATACTTTTTAATACTTTTAAAAATATCCTTTTAATACTGGCACAAATAGCTAAATCTATATTCCCAACAATAATTTTATCTTCTTCAATTCAGTTCTGGGACAAGGTTCCGCAGACAAGACGTAATTACAGTTCTGGACCACATTTTTTTTAAGCAAAAAATACTGGCTTGAATTAGTTCCAGAGAATTTCCTTCACCATTACTAAACCTTGCTGCACTTGTCAAAGAAACTGCTACACTTCAGCTTAATGAATGCTTGCCTGCGTCACATTACGGTTAAACGAGAATGACCACAGAACGGTTTGGGTTGGAAAGGACCATCTAGTTCCAACCCCCCAGCCATGGGCAGGGACACCTTCTACTACACCATGCTGCTCAGAGACCCACCCAACCTGGCCTTAGCTCTTCCTTTTGGGGGCTAACCTGTCGCATCTGTAATAGCGCTCAGAATATTGGGGCTGGAGCACCGGAGCACTATCAGGTTACCTGGTAGTAACAAAGCAAAAGCTCGCCATACAAGAGTTGTGTACAAAAATCCATATACATGGTGAAAACAATAAAGGCATCTGTTTACAAGGAAGTCTGGTGAGATGCAGTGAAAGTACAATACTTGCCTCCGGTGTCCCATGACTATCATATGCAACTTGTCTCCAAGGTCCTGCATTTCATGAATCTGTACAAAAGTTCCCATCTGGTAGATTTCATTCAGATCCTCCACCACATCAGATTTATTGCTATTGAGAAAAAAAAAATTGGAGTAGATATTCAGAATCTTGAGAAAGCAGGTAAGATTTAAAAAAAGAAAGAAACAATCATTGGTTGCAGAACTTTAAACTAGACGCAGGAGCAAAGACCCTTCACTTTATCCCCACCGTTACCACCACGTAGCCCCTTTCCAAATCATCCAACTACCTGGATGGCTCATCTCCCTCCCAAATAACAGCCGCCTTTTCTAAAGCAAGCCCCAAGTTCCTCGCAGAGCTGGTGGTGGCAATGAAAACTGTCACAGTAAGAGGATGGCCCAAGCCTATACACAATTTCTGTAATGCTATCCAAGGCAGGGAATTTCAGATCATAGCTTTTAGTGTAAATGCAGCCTAGCCATGGAAATAGCTTATTTTTAAGAAGATCAAGAGAAACGACTAACTTATCATCCTTTTTAAGGAAAACACCAGCATAAGGCTGGGCAAAACGAACTTTCCTCCTCAGCAGCTCAACCACCTTCTTATTTTTTACCTAGGACAACAATAGGTATGAAGTCAGAGGTGGGTATTCCATAGGCTTTGCACCCTCAGTGTGTAAGGCCAGGCATGGTAAAACCCTATGACTGAATTATGAAGTCTAATCTTGGATTTTTCTAGTCTCGCCCTCATTAGGGGACAGCAAATTGGAAGCGGGGGAATATTAGAGAAACTTGAAATTTGAGTATTTAAAACGAGTCGCTGAGTACGTAAGACAAGCTTGAAGACAGGGGGAGAAACTAGGCCTAATCTGTACAAGTCTTACGAGCAAGAAACCTCTCAGTCACTTGAACACTTTATGAGAGTTTCTGTTGCTATCACTGTTCCCTTCCCCTTCCCTACCTGTATGTCCCAGCTCTCCACTCCTACTGGGGAGCTAGTCCAATCTTCCCCATCAATTGCCTGAATTCTGCCCACCCACCCTAGTTTAAATCCTCTCCTGCACCCACCAGCCTACCCAAGTCCCTGCTTCGAGTCCCAGCCAGTATTTCTTCCTGCTTGACTTTCTTACTCCCCTGTGCTCCCTGGATGCCACACATCTGTCCCTGGCAGATCTCCCACACCACTGTAATTGTTATCATAGCAGGCAGAACCCTCAGTCACCGAGAAAACACCTCCTTGTTAACTTTGCTGTTGCATGAAGTCATGTTGCCGACCACGGAGTGTTCTTTCAAAGTGATGGACATAAGCTGCACTGCTCAACACTTTTGATAACAAACAGCTTGGCCTTGACAGAGCAGCATGAGCAAAACCACTGTTGTTGACCTATTCTAATCTTGGCACACCTATTTTCATTTTGCACAACGTCTAGTAAAACTATGCTTGCCAGTGTCACAGACATCAACAGAAAGAAGAAAATTAGTAATTCCATATTGACTGTAGAGACTTCATGTTGTCAGGAAATAAAGTATTAAACAGAAGCACAATGAATTCGCAGGATAAGAGAGAGCATTTAACAGATATCTTAATGTATGATACTGTTAACCTGTGCATTGAAATTAATGACTTACACACAAAATTGTCATATGATTGCGTGCCTAAAGATCTTGATGTTCACAAGTCCATGGGGCCAGATGGGATCCACCCGAGGATACTGAGGGAGCTGGCAGAGGAGCTTGCCAAGCCACTCTCCATCATTTATCAGCAGTCCTGGTCAACCGGGGAGGTCCCAGATGACTGGAAACTAGCAAATGTGACACCCCTCTACAAGAAGGGTTGGAAGGAGAATCCGGGGCACTACAGGCCTGTCAGCCTGACCTCGGTGCCAGGAAAGGTCATGGAGCAGATCATCTTGAATGCCATTACACAGCACATGTGCGGGACAACCAGTGGATCGGGCTCAGCCAGCATGGGCTTATGAAAGGGAGGTCCTGCCTCACTAAACTGGTGACCTGCTTAGTGGATGAGGGGAAGGCTGTGGACGTTGTCTACTTGGACTTTAGTAAGGCCTTTGACACTGTCTCCCACAGCATTCTCCTGGAGAAGCTGGCTGCTCACAGCTTGGACAAGTGCACTCTGCGCTGGGTTAAAAACTGGCTGGATGGCCAAGCCCAGAGAGTGGTGGTGAATGGAGTCAAATCCAGTTGGCGGCCGGTCATGAGTGGTGTTCCCCAGGGCTCAGTGTTGGGGCCGGTCCTGCTCAATGTCTTCATTGATGATCTGGATGAGGGGATTGAGTGCACCCTCAGTAAGTTTGCAGGTGACACCAAGCTGGGTGGAAGTGTTGATCTGCTGGAGGGCAGGAAGGCCCTACAGAGGGACCTGGACAGGCTGGATCGTTGGGCCGGAGCCAACGGTATGAGATTCAACAAGGCCAAGTGCCGGGTCCTGCACTTGGGTCACAACAACCCCATGCAACGCTACAGGCTTGGGGAGGAGTGGCTGGAGAGCTGCCTGGAGGAAAAGGACCTGGGGGTGTTGGTTGACAGCCGCCTGAACATGAGCCAGCAGTGTGCTCAGGCGGCCAAGAAGGCCAATGGCATCCTGGCTTGTATCAGGAATAGCGTGGCCAGCAGGAGCAGGGAGGTGATCGTGCCCCTGTACTCGGCACTGGTGAGGCCGCACCTCGAGTACTGTGTTCAGTTTTGGGCCCCTCACTACAAGAAGGACATCAAGGTGCTGGAGCGTGTCCAGAGAAGGGCAATGAAGTTGGTGAAGGGTCTGGAGAACAAGTCTTATGAGGAACGGCTGAGGGAGCTGGGGTTCTTTAGTCTGGAGAAGAGGAGGCTGAGGGCAGACCTTATCGCTCTCTACAACTACCTGAAAGGAGGTTGTAGCGAGGCAGGGGTCAGTCTCTTCTCCCTAGTAACAAGCGATAGGATGAGGGGAAATAGCCTCAAGCTGCGCCAGGGGAAGTTTAGGTTGGATATTAGGAAAAACTTCTTCACCGAAAGGGTTGTCAAACATTGGAACAGGCTGCCCAGGGAGGTGGTTGAGCCTCCATCCCTGGAGGCGTTTAAAAGAAGGATGGTCGTGGTGCTTGAGGATATGGTTTAGTGGCGGCCTTGGTAGTGATAGGTTAGCGGTTGGACTCGATGATCTTAAGGGTCTTTTCCAACCTTAACAATTCTATTATTATAATAATATATAATCTTCTCCTTCCCCCAACACATCTAGAAAGACACTACAAGTTGCACATGTTAGATTTGGACATGCAAAAAAAAAAAAAGACTATTGTAAAATAACTTTATGACAAATAACAGTACAGGAATAGGAAACTACTGATTCAGTTCTTATTACATTTAATCCAAAATCAGATAGTGTAAATACTAGTGAGGAGCAAAAATACGAGTACTTGTTCCAAAATTGTTGCATTTCAATAGGAAAAAGTATTTCTGGCCTGTGAGTTCAAGTCACGTATCAAAGATTAAATTTATAGCTCTTGAAAACACATATAGAAGTGCAGATCACACTCGGAAATTTTGAGATTACCATCCCCATCTCTCAGCCCCCTCTCCCGCCATAGCACTGTTGCTCTACACTGAACTCATGCTTTCTTCTTGTAGCTCAGTTTTCTGCTTTCACAAATATTGTTCTTGGTGCTGACACAAGCCCATGAAACTAAACCAAGGACACATTTGCTTAACCTTCAGAAAAAGAACACAGAGAAGACAGCAAACTCTTAAAGAGTTTCTGCATGAATCACTGACCTTCCCTGTTCGAAGCGGCATTACTGACACTGATGCAATACTTATGAAACTCAAAGCCCGTAACTATCCCAAAAGAAACCACTATTCCGATACGGCCAAGCTACCTAGTTTGAAACAAACACCAAGAAGCAGGAGGCTGTACAGCGTTACACACCTTGCTACCCTCCCCAGTACTCTGCAATTAAAAGAAATCTGTAAAGACAAACCGTGGCTTTGAGGAGAAAAGGTCGCCCCGTATTACCAGAAGCCGGGAAAGGAGCTCATGCCCCTGCGCCCACGGTCAAGGGCGGTTACGCCGCCCACCAGAAAACCCCGGCCGAAAAACTGCCGCCCCCCCTTGAGGGGCTCTCGGCCAAGGGCAGGCAAAGCCGCCCCACGACGGCCCCCCGGCCCCCCCACCACCCGCCCCACGACGGCCCCGCGGCCCCGCTCTCCCCTCCCCGCCTCACCTCGATGATTTTGATGAAGCGCGGGAAGACGGGGTTGCGCGTCCCGGCGATGAGAGGGACGTTGGGGAAATGCTCCGGGACGAGCAGCGGCGTCAGCGCCTTCATGACCGGCCCGGCACGGCCCCGCCGGCGTCCGCCCCGCCGCTGCCGCTGCCGCTGCCGCCCCGCGCCGCTGCCGTCCTCCAGCGCGTCGCCCCCCGCCAGGCCGCCGGGGCTCCGCTGCGGCCAAGAGGCGGCGACAGCCGAGCCCCAGCAGCGCCAGCCGCCAACGCCCACACAGCCGCAAGCAGCGGGCAACCGCCATACTTCCAGCGCGCGCCCCTGCGACACTTCCGCCCCGCTCCCCGCCTCGCCGCGGCCCGCCCTGCCGAGGGGCGCGTGACGGCGCGCACGTCCGAGGCTTCCGGGGCTCGCGAGTTCGCGCCCCGGCCCCGACCCCTGCCGGGAGCACGACGGGGCTGGGGACATCTGGGGGGGGGTCCGGGGGGATCCCCTCCTCACCGCCGCCGTTGCCTCAGGCCGGCCAACGCCTGGTCTCACGACGCCCTGGCTGGGGGCAGCGGGTGCACAGAAGCCAAACTGTGCTGGGTGAAACAAGTGGGGAAAGGGGCATACAGCCAAAAATGAGAGAAACTCCCACTGGAGAAGGGGCTCGGGGGGTCCCGTGAATGTGGCTTTGGCCACTGCCCCAGCCGGACCCTCAGCAGGCCGAGGCCTCAGTGGTCACTTGGAGGCAGTTGCCCAGGACCGTGTCCAGGCAGCTTTGGAGTGTCTCCGTGGACGGAGCGCCCACAGCCACGCCAGGCACCTGTGCCAGCGCTCAGCCGCCCTCGGTGAAAAAGTGTTTCCTCGTGCTAGGAGGGAACCTCCTGTGCTTCAGTGTGTGCCCATTGCCGCTTGTCGTGTCACTGGGCACTGCTGAGAAGAGTCTGGCTCCCTCTTCTTTACACCCTCCCTTCAGGTGTTTATATACATCGGTAACATCCCCCTGAGTCTTCCCTTGCCCAGGCTGAACAGTCCCAGCTCTCTCGGTCTTTCCTCATGAGAGGTACTCCAGTCCCTTCATCGTCTTCATGGCCCTTCCTTGGACCCTCCACTATGTCCTCTTGCACTGAGGAGCCCAGAACCGGACACAGCACGCCAGGTGTGGCCTCACCAGTGCTGAGCAGAGGGGAAGGATCACCTCCCTCGACCTGCTGGCAACACTCCTCCTAATGCAGCCTTTGCGACAGGCACGCTGCTGTCTCGTGTTCAACTTAGTGTCCACCACGACCTCCAGGTCCCTTTTCTGCAAAGCTGCTTTCTAGCTGGGTGGCCCCCAGCTTAAACTGGTGCATGGAGTTATTCTTCCCCGGGTGCAGGACTTTGCATTTCTCTTTGTTGAACTTCATGAAGTTCCTGTCAGCCCATTTCTCCAGCCTGTTGAAAGATTGAATGGAATTTAAAGATTCAAGGAAGCCTTGAGACTTGTCTCAGTGGTATCTGGTGAAAGGACAAGAGGCAATGGGCACAAATTGAAATACAAGAAATTCTATTTAAACAAAGAAAAAGTTGTGTTGTTTTTTTTTTTACTGTGAGGGTGATTGAACAGTGGAACAGGTTTCCCAGAGAGGTTGTGGAACCTACATCCTTGGAGATGTTCAAAATCCAGCTGGACAAAGTCCTGAGGAACCTGCTGTAGTTGACCCTGCTTTGAGCAGAGGGGTTTGACTGGATGATCTCCAGAGATCCCTCAGCCAAACTGCCTCTACCACACAGGAGACTGCACAGCTGGGAGGGCAGGAGGTGTGGACTTGTCTGTATATGCACCCCAAGTACACTAGTAGGCTGTAATGGCCCTGGGAAGCCTCACCTGGGGCCCCTACCCACACTTATGAGACCAGGAGCTCTAAGCTCAGCCCTAGGCCTTCATAGCCTGAGCTATATCACTGGAGGAGTACAGGTCTCTAGTTCAGCAACAGCTGTGACCATGCCTGGCTGTGGTCCCTGTTGATCTGAACCCCAATCCCCGGACTAATTTTTCAGAGCTTGACCTCAGCCTTGCCTCATCACTGAGTGCCTGCCCAGCAGTCACCAGACCTGGCTTGACCTCAGACCTGCTTCATCACCATGCTATTGTTTTATGGTCTGGACTCTTGGCTGGACCTGGTCATCATCTCTGAGTCTGTGCTGCTTGTCTTCCTTGGGTACTGTGGGACCAGGCCCTGACTGGTGATGCCCTTGCCCCATCAGCTCTGTTATTCACCTCGGTTCCTGTCCCTTAGGGAAGGGAAGACAGAAAAAAGGGTTACCTAAAGGGAAAAGATATAACAGCTTTCATTTTGCTCAGATACCATGCCATTAATGCAACATTTCAGTGTGTAATGTAAATGTGCCTCAGAGACCTCTTCCACATAACCTTTCAGGGGAGGTCTACGTTGGATATTAGGAAAAGGTTCTTCCCCCAGAGGGTGGTGGAGCACTGGAACAGGCTCCCCAGGGGAGGCATCACGGCACCAAGGCTGGCAATATTCCAGAAGCACTTGGACAAGGCCCTCAGAGACATGGTGTGAATTTGGGGCTGTCCTGTGCAGGGACAGGAGTTGGACTCGATGGTCCTTGTGGGTCCCTTCCAACTCAGGGCATTCTGTGATTCTATTCTATGATCCTATGATTCTTTGGTGTGGATTTCTGAGATGGAAGTATGTGCTTGTGTGCTGTGTACTGCATGTGAAGTAAGCCTCGTGCAGCTTTGCCAGTTGATGGGCATATGCAAAAGATGGCATCAAAGAAAAAGCTTTAGGGAAAGGCCTTGTAAAAATCTGAATTTAGTATTTGACCCATGTCATAGGCACATGGAGATAAGGAAGCATAATACATAATGCTAAAAGTAACATCCATAACTTTATAAGGTCACGGTCCTGAGGAACAATAATAGAAAAAAAAAATGGAAAAGCATTGTGGAAAAAAATTCCCTTTATTCTTCAAATATGCAAACTATCTTTATTAACACTGAAACTCACAGCATGAAGAAAAAGCCCTCGGGAATCAACATAGTCAAACTGCCAGAATGCTATGAACACACTGTACAGGACGGATCTCCAGTTATCTCTTTCTTCCTTGGGCAGAGCAAGAGAAGGACATACAATTTCAGGGCAGATCTGACTCCTGAATCAACGTGCATGTATCACATATGTAATGTGAACATGGCCTATCATCTGAAAATCCATATTCTTCATGGATTTTCTCTCTTAAAATTAATTTTGAAGAGAAGTGCTCTAATCCAAGAGCTCCTCGTGTATGTATGCATTGAGATAGCTCTTTGTTTCATCCCAAATATTGCCTATATAATCGTTAGGAATAACTCTCTCTGCAAATAGGAGAAACTCAGAAAGTTTCTGCAAGTAGAAGCAGCAGGACTGCAGTGAAGAAAAGACTGCATAAACTCTCAAGTGTGGCGATTCATGACACAGACTCCGTATTCATGCACAAGCAAAGCCAAAAGCTGTTTATTCACAAAAGAGCAGCCTTAATATAGTCTGCCTCCTGAGCTAGTCTTTTTCCATTCTCGCTGCCTCTGAACGTGTTCTATCACACTAGCTCCACGTATGGTATAAACATAGATAAGCGTGCTCTCCTGCTTCGGTGCTCCAGCTGTGCCCCTGACCTTCTGTCCCGCATATCAAGGCCTCAGTTCTGTGTTTTTCTGTGGGTTGTTTTTCTATCCCACGGCTTGCGTCCAATAAGGGCGATGAGATCATGGGAGGCCACATTCACTTACTCCACAAGGAACCACCCGAGCCAGTGGAGGACAAGCCTTTCAAGGAGCAGTGCAAGTGCAGCAGTGACCCGACCTGAGCTGGCTTTGGTGCCCAGTAACTCCACGCAACGCACCACCTCTCCTGTCCTGAGTGACCACCAGAACAGATGGAGCCCAAAGCCATGGACTAAATATCTGTGTATTTTATCAAAGGATGGGAAGGAGGGGGTGGAGGTTAATGAGGTTGTATTGGATAGTGTGGAACCTGAACATGATGTAAATGGTATGGAATAAGGGGTGGATACTGTCCTGGTTTCAGCTGGGATAGAGTTAAATTTCTTTGTAGTAGCTAGTATGGGGCTATGTTTTGGATTTTTGCTGGAAACAGTGGTGATAATGTGGAGATGTTTTAGTTGTTGCTAAGTAGCGCGTACACTGGTCAAGGACTTTTTCAGCTCCCCATACTCTGCCGGGTGCACAAGAAGCTGGGAGGGGACAAAGCGGGACAGCTGACCCAAACTGGCCAATGGGATATTCCATACCATATGATGCCATGCTCAGTATATAAAGCTGGGGGAAGAAGGAAGGGGGGGACATTGGTAGTGATGGTGGCTGTCTTTCCAAGTAACCACTACGCGTGATGGAGCCCTGCTTTCCTGGAGATGGCTGAACGCCTGCCTGCCCATGGGAAGTAGTGAATGAATTCCTTGTTTTGCTTTGCTTCTGTGCGCAGCTTTTGCTTTACCTATTAAACTGTCTTTATCTCAAACTATGAGTTACCTCACTTTTACTCTTCTGATTCTCTCCCCTGTCCCACGAGGGGGGAGTGAGCGAGCGGCTGCGTGGTGCTTGGTTGCTGCCTGGGGCTAAACCACAACAGGTTAGCCATGAATGTGAAACATGCGCTGCAATCAAGCAAGCGAAGCGGGTAAAGCCTCTGTGGTATGGGGGACGATGGCTGAATTATAAATATGGGGAGGCCTGGCAGATTGACTATATCACACTCCCACAAACCTGTCAAGGCAAGTGCCACATGCTTACAATGGTAGAAACAACGACTGCCTGGATGGAAACATATCCTGTCCCCCACGCCACTGCCCGGAACACTATCCTGGGTCTCGAACAACAAGTCCTGTGGCGACATGGCACCCCAGAGAGAGGATTGAGTCAGACAACGGGACTCATTTCCGAAATAACCTCATAGAATCTTGGGCCAAAGAGCATGGCATTGAGTGGGTGTATCACATCCCCTATCACGCACCAGCCTCTGGGAAAATCAAAAGATACAATGGACTATTAAAGACTACACTGAGAGCAATGCGGGGTGGAACATTCAGGCACTGGGATACACATTTAGCAAAAGCCACCTGGTTAGTCAGCACTAGGGCATCTGCCAATCGAGCTGGCCCTGCCCAGTCAGAAATCCTACATACTGTGGAAGGGGATAGAGTCCCTGTAGTGCATGTAGAAAATATGCTGGGCAAAACAGTCTGGGTTCTTCCTGCCTCAGGCAAAGGCAAACCCATTTGTGGGATTGCTTTTGCTCGAGGACCTGGGTGTACTTGGTGGGTGATGCAGGAGGATGGAGGAGTCCGGTGTGTACCTCAAGGGGATTTAATTTTGGGCTAAAACAGCCAATGAACTGAATAGTATGCTGTTAATTGCCATATAATGTTGTATGTTGTCACTACTATGGTTGCTATATGCCATATCAAAGGTATCATGGTGGGAATCTCCCAAATTAGTTAAAAAAAAAAAAAGAACTTTTCATTGAACCAAGTGAAGTGCAGCAGTGATAGAACAAGGACTAACAGTGAAGCAGTGATGGAACGAGGACTGACTTCAGCATGCAACAATCCAACACCACACACAGCACCTCTCTGAAAGAACCCAAAGTCATGGACTAAATTAACTCAGTGGGCATTTCATGGACATTTTATGGGGTGATCCATAGACTAGGGGAATGATAAAGGAAATCTGTATATTCTGTTAAAGGATGAGAAGGCGGGTAGGGGTTATTGAAATTGTATTGGATAGTATGGGACCTGAGCATGATGTAAATGATGTGGAATAAGGAGTGGATACTGTCATGGTTTTAGCTGGGATAGAGTTAATTTTCTTCAGTCTAGCTGGCATAGTGCTGTGCTTTGAACTTAGCATGAAAACAATGTTGAGATAACACACAGATGTTTAGGCTGTTGCTGGGTAGCGCTTGCACTAGTCAAGGACTTTTCTAGCTTCCCATGCTCTGCCGGGTGCACAAGAAGCCGGGAGGGGAGGGGGCACAGCTAAGAGAGCAGATTCAAACTGGCCGAGGAGATATTCCATATCATGTAACGTCATGCCCAGTATGTTAACTGGGAGGGGCTGGCTCGGGGGAGGAGGGAAGCAATCACGGCTTGGGGACGGGCAGCGTCCGTCGGTGGGTGGTATGCAGTTGTATCATTTGTGTTTCTGGGTTTTTTTCCTTTTCCATTTTATCATATTATCATTATTGTAATTATTATCATAATCATTATTATTATTTTTATTGTAATCATTAAACTGTGCTTATCTCAACCCACAAGTTCTTTTGCTCTTCTGATTCTCTTCCCCATCCCACAGGGGTGGGGGGAGTGAGTGAGTGGCTGCGTGGTGCTTAGTTGCTGACTGAGGCTGAACCATGACATATGGCTAACCAAAGTTATATAAATAACCAAAGTTCAAATGCTGGTCAAACAAATGTGAAACTAAATCCCATCACACAAGACCTTGCTGACAGATAAGAAGGGCTTTAAATATGTTGGCTCCATATATTTCTGTTGAAAAAGCTGACCTGTGAAAGGGAGGTTGGGGGCTGGAGCGGAGGGGTTCAAAGACCAGTGAAGAGAAACAATGCTGCAAACACAAACTGCCTAGGATGCTTAATACAACCTCTGGAAAAGGTGGGTTGTGAAAAAGCACCTCTGAAAGTCACAGCTTGCTCAAGGATGAAGCCCACCACTTTTCCTCGCTATGGAGCCCAAAGCCCACGGCGGCCTGCTGGGTTTGGCTGTGGTGCTGCTGCAGGGTTTGATTCCAGCTCTTCTCAGACACAAGCCCAGCTGCCGTCATGCTCTGGCTGTGGGATTTTGCCTTCTTCCCAGTGTGCTCATGGAAACGCAGAGCCGTGGCCCTGGCAGGGGTAAGCTCTCCCTCCTCCTGCACGGGCACAGTGGTGGCTTTGGCATCAGGACCTGAGGATGTGCCAGCACCACAGTGTGGGCAGCCACTTGGTGACCTTGTCCGTTCCTACCAGGATTTGCCCCTCCTCTGTGCTCTGTCGGGAGCATGAGTTTTGGGATTGGCTCCTTGGATGGTCCCCTGGGTTGTTTTGCTGGTCCCGTGGATGTGCAGAGCCCAGGTACAATATGTCACCCATCCCTGTGCAGTGCCAGAGAGGTTGGTGAGCCCCTTGTGCCTGGGCAGGATATTTATGCCTGACCTGGTGCTGCAACTCTTTCCTGCTACTGGAGTAGACCAGGGAGACTAATGCTGTTGTGGTGGCAGCTGGGCACAGCCAAAGGTGACAACTGAGTTGGCACTTAAGAGGGTCCAACCAGCAATGTGGCTGCAGAAAATGAAATCTAGGCTGCACCCAGGTGATGTTCCCATTTGCCTACCTTCACCTTTTCTTCTTCAAAGAGCAGGAGGAGGTAGGAGAGGACAAAGCAAGGTCCCTGGGAATAGGGACACACCCCACACACACACCTTTTCCACATCTAGCATGTCCTGGGAACATCAGTTCCCCAAAATACCAGTTCTCTGGAGCAGATCTATGGCTGGAAGACATGTCCTCAGGAATGGATGAGGGCTCTGGGTTTGTCTTGTTTGGATGGAGAAAAGGAGGCTCAGGGGTGACCTCATCGTTCTCTGCAGCTTCCTGAGGCGAGGACGTGGAGAGGGAGTTGCTGATCCCTTCTCCCTGGGATCCAGGGACAGGATGCCTGGGAATGGTTCAGAGCTGCATCATGGGAGGCTCAGACTTGACATTAGGAAGCACTTCTTTACTGAGAGGGTGGTCAAACACTGCAACAGGCTTCCTCAAGAGGTGGTTGATGCCCCAAGCCTCTTGGTGTTTGAGAGGCATTTGGACAATGCCCTTAATAACAAGCTTTAACTCTTGGTCAGCCCTGAAGTGGTCAGGCAGCTGGACTAGATGATCATTGTAGGTCCCTTCCACCTGAACTAGTCTACTCTAGTCTATGGGAGGAAAAGGAGACCTTGATGGGGGATGATCAGAGAACAGCAGATCTGTGGGAACTGGCTCACCTGTGGACTTCAGACACTTCTCAAGTTCTTGCTTACCTTCCTTGGCTGTCCCATAGCTTTTACTAGTGCTCTGCTGTAAGAAATATGCTTAATGCACAGGTCAGTGAGAACTGGAAATAAGGCAAGGAGAAGCTTTGGATGTATGGAGAACAGCGTTAGCATGAGCTCCAGCATCCAGCTATGTTTGGAGGTTGTTTTTTGTTTTTTTTTTTTTAAACTTTAATGATTAAGCTTAATTGAAAAAAAAGCCAGAGATGCTACTCCAGTACCTTTTATGGAGTTTGAACCTGCTGTATTTTTCATGGCCTTGTACACAGCAGCTCTGCAATGCTTGGCTCTTGATGCCACTTCTCTGCCCTGGGGCCACCTGGCACCAAGCTCCTCCACGCACCGAATCTCTGTGCACCCTGTTGTTTCTGCAAGGCCCAGCTGTGGGGTGAGGGGGTGAAGGAGGCTCTTTGGTGGCATCCATCTCCAAGACCTGCTTGTCCTCCTGCTTGGTGGCCAGAGGAGCCATGCGAGGAGAAGCCGCCAGGATGCAGGACCCTCCCAGTTCCCAGCACCAAGACCCAAGGTGATGGTGTTTGCCTTTCCAGTCTCCCCCTGCTACCCGTGCTCCCTCTGTCAGGGACACAGCTTGAGCCACGAGTCCATCCCCACCCAGAGTCACAGGTGTAGCCTCTCCCTGGGACACGAAGCCAGGCAGAAAGCAAAGATTGGGGGCTTTGTTTTCAGCATCAGAAAAATGCCACCTGCCTGGCTGTAAAGTCCAGGCAGACCTGGATGGCCATGGGGAGGCAGGCAAGGTGCAGGGGAGTCCAGTCAGGGTCAGTGAAAGCATGGTATTGTCCAAACCACTGCCCCACAGCCCAGATGCCCTCTTGGGGGGTAAAACTGAGGACACCCTTCCTCCTGACAGACTCCTGGGCCACTCCCACAGCCCACCAGTCCCCAGCCTCAGCCACCTCCACCCCCCAGCAGTGCCTCTCTGCAGCAAAGCCCTGGCTACCCAGCATGCACGGCTCCGTGTCGAACCGCTTGGGGTTGCTGGGCAGTGAGGCCCACTCATCTCCACATCCCACTCCTCTCTCGTCGCTGGCCAGGCTCAGGAAGGGGTTGGCAGTGTCTGGGTCCAGGGTCACATTGGCTGAGGACGGAGGAGGAGAACCTGCTCATGACAGGCAGCCCCAGGGGTGCATCAGGGCTGCATCCACACCAGCAAGAGAAGGGACAGGGCTGATTCATTTCAGTAGACCAAGGGAAGTGATCATCCCCCTCTGCTCAGCGCTTATTAGACCACATCTAAAATACTGTTTTTGGGAGCCATGAAAACCTGCAACCCTCCCCTACACATCCCAAGACCCTCAAGTCCCTGCCCAAAGGTACCACTGGTACCCCAATATCTCCCAGAATCCCCATTACCTCTGCCTCTCCTTGCAAGTCCTCCCTAGGATTCTCCCACCTCTCCACACAACAAACACTCCAGGTCACTCCAGGAAGCCAAGACCTCTCAGAACCATCTAGGAACCCCAAAGCCCCAGGACCCCGTAATGCCCCCCATCTACCCCAAAACCCTGACACCCCCAGGTCTCTTCTGTCTAGATCCCCCGTGCACCTCAAGATGTCTCTCAAGCCCGAGACACACGCACACTCTCCCCCATGCCCAGTGAATGCAGGCACCAAGAGGCCCAGTGCCCTCCACCCACCACTCCCCAGGGGACCCAGGCAGTCCTGGTGTCCCCCCACCCCATCCACGACACTCAGGCCGTTGGTCTCCTGCTCTCCTCCTGTTCCTTGTGAGAAGCACCTGGATGTCTGTGATCCCCAGCAGAAACAACAAGCCCCAGATGGACAGTTTAGGAGCCCGCTTTTATTCAACCTACATTCGGGGGGGAAACTGGGGGATCCCCAGTTCCCAGTGGAGGGGTCAGGGCAGGGGAGTGAGTATTGCTGGAGGCACAGGGGTGCAGTGTGGGGAGTCTTTGTGTCCCATGGGGTCCCCACAGTCTACGACATGTACTCTGGGGGCAGGGAGTTGTGGAAACCATAGGAGGAACCCAGTGTGGGGAAGGGATCTGGGGGCAATTTTGTCCCATAGAGGCGCTCATAAATGCTATCTGGGGATCCCACTATGGGGTGCAAAGCTTTTAAGTCCTCCTAAGTATTATTGGGGGTGTCAGGTGATCTCGCGGGGTCCTCAAGGCAGTTGGGGCCACGCAAGCCAGGGGGTACAGTGAGGACACAAACCTGGAGGTCAGTATAGGCATGGGGGCAAGGTGCCCTGGGTGATCCAGCACCGGGTGCCCGGCTGGTAGGCATGGATCAAGTGGGTGTCCTGATAGGTCTCATGACTGTACCCTCCTAGTAAAAGCAGCTCCCCCCCAGCACAGCTGCGCTCCCAACTACATGGGCATGGGGCAGGGGGATGAGGAGGACCCAGATATCCATCTTGGGGCTGTAGACCTCGAAGGCCAGCTGGTCCTTGTAACCAGTCTGCCCATCCTGCTGGCACAGCCCCCCGGCCACACAGAGCTGCCCACCTGCCTCCTCCATGATGTGTCCAGCTCTCTGACCATTCATGAAAGCCAGGAGCGTGGCAGGCGCACCCAGGATGTAGCACAGCATGGCTGCCTGGCACTGGCACCCCTCATCGCACCCCACCTGACATGTAGAGGGCACCATCCAGGGCACAAGCCGCATGCCCGCACAGAGCCATTGGCAGGGGCTGGCACCTCCTGGGCGAGGAGAGAGGGAGGGGATGAAGGGCAGGTTAGGCAGGTGTCATGATTTAGCCGGCGGCTCAGCCCCACACAGTCGCTCGCTCACTCCCCCACCAGTGGGACAGGGGAGAGAATCAGAAGGGTAACGCTCGTGGGTTGGGATAAGAACAGTTTAATAATTAAAATTAAAAGAAACAACAACAAAAATGCAATGTAAAGGAGAACAACGAGAGGCACAAAGCCCCGGGGAGGGAGGGGAATGACCTGCTGAAACAAACTGCACGCGATGCAGATGCTCACCGCCCACCAACCTGACGCTGCACATGTCCCGAACCACAACTGCCCCCCTTTAATATAATGGTCATGGTGTCACATGGTATGGAATGAACATGCCATTGGCCAGTCGGGGTCAGCTGCCCCCACTATGGCCCCGCCCCTCCCAGCCCCCCCACCCCGCCACGCGGCAGAGCACGGGAAGCTGGAAAGGTAGCTGAGCCCCACACAGTGAGAATTAACCCCTTCTCAGCCAAAACCAGCACATTCTCCACCCCTTATTCCATACCATTTACACCATGCCCAGGTCCCATACCATCCAATACAACCTTACCAACCACCACCCCTCCCCTTCCCATCCTTTAACATAATACACAGACATCATTCCCTTAGTTCATGGACCTTCCCTGTAAAATGTCCATTAAAAATGTCCATTGAGTTCACCCAGTCCATGACTCTGGGCTCCATCTGTTGTATCAGTCTTTCAGGGTGGGAGAGATGGTGTGTGGCGTTGGGTTGCTGCATACCGAGTCAGCCATCGTTCCATCACTGCTGCACTTTGCTTATTTCACAGTTTATCTTCCATGGGTTGGGAGGCTCGTACTCTGATATCATTGATACAACACAGAGGTGACACACAATATTATATAGCAGTCTGCATTGTGCCATTCAGTTCATTGGCTGTTTTCGCCCAAAATCAAATCCCCTTGAGGCACACACCGGACTCCTCCATCCTCCTGCATCACCCACCAAGTGCACCCAGGTCCTCGAGCAAAAGCAATCCCACAAATGGGTTTGCCTTTGCCTGAGGCAGGAAGAACCCAGACTGTTTTGCCCAGCATATTTTCTACATGCACTACAGGGACTCTATCCCCTTCCACAGTATGTAGGATTTCTGACTGGGCAGGGCCAGCTCGGTTGGCAGATCCCCTCGTGTTGACTAACCAGGTGGCTTTTGCTAAATGTGTATCCCAGTGCCTGAATGTTCCACCCCGCATTGCTCTCAGTGTAGTCTTTAACAGTCCATTGCACCGTTCAATTTTCCCAGAGGCTGGTGTGTGATAGGGGATGTGATACACCCACTGAATGCCATGCTCTTTGGCCCAGGTGTCTATGAGGTTGTTTCGGAAATGAGTCCCGTTGTCTGACTCAATTCTCTCTGGGGTGCCATGTCGCCACAGGACTTGTTTCTCAAGACCCAGGATAGTGTTCTGGGCAGTGGCATGGGGGACAGGATATGTTTCCAGCCAGCCAGTCGTTGTTTCTACCATTGTATGCACATGGCGCTTGCCTTGGCGGGTCTGTGGGAGTGTGATATAGTCAATTTGCCAGGCCTCCCCATATTTATATTTCAGCCATCGTCCCCCATACCACAGAGGCTTTACCCGCTTTGCTTGCTTGACTGCAGCGCATGTGTCACATTCGTGGATAACCTGTGCAATAATATCCATGGTCAAGTCCACCCCTCGATCACGAGCCCACCTGTATGTTGCATCTCTCCCTTGATGGCCTGAGGTGTCATGGGCCCACCGAGCTAGAAATAGTTCACCCTTATGCTGCCAGTCCAGATCCACCTCAGCCACTTCAATCTTGGCAGCCTGATCTACCTGCTGGTTGTTCCGATGTTCTTCAGTGGCCCGACTCTTGGGGACGTGAGCATCCACAAGACGTACCTTTACAACCAGTTTCTCTACCCGGGCAGCAATATCTTGCCACAATGTGGCAGCCCAGATGGGTTTGCCTCTGCGCTGCCAGTTGCTTTGCTTCCACTGCTGCAGCCAGCCCCACAGGGCATTTGCCACCATCCAGGAATCAGTATAAAGATAGAGCGCTGGCCACTTTTCCCATTCAGCAATGTCTAAGGCCAGCTGGATGGCCTTTACCTCTGCAAACTGGCTCGATTCATCTTCTCCTTCAGCAGTTTCTGCTACTTGTCGTGTAGGACTCCATACAGCAGCCTTCCATCTCCAGTGCTTTCCCACAAGGCAACAGGACCCATCAGGGAACAGGGCATACTGCTTCTCATCTTCTGGCAGTTTGTTATACAGTGGGGCTTCTTCAGCACATGTCACCTCCTCCTCTGGTGATAATCCAAAGTCTTTGCCTTCTGGCCAGTCCATGATTACTTCCAAGATTCCTGGGCGACTGGAGTTTCCTACTCGAGCCCGCTGGGTGATCAGTGCAACCCATTTACTCCACATAGCATCAGTTGCATGGTGTGTAGAGGGGACGTTCCCTCTGAACATACAGCCCAGCACTGGCAGTCGGGGTGCCAGGAGCAGCTGTGCCTCAGTACCAACCACTTCTGAAGCAGCTCAAACCCCTTCATATGCTGCCAATATCTCTCTTTCAGTTGGAGTATAGCGGGCTTCGGACCCTCTGTATCCCCGACTCCAAAACCCTAGGGGTCGACCTCGGGTCTCCCCCGGTGCTTTCTGCCAGAGGCTCCAGGTAGGGCCTGTAGCTGTACGTTTCTACGGGAGAACTTATCTTGGGCCGCATACCTCCGGGACACAGGGCTCTACCCACCCTGGGGACAGTGATGCACAGACACCAATATGATGGATACAAAATGTCCGACTATTTAGCTGCGTCACACGCTTATATAGCTCTTGCGGTTCCTGTTCCTGCCACTCCTATGGGGAGGAGTCTATCTTTCCGTCACAACCCGTAATCTTCCGGTCGCCGATCCCTGTCTATTCCCCTACAGGGCCATTCTCCCCGGCCGCGGTGTAGAGCACATTCTTTACATCTTGTCCTGCCCAGACTGGCCCAAGAGCTACTGCATGAACTATCTCCTGTTTAATCTGTTCAAAGGCTTGTTGTTGTTCAGGGCCCCATTTGAAATCATTCTTTTTCCGGGTCACTTGATAGAGAGGGCTTACGATCAGACTGTAATTTGGAATATGCATTCTCCAAAAACCCACAACGCCCAAGAAAGCTTGTGTTTCCTTTTTGCTGGTTGGTGGAGACATGGCTGCTATTTTGTTGATCACATCCACTGGAATCTGACGACGTCCACCTTGCCATTTGATTCGTAAGAACTGGATCTCTTGTGCGGGTCCCTTAACTTTACTTTGTTTTATGGCAAAACCGGACTTCAGAAGGATTTGGACTATTTTCTCTCCTTTCTCAAAACCTTCTTCCGCTGTGTTGCCCCACATGATGATGTCATCAATGTATTGAAGGTGTTCTGGAGCTTCTCCCTGTTCCAGTACAGTCTGAATCAGTCCATGGCAAATGGTAGGACTGTGTTTCCACCCCTGGGGCAGTCGATTCCAGGTGTACTGGACGCCCCTCCAAGTAAAAGCAAACTGTGGCCTGCACTCTGCTGCCAGAGGGATTGAGAAGAATGCATTAGCGATATCAGTTGTGGCATACCACTTGGCTGCCTTTGACTCCAGTTCGTATTGAAGTTCTAGCATGTCTGGCACAGCAGCACTCAGTGGCAGCGTGGCTTCGTTCAGGCCACGATAGTCTACTGTTAGCCTCCACTCTCCATTAGACTTCCGGACTGGCCATATGGGACTGTTAAAGGGTGAGTGGGTCTTAATGATGACTCCTTGGCCTTTTGGTTGGTGAATGAGCTCATGGATGGGGATCAGGGAGTCTCTGTTGGTGCGATATTGCCGCCGGTGCACTGTTGTGGTGGCGATCAGCACTAGTTGTTCTTTGACCTTCAGCAACCCCACCACAGAAGGGTCCTTCGAGAGACCGGGCAAGGTAGACAGCTGTTTAATTTCCTCCGTCTCCAAGGCAGCTACGCCAAAAGCCCACTTGTACCCTTTTGGGTCCTTGAAATACTCTCTCCTGAGATAGTCTATGCCAAGGATGCACGGAGCCTCTGGGCCAGTCACAATGGGGTGCTTCTGCCACTCCTTCCCGGTTAGGCTCACTTCAGCCTCCAATACAGTTAGCTCTTGGGATCCCCCTGTCACTCCAGCAATGCTGATGGGTTCTGCCCCTATATAGTTTGATGGCATTAAGGTGCACCGTGCGCCGGTGTCCACTAAAGCTTTATGCTCCTGTGGGTCGGACTTGCCAGGCCATCGGATCCACACAGTCCAGTCAGCCCAGTTATCCCTTTCCTCCACCCGGCTGGAGGCAGGGCCCCTCTAGTCTTGATCATGGCATTTGCAACTCACTTCCTGTAAATGTGAATCAGGAGTCCCTCTATTACACTCTAGAAATAAAATCTGTGCTTCTATTCCTCTGTCTGGGGACTTGCTCGCTGGAAACTGGAGCAGCAGCTTTCCTGGAAGAGCCTCCCTGAGTGACTGTTCTTCCTTGCAGTTCATGTACTCGTGCCTCTAGGGGCGAGGTAGGCTTGCCATCCCACCTCATCATGTCCTCTCCGTGGTCATGCAGGTAGAACCATAGGGTGGCCTGTGGTGTGTATCCCCTTCTTTGAGCCAAAGGATGCTTATTTCTAACAGCTGAGACACTACTCTGTCGAGGTGGGGAGTAGGACAGATCTTCTTTGAGTTGCTGGACCTCTTGGGATAGTTTCTCCACAGCAGAGACTAGTGAGGAAGAGGTATTTGTTTCATAATCCCGGAGTCTATCAATCACCTCCGCCATCGCTGGTGTCTCGTCACCTTTCCAGGACATCACTGCCAATGAGTTTGCATGCGAAGATGGTGCGCTCCATACAAACTTCCGCCACATGGGTCGTGTGCACTCGGCTTCATCTGGATCTTTGGATGACCATTGATCGTCCAGGTCACCATAAATCACCTCAAGCACAGCTAATTCCCTTAGATACTGGATGCCTTTCTCCATGGTTGTCCATTTTCCTGGGCGATATGTAACATCTTCTTTAAAGGGATACCTTTCCTTCACTCCAGACAGGAGTCGCCTCCAGAGGCTGAGGGCTTGTGGTTTTTTTCCCAATTGCTTTGTCAACGCCCCCTTCCCCAGAAAGGGATCCCAATTGTTTTGCTTCTTTTCCCTCTAGTTCCAGGCTACTGGCCCCATTATCCCAGCATCGGAGCAGCCAGGTGACAATGTGCTCACCTGAACAACGGCCGAAATCTTTTCGCATATCTTGCAACTCGCTCAAGGACAGGGATCGGGTGGTCTCTATTTCATTTATGACTTCTTCCTCCTCTCCCCGCGATGGCCCTGGTTCTTCATCATCCCCTTCTAAACGAGTTGATGTCCGCTTCCAATATTTCGTCTTATGTATGGGGGCAACTGATACTGGCACGGGTTGATTCTCTGATTCAGCTCCAGTACTTGTCCTGGGGGTTTTAGTGGCTGCAGTGCCTGTCACTTTGTCTTTCAATCCAGACGCCTTCTCTTCCCCTTTGGGAGCACTGAATACTGTTGAGCAGGGCTCAGTATGCATGGGCCAGGTCCCAGCACGTTGCAGTTATCTGTGTCTCTCTGGAGCTCCCAGCATAACAACATACTTTCTCCAAATATTCTACTAGTTTTTCAGGATTCTGCACTTGTTCGGGGGTGAAACTCCAAAACACTGGGGGTGCCCACTGCCCTAGGGATTTGCCCATGCTGTCCCACATGCCCTGCCACTCGTAACTATCAAGCCTTGGGGCAGATTTCTGGGTGATATTCTTAAGTTGCTTAGTCAAAACCAAAACAACATGCCCAAAAACTAACAATAAGTGCACCTTAACCACCCAAGGATGTTCAAGATACAAAAAGGTTGTTGTAATAGAGGCAGAGACATCATAGAACAAAGTTGCAAAGGTACCATTCTGTATTTCCTCCATATAAAATCTCTCAGAGGAGGAGGTATAATTGATAATTGCCTCAACAAGGTGGTATCCAAAGTACAGTAAGGGTTTCAGCAAAAACCCCAAATACCAGATAAAGCTGGAAACCAGTGTTTGCTTAACAAATATCATAGGCAAAATGTTAATCACAGCAGAACACAGCAGACTAAACAAAGCAACACCAATCTTTAACACCAACTGCAAAAAGGACAACATGGTGCTGTGACCAGCAGCTGTTGTTATCTCCAACCCCTGAGCCCCATGTTGGGCGCCAAAAAGACTGTCGTGGTTTAGCCGGCAGCTCAGCCCCACACAGTCGCTCGCTCACTACCCCACCGGTAGATGGGGGAGAGAATCAGAAGGGTAACGCTCGTGGGTTGGGATAAGAACAGTTTAATAATTAAAATTAAAATTAACAACAACAAAAATGCAATATAAAGGAGAACAATGAGAGGCGCAAAACCCCGGGGGGGGGAGGGGGAGGAGGGGGAGGGGAACGAACCGCCGAAACAAACCGCATGCAACGCAGACGCTCACTGCCCGCCGACCTGACGCTGTGCCTCTTCCCAGCCACAAACTGCCCCCCCTTTAATATATTGGTCACGGTGCCACAATGTATGGAATGAACATGTCATTGGTTGCTCAATGCCCAGTTGACCTCTCTCAAAGGCCACTGTACACCCAGTCTCCACCAAAGGCTCTGTAACCCAAAGACCACTCAATGGGCACCACTGGCCAATGCAAGGGGCTGCTGGGGCAGAGGAAAGCAGGTGTCCATGGGGAGGGGTCTCACCTCCAGATGCCATTGGTCAGGTCATAGCACTCCGCGGTGTCTGTGCAGTAGAGCTCCCCTGAGCTGCTCCCCAGGGCATAGATGAAATCCCCAATTGCCACAGCAGCAAAGTAGCTCCACCCACAGGTCATGCTGGCCAGGCGCTCCCAGGAATCGTCCATAGGCTGGTACCTGTGTTTGAGAGGTAAAAGGGCAAGAAAGTACCTGTTACCTACAGTGTTACGAGGTGATGTTGGCACTGATGAGGGCAACAACCAACCTACAACCAGCCAATCCCATAATGCCTCGGGGCCACATGGTCCCCTTCCACTGGAATACCCCCTCCTTCTGGGCAATACCAAACCCATAATGCCCTGAGGCATCTCCAGCTAAGACCCTCCCTGCCCGAACCTCAGAAAGCCTGTAACATCCCAGAGTGGAAGGGCACCTCCCAGTCCTACACCTAACCAGTCCCAGAATGCCTTAGGGCCACTTGACCAACTGCAGTGCCACAATGTCTTGGGTCCATGGGGCAGCTCTAGCTCCACCAACACCTCCTCTGACCCCACAACGTCCTGGTGCCACATGGCACCTCTAGGACCTCTGTAGCCCTCACCTGTAGACATTGGCCATGGTGTCATGGACCCCATAGTAGCGCTTTCCACCCAGGACATAGAGGATGTTGCCCACCACAGCTACAGCATGG